>NC_142104.1:9557500-9875000 GCF_056152115.1 Neolamprologus brichardi | reverse complement strand
AATATGAAACTGTTGGCCTGGGTGAACAACATACTGACAACACAGATATTTTTAGAGTTTTCATGCCAGTGGTAGGCCAGAATGTAGTGAAGGCAAGGCAAAGGGGATGCTGAAAATCAAAACAATTTATGGGCATGGATTTACTTTGAAATTTGATGACATAATTTCATGAATAAGCTTGTATGAAAATTTCGGGTGACATTTTGAAAAAGAAAGAAAAAAGAAACGTTTAAAAAAATCAGGGATCATCCAAAATGTATGTATTGATCCTATTGATGCTGTGAATATCAACAGCAAATTGAAGTGGAAATCCAAACATTTGTTTTTGGCATACCTTTGTGGGTAACTTGATACCAGCCAGGGTTAGGCACCTCCAAATAAAAGCACTAAAAAATACTTTAAGCACCAACATCCAGTTCTGATCCTGAAGGAACTATGATTAACCAATTGATATCATAGAGAATTCAATATATTTCTCTGGCCACCAATAGAGGTAATGTACAGAGCTAAAGTGTACCAGTCTGTAAAGATTTTAAATAATACATACAATTGGCAGCCTTTAATCTTTTTGAGTTGTAAACTAGAAATTAACAAAACTATAAGCAGTTTTGATTGTGCATTAAAATCAGTGTTGGGAAGGTTACTTTTAAAATGTATTCCACTATAGATTACAGAATACATGCCCCAAAATGTATTTTGTAACGTATTCCGTTACGTTACTCAATGAGAGTAACGTATTCTGAATACGTTTACGATTACTTAATATATTATCATGCTTTTTACAACTACATGATTGCACATATTGCTGTGTGATTTATTACTTTTACTGAAGGTTATTCGCCATTTTTTTGTAGCGATCTATAGAAAACTATTCCGCACGTATATAAAACAGGTCTGCAGCTCCGAACCGTAAAGGCATAAAACCGTAAAGGGACCTCTGGCTAATAAGTCGGGTTCCATGTCGGGCTCGTAGCCGAAAACTAGCTTTACTTTGTTGTCTGGGTTAACTTTGCTAGCGAGAGACAGAGAGAGTCGTTGAACGGCTGCTCTAAAGGAACTTATTGTTTCGGAAGAAAACACGAACACAGTGTACAGTCGAGTCTTAATAGCTTACTTACAACTGGGCTCGTCAGGCACTCTTTTTGGCTGCAGTGGTTATCCGAAAAAATATTTATACACTTCCATCTCCCGTTTCTGCTCAGTGACAACTCGTACTTGTATGAGTTGTCACTCGTACTCGTATTTTTGGTTTCCACTGGCATGGAAACCAAAAAAAAGAGGGCATAGCCTTATGAAACAGGAAAATACCGCCGTGTAATCCATTCATTTCAACAAAGTAACTGTATTCTGAATACCACCTTTTTAAACGGTAACTGTAACGGAATACAGTTACTTATATTTTGTATTTTAAATATGTAACTGTGGTACATGTATTCCGTTACTCCCCAACACTGATTAAAACAGAACAATGCAAATCAAGTTCTCCCTTAGACCTACCTGGTGTTCTAAACACAGTGGGTCACAATGATATCTTTTTAAAGTCCCAGAACAAGTACTTTGGTTTAGGTCTGTGAATCTTTATCTGGGCTAGACTGCTGAGGATAAGTCTCCTTTGACCTCAGTCGTTTGGCATGTTGAGCCACTCAATAGGACAGATTATAAAAGGTCCACACACCCGCCAACCTTCATAACATACCATCATACCATTACAGTATTTGTTCTCATACATCCTAATGTTACTTCATGGAAAATGGATTGCTAAATGGTGGACCAAGATGCCAAGGAGAGCACAAGGTATTTTCTCATGCTGTTTATGCTGCTCATTTGTAACAAAATAACATTTCCAGGTAACCTTGTAATTTTTCCATCACCAGTAACAGCTTCTTTCTTAAATTAGAACCCCAACAGTAACTTTTTTTTTTTTTTGCTAGATGGGATGAAGAATTTGTCATAACCTTGTAGTTCTCCCTTGGTGACTGAATCCTATTTGAATCTTAAAAAGAACAAAATGGAAAATTCTGCTACACTTGGTAAATAATTAATAAGGAACTGCTAATTATAAAACAAAGACAAATGAGTTGAAAGTTTTCACTGGGGTAATATCATGATACAGTTAACTCAAACATGACCATTTATCTCAACAGTCTTATGGTTCTCTTGTGTTCAGTGCTTGTAAATTTTGATACGAGGGGTCAATAAGTTTTACCCTCCAGACAAATTAGCTAATTGACAAACACCATTATAAATAAGGCTCTTTAATGATATTTCCCAAATAGAATGACTGAATCAGAATGGTAATTCATAATTTTACTATGCTGTGACAAGTAATTTTTAGATGCACCATGCACCTTTAGATGATCAGGTGCATGGTACAGGCAAAAGACAAAAAAAACAACAACTTCCTAATACTTTAGTAATGTAACCTTGAACACTTTAGTCTTTCATCATGGCTTACTTATGTAAATGTTGGCATTAGACCAATATCAGCATGGTTAATACTGGCTGGTCAACTTTTCCAGACTTGTATTATCCTCACAAAGGCACTTCAGCGTCTTCTCCAACTATCCATCTTTGATTAGATACAGTCTTTGCTGCATCATGGTGAGATTCGGTTACATGGCAGTAATATCAGGATTTTAAATCCTCTTTTAGTTCCTTCACCTTGCCATCTACTATCTATCATATACCCCCTGCGAGGTCCAGGCCACCACAATGATGAGGAGGCTCCTCTGACCCATGTTGGTACAGCTGCCTCTTCTCCAGCCCCAGCCGGCAGCAGCAACAGCTGGAAAGACTGTGGCTTTGTCTGGCTCAGTAGGCCAAAAGTGCTGAGAAACTGATATTAGCCCAGCCACAGTGTCGAGCTGTGGTGCCATAAAAGGGCATCATTGGCTACCACTGGATCAAGACTAACCACGTTACGCTTTGATGAAACAGACAGAGCATGGGTTGCATAAGTGCTTTTGTCGGATAGTCTTGGTAAATAGTTGGTGTTGATATACACTTTGTGAATGAATGGATGATGGTTTGTCTCCACAGACCGTGAGACCAAATCTGCAAAAGTAGAGAAGCAGAACATTGTTCTAGAAAATTGTATAATTTTCAGCTTAGAGAAAATGCATCTTTTGTACGACCCTATTAAAGCATTATAAAAATCAAGGAATCAAGAAAAGTGCTGGAATGATGAGCTAAAAGTGTTTTTATTAAGATACTTTCCAGGCTGACAAGGGCACTTTTTTTTGAATAAATGGCCACTGTCTGACAAATACACTAATTAAAGAAATATTAAAATAAATGTCTTCAAATTAGCACCATCAGCTAGATGCAACAGATCATTTTATCCATCAGTGTTCTCTGATGCCAGGGTCAATATTAAGCCACATATCCACAGGCTCTCAAATATTTCAGTGTTTCAAATTAACAAGCCAACAAATTCACAGATTGGTTCATCGACTTCAGAAATGTAAAGTAAAGCTAGAATTAATTTATAAATAATAAAACCATAAATAGATGTTTAAATTAAGGCTCTAGATTTTGAACAAAACCCAAAGAAAAAAATTACATTATACAGTCTTGGTGCGAGTGTGTTGTTAAAATTGAAATGTAATTTTCTTATAATTGTGAATAAAGAAACAAAAAAGTATTATCAGATAAGTCTATTTGTAATAACCATTAGCTACTGTAAGCATCAAGGTCATTGTCATTGCCTTGATAACTGTTAACATCTTCAAAACATCATCATTACAATATACAGGGAACTCTCATTTGCTACAAGCTTGTAGTCTCTCTTTCCCCTCTCCGACTCTATGCCTTTCCCTCTCCCTCCCTCTACTTTCCTCTCTCCTGCTGTCACCTCTCACAGAGTCTGGCAGCATCAAGCCAGCTTGCATTTTAATTTGGCCCTGAAGTTACTTATTTCATTATCGATCATCCGTAATGCTGAATCAATGTTCATCTTGTTACGTGGGCCATACCCGTGTAATACAGTGATAGTGGGGCCCAGAGTTACTCATTCCTTTTACAAAGTGACTTTACCGTAAAATCAATGCCTGTGTTACTGATACAGGGGGAAACTGCAGCAGATGGAGTGAGAGTGAGTGGGCAAGGAGGAAACAAAAAAAATAAGCTACAACTCACCTTCAGTGCAGTATTGTTAAAGGAGCTCAAAGCATATCGAATCTCTGTTGTGTGAATATTGTGTTATGATACAGTAGTTCAAGCCAAAATTCCCTGCTAAGGTTCAATGTGGGAGTAATAATAGGAATGATACATAAAGAGTGATAGCATATCCATATTCAGCTGATAGCATTTTGGGTTTTTATATGCGCTGCTTGGATTTTCAATGGGAAAGTGTAGCCCTTTTTCTGAGATTGGATTACTTCATAGTGTTAATGCTTTCTGGACACAAATAATGTTGGAAAAAAATGCTGAGTTCCTTCCAGATTTATGGAATAAGTGGAGATGCATTTGTTACCTAAATGCTGAAAGTTAAAAGCCTGCAATGTAGCTGTCTATGTCTATAGGAAAGCAATGGAAGTAAAGTTAAGAAAGGGAAGAGAAAAAGAAAGGTAAAGCTCATTTAAACTGTCCAGCCAAATCAACATAAAACAAAAATGAAGTTTTGTCCCAGGCTCACAGTTTTGTCCCTCTTCATGTTGCTTTATTTTGAGTCTCTACTCAAATAAACCAACAAAACAGAAAGAGAATTTGGAGAGATATGTGTGCATCATAAGTAAAGTATAAACTATATTCAATTATTATTAAAAAATATTACAATAAAAATTTAATAAGTGGAAGATAGTGTTACTGATTCATTATCAAAGTCAATATATATACTAGTAGGAAAAACATTCATTATTTATATAAAAGTGCCATAAAAACACCAAGACAAGTACTGATACAGTATTTTGAAACATTTACACTCAACCTATAATCCAAGCGGTCCGTGTGGTACTCAGAACCCTACACAAGCTTATATATTTAAGCTCATACGACTATGTACATTGTGCATTTTATAAACCCTATAAGCTGCTGGCTGCTTGTCCAACGCTCTGTTCAGGGCCTGAATCTAAAATGGATCTCTCACTCAATCCAGGTGCTTAGCCTGAATGACTGTTTAAATTTAGCAGTAGTCTACAACCTAAAGTTAACAAGTTGATGTAAAACATTTGCAAGGTAATGCATTAATTCACTCTTTGATCTGCTGTCATAACCCAGTTTAATAAGTTGCACTCCATTGACTATTAATTTGTTTCCAAATGGTGTGAGCAGAAGGAATGGTTCCAAAATGCTTTACTTTGCCACTAATGCAAATCAAAGTTAGGCTATCTATTTAATATGCATGATTGCTTGGTGTAATGTAATTAAAATCCTACTATTTAAATTATCCTAACAGTAAAAAAAATTAAACTTTAAATGTATTTTCAAAGTACACTTGCTTCTGCTGCTAAGAACAATTAATTTTAGAAACTAATTCATTTATTGGATTAAGCTTCACTGTTCTTTAAACACTGTAAGATTTATTGGGCCTTTATTCACCCTAATGGGACATGAGTTTGAAAGAGTATATTTGGAGATTGAATGTGTTGCTCTGTTATTTTTTAGGTTACCGACAAATTTAGGTCTGAATCCATTGAGGAAAATTTTCGATTAACAACCGCTATGTTCCCAACAGCTAAAAATAATTGCTTTGTAATAAGGTAGGATAATAGCAGTACTCACTTTTATGAGTTACACTGACACTTACTTCCTATTTTTGCCACTAATTTTCATAATTCTGATATATGTCACATATACTCAAGCATATATCCTCAGTAGCTTTCGTTGATGATTTTAGAAAATCTATAAATCTCCCCACAGCACTGCATCCTATACTGCATTTACAGTATACAGGTTCAGTAAAGAAATAAACAAAAAAAAAAAACTTGTGCATGCAAAGATGTGAAATTCCGGTCAGTCCTCACAAACTCTAGAAACTCCAGAGGAAGTTGACACCCCAAGAAATGCTTGTCAAGATAGGAACTGGTTTGTCAAGCTACTGAAAAATCTCAACTCTGCCTCTCACACAAACAAACACAATACACACACACACACACTCCTCAACTACCACAATGATCCGAGGGTCATTAATTCATTAATTACATTTTCTTTTAAAATCGTCAATCGTCACCCTAATTAACCGATGATCAGCAAGGGGTCCCTTAAAATTGATTCCGTGTGCAATAAGAGTTTTCTTCTTCTTTTTTTTCTGTCAACCAGGCGTTATGGAAAAGATCCAAATGTGTAATTTGAAGTGCCTCTGTTTGAAGCCTTTGATCTCGCCTGTTTTGCAGAGCCTCGGTTCGTCATTTGCGACGTGTCGCTGGTACTCTGTGTATTGCATGAGGAACTACTGTTGAGCGATAGGCTGTGTATGTTTGCTTATGAGAATGTGAAATTGTGTCATCTGCATAATTACCGTCAAAGAGCTCTCTACTAAACAGCCCTCAAGTCGCTTGTGTATGATTGCCCTCTTTTTACAGCACTTACAAATTAAATTGGCTCCAGCGCGTTCCCGGCATTCTTCCCCAAGTATTAAAGTATTTAAAATAAACAATTATTATTATTATTATTATTATTATTATTATTATTATTATTATTAATGACACTGACATTATTATTATGCATAAAATTATCTGCTTTACAGGTATATCGCTGTGCTTTGGCCTAGTACGCGTGTTTGCTTGTGTTTAGACGGAAGTCAAGCAGAGGTTAGTTTACTGTTTAGCAAGGCTCTCTCTTTTTTTAGGAGAGAAGGGAGCAGCGTCTTAATGCTTTTATGGCTACGCCAGTTTCCCAGGTCGGTGAGAAAGTGTTAAGTTAGTGCGTGGTGTTTGATTTGAGGCAATAAATCACAGCCCTCCGTGTGGGTATAGAGGTGTGTATGTGTGTGTGTGTGTGTGTGTGTGTGTGTGTGTGTAAGTGTGTGTGTGTGTGTGTGTGTGCGTGTGTGTGTGTGGTGGCGGGTGAGTGGAGGGATGAGGGGGAAGGGGGGTTCGAGTTAAAGTAGTCCGGGGATGAGACACGTGTCCATCCGGACTCTGGGTGCTGCTTAGCGGACAGCAGGAGACAGACACCTCGCTGGACTTTCTGGATTTATATCCTCACTTCTAACGTTCAGCTATTACGACTCTCTCTCTCTCTCTCTCTCGCTGGCTCTCTCTCTTTCTTCCTCTGTCGCTCGCTCGCTCTCATTTAGTCATACACACACGCCCGCGCACACACATGGTTTTCATTCTGCAATATGGTGTTTGAACTTGCTTTTTTTCCTTCATTTTTAAGCTTTACCTTATTTGTGCTGTTACATCGTTGTGCGTCAAAGTATTCCTTATACCTTCCACTTATCTTTGCCCTCACTTCACTGTCTAGACCCCTCGGTTTGCAGGTCGATGTGATGTGTGTCTGCGCGCACGAGTGTGTGTTAAGTGTGAACGTGCTATTGACTGCTATGTAGTGATTACCATTCCAGTCGGATGGCACCAGAAAGCCGTTGTAATTAATAACCCCATAATCCGGGTTGTGGTGGATGTCGGCGAAGAACACACACAGATTCAGGACAGAGTTTAACAGAAACAAGGCGTATCCTTATGGGTAGCTCTATATATGAAATTATAGCTGTTATTATCCCTCCCAGACAATGATAACTATCTGCTTCCAAAGAAGATTAAAGGTTTATACAAGTTCAGAGTTCTTGGAAACCCGGATCGCATTATCAAAACTGAAGAGATTGATGGGATTTTATCTCGCTGTCAATAATACATAAAGATTTATACCATATTTAAATAAAGTGTTTGAAATAATAATTCAACTTTTTGTAGTTGTTTTGCAAATGATTAACAAAACAGATGCTGGTACAAAGGCGGATTGAAGGGCGATTAGGGTTGCCCCTTACACATTTTATTTATTGATTCATGGAATTTCAATTCTGACTCTCTTGTTTTGTTTTAATCCGCACGAGTAACAAGAAACATCCGGTCGTATGAAAATTATCAAATGGATTACTTTAAGGTGCAGTATGGCCGGATGACCGTTTTGCGTTTTAGTGGATTAAAAGTGTTTATTTAAAATCACTGAATAGTCACTCAATCTCATCATGTTCAAAATTATTATTGTTGTTGTTATTTTGATTATTAATATTATTAGTTTTGTTGTTGTTGTTTGTTAATAATTCGGTCTTGTTTTTAGCTTTTTTAAAAAAAAAAAAAAAAACATTTCATTTATTTCCCTCTCGTGTAGTGTCGTGTCCCAGAATAAACATCTTTCCAGCCGAATCCACTCTAATGTTTGTTATGACTGTTGTTACTTTACACTTAGTCTTCATTAACAGCATAATGCGCCCATCATCAGCGTCTCTTTTGATGTCAAGTAGTTTCATGCGACTCGTTTGATGTCTCAGATTAAAGAATTACTTTACGCCGAGTCTCATGCCACCAAGAGAACATAACACCTCAAATCGGTGTAAGAAAACACAGCTTGCACGCAGCGATGAAGCGATAAATAAAAAAGTGTGCGTAACCTGTGATCCGGGGGCATTTGAAGCCGGTAATTGGAAACACATTGCTCGAACCCTAGTCCGACAGGCATTCGTTATTAATAAGTACTATTTTTTTCTACTTGTTATTAGCTGCCTTGCATTGGTTATTGTATTTTTTTTTTAGTGTATGGCAATTCAAAAGGAAAAAGAAAAATGAAAAGAAAACGACTTAAAAGTGGTTATAAACTTAATTTTACGTTCTGATTTTAGAGTTTTTACCGATACCCTTTCGTAGCTGAGTCTCCAAGTTTGAGTCTCCAGAGAAAACTTTCTTCGGTGATTTTATATTAAAAGCAAATTGTAGCCCAAAAAAAGTTAATCAGCAAACTGCTTACGTGTATCCGCGTGGTCAAATTGTGTGAATTAATACAAAAATTGCGGTTTAGGCCAGACGCGAACAAATAGCAAATGAAATAGATTGGCGAGCCATAAAATGAGATTTGAAACCCCATTCAAATAAGAGCTCGCGACACAGAGGGAGAGAGGGAGGGAGGGAGAGAGAGAGTGTGTTTGGTGTGTGGTTTGTATGAGTGGGGTGAGATTTGAGAAATAGGAGGGGCTTCTAAACGACTAAAAATGTCAATCTGAGAAAGGGAGTCCCAATAATCTAAAGCAATCTGTAAGGACCTGACCTTAGTCCATCCAGATCAATAGGGAAGTGAGGGTGGAAAGAAGAAGAGGAGGAAGAAATAAGGGGCGCAACCGGATCGTTTACACTGGCTGTTCCCGAGGAAATATAGACTTCCCTTGCTTGCACCTTTTGTTGCTCACATGCTCACACTGTAAAAGTGGATATCGAGGCAATTCCATTGCTTTGTGTGATTGCAGCAGACCTTTTTCCCTTTTCCTACCACCATGTCTTTCCCTCAGCTGGGATATCAGTACATCCGACCGATATACCCGCCGGAGCGCCAGGGGATCGCCAGCAATGCCCGAGCCGGGACAGAGCTCAGTCCGTCCGGGGCACTTTCCAACGTCCTCTCGACTATGTATGGATCTCCTTTCGCCGCAGCAGCGCAGGGCTATGGAGCGTTTCTCCCCTACACAAACGATATATCAATTTTCAATCAGTTGGTGAGTTGTTCTCCTTTCGCTTAAGTTATCTAAAAACTTTTTGTCGAAACGTAAGCTACACATGACACTGGGATAACTTTATTCCTTTTAAGTTTAAAGTTTCAGAACGCCGCGTTGAACTTTGTAACCGAGTAGTTTGTAAAATGTGGTTAAAAGTGGAAACAAAGTGACACATTAACAGTGCGCTTTAAGCCTTTTATGCGCATTTCGCGCATAAATTCCGGAAACTGATAGTAACGAAAAAATGATGCAATGTAATGTGGGAGGTTACAGGTAAAGGTGGAGAATAGTGTGTAATAGTAAAGGTTTCACTTCGGAAGTGTTTGTTAAACTAAGAAATTACTTTTCCCCCTTTCATCTGCGCTTGGTGATTTAATTCCACTGCAAAAACACTTGAATCTTTTAGTTTGTTTACACTTTATTAAGAATCCCACTTTTGTCTTTATTTCTTGATAGCTAGAGAGGATTTTGCGGAATGTAAACATTTCCACACAAACTACTTGATGGTATTGATATAATATGTCTAATCCCTCTTACGCGTCGATTCTTTGTTTTTACAGGGTGCTCAGTATGAACTGAAAGACAGTCCCGGTGTCCAGCACCCCGGGTTTGCTCACCATCACCCTGCCTTTTACCCATATGGCCAATATCAATTCGGTGACCCATCCAGACCCAAAAACGCCACCAGGGAGAGCACCAGCACCCTGAAGGCCTGGCTGAGTGAGCACCGCAAGAACCCCTACCCAACCAAGGGTGAGAAGATCATGCTGGCCATTATCACCAAAATGACCCTCACCCAGGTGTCCACCTGGTTTGCCAACGCCCGGAGGAGGCTAAAGAAGGAGAACAAGATGACCTGGACTCCCCGGAACCGCACGGATGAAGAAGGAAATGTTTACACCAGCGATCACGAAGGGGGGGAGGGGGACAAGAGAGAGGATGAGGAGGAGATCGACTTGGAGAACATCGACACGGAAAATATTGAGAACAAGGACGACTTGGACGACCAGGACGACCTGCATTCAGATATTAAACTCGACGGGAGGAGTGACTCTGAGATTTCTGACGGCTATGAGGATTTACAAGGGCCCGACCAGAGGTTTCTAAAGGCTGTGGGGAAGGAGGGCAAAGACGTACAGAGAGGAGCAGAGCATTTCCACAATCACCGTCACCACTCTTTGGACATGAAAGCGTCCCAGCCAAACGGGGAACAGCTCAAACTGAACTCTGTATCCGTGAGCTCACCGCCCTCAGAAAACAACCCCGTCCCAGCCCAAAAACCAAAAATCTGGTCTTTGGCAGAGACAGCTACGGCCCCAGACAATCCACGTAAATCGCCGCAAATGAACGGCAACAACTCCGCAGGGCCGGCCGCTCAGACCATAATCGCTCCTCACAGACTCATCTCTTCTTGTCCGGTTGGGAAAATCCAGAACTGGACGAACCGAGCCTTTTCGGCCCACCAGCTGGCTTTACTGAACTCAAATCATTATCTGGGACTGGCGAACCAGGCCACTGCCACCGGCCTGGCCCTCTACAGCAGCAGGCAAACGGAGGACAAGAGTCATAGTTCAGAGACTTCAGTCACAGGTACATGTCCTCGTCACTGAGACGCGCATGTATAAATAACTACAAAACAAAGACACTAGTTAATTTCATTTATTTTATTTTAGACCTTCTTTTGCCTTCTTTGCCTGTTCATGGATATTTTTTTTCTGCCTAGGCCACGCAGATAACCAGTGTTAATGTTACAGCAGAATACAGTGTGTGCGATGTGTGCCTGTGTGTGTGTAACAGCTTGTCCGGAAGGGTTAAGAAAAAACCTCATCAGGAAGTGTTTAAGGAAACAAAAACATTGAAATTGGCTAAAACTCTTCTTAACTAGATGCCCCCTTTATTTCTTGAGTTGCTGTTACGTCGTCTACTTTATTTTGAGGTCCATGCGCCTGTATTATGGTTTACATTAAGTCCTCAACCCATTAAATCACGTCGTTTTAACATTATATTCCCATAAACCCAGGATGAGCTCTGATCAAAGGAAGTTCAATTAACGCATTTTGATTTTCTTTGCTGCAGCTTCAGAGAGATCTAGTGCCTTGGATGCAGAGAAAAAGCTGTTTTAACAGCTTTCCACGCAGTTCAAAGATAACGAGGCTGTCAGTTAATGACATTTGGGAATTTTCATTTAATGTAATATCACATTTTAGTTTAAAATGCCACATTTACCCAAATTAGCTTTGTTTCGTTTTTTTCTGCGTCTGTGTGCGCTTGGGTTATTTCTTCAAGGCCTATGTTACACTAACTTGTTCAGTCATGCAAATGAGCTCAATGCAAATTCACTCCAGGTTCGTTTTTGAAAGGCAATTGTCACTTTTATATCACTTTATGTTTTCACTCTTCGTGAGACTATTATTAGTGTTGTTGTTTTTCTTCTACATTTTTTTGTTACATTTTGTTGTACCCCTGTGTATTTCAGGCCTCAGAACCAACTAGACCTCAGAACCAGCCACGGTTCTTTTGGCTCTTTCCATAAACCCTCACCCACCCTCTTTCTTCTTTAATTTTAATTTGAATATGGAATGTAATATAAGAATAATACATCTCTGTATACTTACATTGTAAGCATGTCCTGTGTAAAACTGCTAATGTAATAATCTATGAACCTGTAGTCTGTGAGTTTTTTTCTTTCTTTCTTTTTGTAAGTTCTGTGAGGATTTGATGTTGAAATGTTTTGTATATAAAGTTAAGAATATGTACATACTTGTGAACCAAATTGTACAAGAAAGTCTATATTTTGGCTAATAAATGAACTGCTGCAACTTAAAAAAAAAAAACAACAACAAAAAAACAAACAATAAGATTGTTTTTTTTTCTTGGCCGAGGTATTTTGACAGCTGCTTTTGATGGTGGCTGTTACTGTGCATTGCATGTTGAAATGCATTGCTTTGGTTTTTTGTATGTGTGTTAGTGGACAGCCCGGGGCACAGACTTCATCCTCCGTGGCTGTGATAAGTATATATTCGAGAGGGATTTATCACACTTTATATAGTGGCGGGACTTAAGGCTAATTAGCCAGTATTGCGGCATAGATTTGGATATTAATGTTGTGAGATTATCCCTATAGAGCTGTAGCGGGCGCATTAATATTTCGAATAATTCTTTCATTCGTTTTCACCAGAAATTATCGTCTATCGAGAGACTTTAAGTAATGAACGACTGTTAAAGCATCGCTGGTACTTGGTCATAATGGCTCAATTGATCCTGAAGGTGGATTTTGGCTTGGCTGTGCAACTCCCAGATCTCATCACGCTCAATTTGTAATGATTTTGCTCTTCACGTACATCATACATTTTCCACAGCTTATGCTGCTCTATGGTATAATTGTAATATATCGTGGCCGTATGACTAATAATAACATCATTTATTTTGTTTGCCCGTGATGTGATCATTTGCATGTGTGAGCCCTTATCAGAGGAAGTTTATGTAAACTTAGTGTTGGAGCTCCCTCTACAGTCACTTGCAGTCGCCAGTGTTCTGCTGCACTGACACTCATTCAGCTAAACTGCTCACTTTTTTTTATATCAATTTCTAATTAATCCATCAGTTCGATTTAAAATTCGATAGCAACATTTTTCAGTTATAATCCTGTCACAAGAAAATACCTTTCAGACCCGTTTTGAAGTCTTTGTATTATTTTTAGGACGTCCATTTGCAGCAGTTCCTCAGAGTGCGCTGCATTTGTTTTTAATATTTTAACGTGTGTGTGTGACTTTTTATGTAAAAATTCAATTTTTGCCCTAAACGTTCCAAATTATTTAATGAAACAAAAAGGGGCATTTCCATTTGAGGTGACAAACAGGACCTTTTCGTGCACGAGCCATATATTTAAAGTGCAATAAAGAAAACAGTTACGGATGGTATATAGATCAAATTCTTCCTTTTTTTATTTGATTTTGCTTGTTTGTTTGTTTTTTACCTTTTATGACTGCCATAGCCTCAATTTAAGTATTTCGCGATATGTGAGATGCGGTTTATAACAAATTCCATTCGTTTTTTTGTCTGTTTGTCTGTAGTTATTTATTTTTTTTGCTTGTTTTTCCGTTTTTTGGTTTTAGTTTGTTACGATGTTGGTTTTAAATGTAAACAGATTTTCTTTTAGTTAAACATGAAGAAAGAAAACACACACACGAATGAAAATATATTTTATTAACCTATTCAATTTCCTCCAAATTGTTGTGAGAGTTCTGAAAGTCTAAGGAAGGAAGATTTTGCATTATTTATTTCAAACTAATTTTTTAAAGTTTATTTTATGAGATCGGCGAAGACTGTCACACTATCCCAGTTAATAATAAAATAATACAAATGCTGACATTTAAAAGGGATTTTATTTATTATTGCGTTTATATTTTTAGATTTTTAACACATAGCAGATTCAGCTGGCCAGTCAGAGTCTAACCGTTTAATGCACCCTTTCAATTCCATTCAGGGCAGGAAAAGCAGACGAAAAGCGCTGATTCGCTCGAGCCGTATCCTCTCTAGGTTTGGGATGTGCTTTAAACAAACCACAACTTAGCCAAGAGAAAGGCTCCGGAGCCTTTAGCAGCTCTGGAACCCTTCTCACCATGTTGCCTTCCTGTGTAATCAATTATCTTTCTTGAGAGCCACATCTAACCACGCGATGCATATTCATAAGAGGCATCAGCCAGCTCATTGATGTAATCTCTTGAAGAAAAAAAAAAAATCTTATTTCTCGTTTTTTAATTAAAGAAATCGTCATCGCACTCAGACTGAAAGTTCATGATTATATAATACTAGGATAACTTTGTTTTTTTTTTAATGCTCCAAGATATTACAATGAAAAACAAACTAAACCTTTAAAAAGCCTGACAATGAATGTCCATGAATGACATACATTTAATTAAACGATTGTTGAAGATCTGCATCAGTTTATATATTTAAAGAAGAGTACACAAATAAATGGCTGCCTGCAAGGACAGCTAGCTCCATGTAAACGCATTGAACCTTATCATAAAAAAAAACGATGCTTATTTCCTCACAGTTCGCAGGATGTTTCCTCCTAAGGGCCCATGACTAGACTCCTCTTGATCATGAGAATTCAGCTGAAATGCTACTGAAGGGCCAGTGATCATGTCTAGAGCTCAGGGCCTCTCCTCTGATCAGTGCATGAAATTAGGGATTAAAATGCCTATGCAGAAACAAAGTAATCATGCCTGCTTATGTCACCAAAGGTGTCCAACCTGCTCCTGGTAACAAAGAGCAAATGGAATGCATTAGCTAACATTTTGTGCAGAGCTACACAGGGACCATTTCCAGTGGGGCATGGTGTGTCACTCGTTTCCTTGCACATTAAGTGGATGTTCTCTTGGCTAATGAGCAATAATCAACACTGACTCCTCTTCTTATTTCTAAGGTCCATGCTGTGTTAAATGCTCAGAGGGTGTGAGGCACACTGTAGCTCTGCAGTACTGAACTCCCCAACAAAACGCAGGCTAATCTACTCAACAAAAGGCTGTAAGAAAAGCCAAGAAGTTATAATTGAAAAAGAAAAAGTAGAAGCAAATATGACATCATTGATTTTTTTTTTTTCAAAATCAGGGGTCTAAAGAAACTTGCATTATAAATGATATCTTTAGGCAAATTTGTGTAATTAGGCTGCATATAGATAAAAAAAAAATACTTAACCTGATTTGAGAGTTCCCATATTATAAGGCAATATTGTCTTAATTATGCTCTCTGTCTTGTAATCATACACTAACTGATAAATATTATAAAGACCGGGGAAACACATATGCATTGGACACAGTGAAAATAAATTGTATTTCATTTCCCATCTAATTGCTTACATTGTTCGCTGCTGAGTGCTGCTCGCTTTTGCCCTCGATATGCTAAGACAGGACTACATACATGAGGAGACAAGTAATGCACTCTCGAACAGCCATTTAGAGTGGGGGAAAAAAAATCTGAGAAAGATGGAATCATTAAAAGGAAATCTAATCTGTCTTTCGAAACATTCATTGATCTGGGGAAAGGTGCACGCTGAAAGGGTCTGGCCAATGGAGCCATCAGAGGGCCGCGTGTGAATAGGGAGAAACCATGGAGTAAATAAACACTAGAGCAACCCATTGGAGGGGACCAGAGGTGCCATGTGAAAGAAGAGGCCGCTGCGAATAAAGAGGGTCACTCTTGTGTTTTCACCTCATCCAACCCTTCTGTCATTGTAACTCCACCACCAGCGCCACCTCCTCCTCCTTCAAGCCCCAGCCTGGACCATTCTGCCACACCCCCTCCTGCCACAGAGACATACAAATGTCACCTCCTTTGTAGACCTAGTCAGGGTTAGAAGCAGCCCACTATCTTTGTGTGGCGGCCTAATCCTTTTATGAGCCACTGTCGACCGCGCCCACACCCAGTGCTTGCCCAGTCTATGAGAGGGGCTGCCCTTTTGCAAACGCTGAGCTGACTGCAGGAGGAGCGGTGATCTGCTCTCAGGAACACATGTTCCACACACCACATGCCTTCACATACAAGCCTACAGTCCACAACACACCATAGCAACTTGTAAAAGAAATTGCACTCTAGAGCTGAGAGGAGAGAACGTGGAGAGCTCAATTTTAGCCCTTTCAATGATATGCGACTCCTGTGTCTCCTGCATGTTTTATGGCACATTCATTATTGAGAATCTAAGTGAAAGTGCAAAGCAACATGTTAAAGAATAGCCAGGGAGCAGGGAGAGAGGGGTTGTTGTGTTTCCCTTGGTTGTGCAAAGGACAAAAGGCCCAGACGGAGTGACATTCTCTAGGCCCGAAGCGGGAGAGAGGGAGGGCACTGATTTCATGCCTTTTGTTGATCGAGGTTAGAGAGAGGAATTCTTTCACTGAATCCGAAAGGCAACAAGTGGGGAAGGGGGTAACAGGGCGACTGGCCAGAGGGAGAGGCGACGGGGCTTTTGCCGTTCACCCAGCTGAAAGATTGTGCTTTTCTCAGCCCCTTTCAGATCCTCATACAGGCCCGAGTTACAGGGCAATTATGGAAATGCAGCTTTGAAGCCAAGCATAGCCTTCCTGCACTTCTTCCTCAGGACAAAGCAAAAGCAGCAAGGGCTTTTTTATGCCCCCTCTTCTATAAATCATGTTTCAGCCCGAGTAAGTACATATTCCTAACCTTTTTTTTTTTTTCCCCAATGTCACAAAAAACGTAGTATGTGCCAACATTTGTGAATACTCTTTATATAACTGTGTAAAAAGAAATTGCAGGAGCAGTGTTTTTACTGAATTATTAAAGGAATTTATTTTAAGTTTCTGGGGAAAATGTGTACTCCAACATTTCTTCACTCTGTTAATCTGCCAGTAAAACCTTGGCCAAGGAGATAAGCAAAGGGGTGGGCTTGAAGAAAAAAAAAAAAAAGGCCGGGCCTCAAAGCTGCTTCCAACAGCTGCACAATTTTACCAGCCTGATGTCCCCACTCCACACCTTCTCCACTCACACGTCACTAGCAGAGGCCCAGCAAACCATCAGCCCTGTCCTTTCCTAGCTTTGTACATTAGTCAGCGGTGTAGCACAGAATTTCACCACCTCATGTGAACTAATAAGACACATTTTCTACAGCTTTTGAGAGGATCGCATAAGAGTGATGTCTCTACATCACCCGACACAGCAGAGGCCTTGTACAACAGTGCCTTTACACTCTGAGGGTATCTGACAAATGCCAATACTCCAGCTTTCACTCATCACTGTTAATGAGAGGACATATTTTGGACGTTTCCAATATTTGTACAGACTTCATACATTATGAAGGCTCTTTTATTCACAGTACCAGGCGAAGAAGACAAGGGTGGGGTAAGGCAGGGGTGTATTCATGAGTCCTTAGGATTGGTTGACTGCTGAAGGGAACTTAATAAATTCTTCCTCCTTGGAACACTGTCAAACAAGTCCTTTCTTACATCTCCCATGAATACATTACCAGCAAGCTTGATTGATTAGAGACCCTCGCGAGAGGGTGAACCGATGAACCGACTCCCCCGGTGTGATTAATAGACTTTATTAAGAGAGTCCTCTCCTTTTTAATAATGGTAATGTAAAGGAAGGCGAGGAGGGGGCGGGGGTGTGCAGGAAGTCTAACGATGATCACTGGTGCTGTCCCTCTCTTTGATCCACATCCCCTTTAGTTTGAGTTCATTTTCACAACCTCAAACTGAATATATCCATCACCTCCGTATCAGAGCCCCACACTGCAGATATGAGCTTCTTTTTATATACTGTTTTCACTTTTGTGCCTGCCAATATGAGCCTCTTTAATACATCTCTCCTGGGTAATATGAGAAGCTGGATTGATTTGGATTCCTGCTAACAGTTTACGGCTAAATGAAATTGACTGATTATTCATGGAAGATCTTTAACAGACTGTATATCAGAAATTAAGTGATGACTGCTTTATTCTGCACCTAGTTTATGCGATATGATACACTATAGCAGTTTGTGTGTGTATTATGATAGGAATTTGTAATTTTCTATGTATTATAATAATAATAATAATAAAAAGAAGAAATTGTTCTCACCTTTTTTTTCTCACCAGGGTGACTTACATGATCACTCTGAAACCAAGGTACCACGATACCTGACCATCTTGTGCCTTGCCTTTCCTGTACTTTTAATATACATAATGAATAAAAAACACACAAAATATTCAATATAAAGAAACTACTACATAAATGTGTGTTTGGGTAAGTCTAAGCTTGCATGTGGTAGGTATGTGTATCAAACAGCTTGCTGGTTAATCATTGCTCTGGAGAACTAGTGTTAGGTGTTAGGGAAGGGGGTAAAGGGTGTACAGGAAATTATTTAGCCACCCAGAGCTGAGCCTACTTATCAGCACAACACAGGAACAAGAGAGACTTTACCAGCACTGGACACGATTGCTCCAACTTATCACCATGCTGTATTTTGCAATATCCCAACACAAGTGATTTATCCAAGCACGGATATCACAGATAGGCCTATTCACATCCCAGCACATTACTGCATGACCCAGACAGATTCTGTTTGCTTTGCTGCTACAAACCAGACACACCTACACAGTCATATATGACATCACCAGACGAGCCATGTAAACCTGAGAGGGAGGTCGATAATAGCAGGTGAGAGGGCTTCACTGTGTAATGATGATGCCTACCAGTGTCTAAGTTGTAAACCCCGGTATTGATTCTCTTCAGCTCAACCGATACGCTCCACAATCTACCACGCTTGAAAGTCTGCAGTAATGTGTCTGCATAGAATCCAATATCCGTTACTATTAATGAATTCTGACAAGCAGCTCAACCTTTGTATTTTATTTTGACTTAACCAAGTAAGTCCCACTGAGAGCGCAGATCTTGTTTCCAAGGAAGACCCGGCCAAGACCGCAGTCGTACATTTGGTTACAGTAATTTAGAACAAATTTAGTAAAAATAAACACATTTTATATTAAGAAAAAAATGAAAACAGAAAGTCAGTGAACAAGGCAGAGAATGAGAGACACGGGAGACAGGCTAAGAAAGGCACAGTGCTAAAACAGTAAATATATGTTTATAGAGAGTGTTTACAGTGGGTTTTAGTAGGGGTATAAATAATGGATTTGCCAGTCTATCATGCAGTTTAAGGCTGTGTGACATGCTTCCTCGTACTCCATAGGGAGTTTGAAATATATGTGCTAAAGGCAGAGGAAAAGAAGAGACAGAGAAAGTACTCTATTCTTCTCAACTTTCTTTGTGCTTCGATAAACTTGTTGTTATGTGCATTGTCAGCCAGTCCAGCGTGACACCTCACAGCCAGATAATGGCACTACCATGCAAATTAGCAGTGGGAAGAACTATGCTACGACATGTGTGTGTGCATGCATGCGTGCATGCATGCACATGTGTGTTTGTGTGCCTTCCTGTATGCAGCTGTTTTGTTAGCATTTATTAGCAAATGAAAGAGTGATTCAGTTGTGCCATGTGGACAGATTGGTGCCTTGTTTTTGACACAGTAACGAAATGCATATTGAAGGAGGATTCTTGAGCCAAATTCTGTTCTCAGTCGGCTCTCTCATGTAGTTCTGAGAAATCTCCCTCATGTATTTAAAACAAGTTGCCTTAAGATATCATAGAGACAAATTAAAGATGATGGCTTGTCACAACCAGAGTCGCCTAAATTGCCAAGTAGAATAATAACTAAGATTTCCTCCTGTTACTGAAATAATTTCGATTATGGAGTCACGCCTTCACAAGACAAAATGACTTTACACACAGTGTTTAAAGGCAGTGCCAAACATCATATAGATACTGAACTGTGCATTTGAAGTCACAAAATACATCACATAATTACAGCCAACCAATGAACATGTGATGAGGAATATTTCTTGCTGTATTCATTTAATAATTAAGAATTACATGAGTTCCTCCAGCAATCCTTTAAAGACCTAATTTAGGAAATAAAAACGAAAACTGTCTACCTAATTTTACCCTCTTTTTAGAGTTAGAATGGGAAGTAGGAAGCAGGTTCTTGTGAGATACAGGGTAGAAAAGTGTCTGAACAAGTCAAGTATTCAGTGAAGTATGAATGCTCCATGCCACCCCCAGCTGTGTAGGTTCTTAAGTTTTGTCCCTTGGCTGGAACTGGACACAATGAAGGGGCGCTCTCACAAATAGAGAGGGGTGGGCACCTTGTCACTGTCTTCCCTTCTAGAAGGCCCAGCATGACCCGCCTCCTTCTGTTGTCATGCTAAGACAGCAGCGCTCACTGGAACTGTACCCCTATTCATACATCAGACTCAAACCCACGCTCACTCACAGACAAACGTGGTAGCCGCATTCAGTTTTCTCCTACTAATGTCAACACTTCCTCTGAAAGACAAAACCCATGCAATTCTTGAGGAAATTAACTCTGGTTCCTGAGATCTGTGAATATGTTCAGCCAGCTGATGACTTTAAGGGCAACTAATATGGACCTTGAGTTCCCATGAGTCTCATCACTGACAAGCACAGACTTCATCTGTAAAAAGACCATGAGAACAGGCATATCTAATGTCATTTTACAGGTAGATAGAGCAGGAGATTGGGAAGTAATTGGAAGTAATAACAGATAGCTCTCTTTCAGTCCCAAAGGACTTCTTTCTTCCTACACCCCCAATTTCCCCGAAGACTTCTCAGCATATTTGCATTCACTTGAAAGAAATATACAGTGGATGAACTGTGACCTTTGTTCCCCTTCCCTGAAGGTCACCAGTCCACTTTACATACACAGATGAGGCCCTTTTTTCCGGAAATGATAAGACAAACAGAAGAGAAGAGGTAAGGTCAGCAAGTTAAACCAACAGCTAGAATGACAGTTAATTGGCCAGAGGGTAGTGTAACTGTCATCCATTTCCCCTGGGCTGACTTGGGAAGACTCCCCCGACTGCCTCTACTTGCTCTCCTGAGACCTCCACTCCCCTCAAGAACGTTCACTTATCAGCTGTCTCCCACAGGTTCAACCAGTGGACATTGGCGCAGGGGAAAACAAAATGATTATATTGCCTCCGATTTGATTATTACTTCATCATTATTGTTTATATTGTGGTTATACACAATAAAGACTGTGACAAGTGAGGAGATGAAATGTCAGAGTGAATTACAGGCATATGCAAAAGCTGGCCACAAATCAGCTGGCAGAACTAAAAGGTCTTTCTTGCTAATTGCTCATATCCTACCAGCAGTGAGAGGCGTCCAGCCGCTGTGCAATAGACTGGCTGACTGAGAGCCGACAGATAAGACCATGTGTACGGATGATTCGACCCATGGTCTAATGACTTGTTTAGTCCTGAAGCAGTGACACATGGCACAGAAGCTCTTGGGTCTTCTTTGTGTGTGTGTGTATGTGTGTGTGTGTGTGTGTGTGTGTGTGTGTGTGGCTGTGTGTTTAAAAACAGTGAAAGACAAGGAAAAATAACTCTGTGCACATTACTTGGAATAAATGGGTTTGAGTGGGTGTGTGCAGGAGGAGACCACATGCATATATAAGGATGAGTGATGGTTTTAGCAGAATCTGTCTGCCTGATTTCAGTGGGCCTCGGTTTGAGGATGTGAAAGGCGAGAGAGAGTGTGTGCGTGTGGGAGATAATAGGCCTTTCTCCACGCTGCTCAGCGTTCCACTGGCACACAGCTGGTACACAGCTGGCCATCCAACTAAACTGTTCGAGTACCTTTTCCCCTTCTGAACCCTCCCACTCCAGCACCACACAGACACCCCTAAAGAATGCCAGACATGCAGGGTAAGGGAATATGGGGGAAATGGTTAAGACAGGGAAAAAAAAGCATTAGACTTAATGGAGAGAATGACAAAGGGAGTTATGATGAGGCCTTCTATGCCCAAAACCCATCTGAGGTTTAGTAGGAGGAGATCCACCAGTGACAGACAGGTGTTCCTCAACAGCCAGAATAATCCAGTTCCTCCCTCTCTGCCCTGTGGCAGCCAGAGATAATCTTCAGGCTTCCACTGTTCCCTAAAAATAGCAACTGGCCTTTCTGTCCAGTTTCAGAATCAGGAATTAACAAGTGAGTTATATTTATGAATTTAAAAGAATTACCATTTGATCAATATACATATGAATTATGTCTTAAACTAATACAATTTAAGGTTGTATAGGGATCGAATGGCCCGTAGCAATGGGCCAGACACCCCATACTCCCGCAACACCTCCCACAGGACACCCCGAGGGACACGGTCGAATGCCTTCTCCAAGTCCACAAAACACATGTAGACTGGTTGGGCAAACTCCCATGCACCCTCAAGTATCCTCGAGAGGATAAAGAGCTGGTCCAGTGTTCCGCGACCAGGACGAAAACCGCATTGTTCCTCCTGTATCCGAGGTTCGACTAGCGGACGAACTCTCCTTTCCAGCACCCTGGCATAGACTTTCCCGGGGAGGCTGAGGAGTGTGATCCCCCTGTAGTTGGAACACACCCTCCGGTCCCCCTTCTTAAAGATGGGGACCACCACCCCGGTCTGCCAATCCACGGGTACTGCCCCTGATCTCCACGCAACATTGCAGAGGCATGTCAGCCAGGACAGCCCTACAACGTCCAGAGCCTTCAGGAACTCGGGGCGGACCTCATCAACACCAGGGGCTCTGCCACCAAGGAGTTGTTTAACTGCCTCAGTGACCTCGCCCCCAGAAATTGGCGGGTCATTCCCCTCATCCCCAGACTCTGCTTCCTCCTTGGAAGACGCGTCAGTGGGATTAAGGAGGTCCTCGAAGTATTCCTTCCACCGCCTGACAATTTTCTCAGTCGACGTCAGCAGCGCTCCGCCAGCACTATACACAGTGCAGGTAGAGCACCGCTTTCCCCTCCTGAGACGCCTGACAGTTTGCCAGAACCTCTTCGAGGCAGTCCGAAAGTCTTTTTCCATGGCCTCTCCGAACTCCTCCCACACCCGAGTTTTTGCTTCAGCCACTGCCCGAGCCGCATTCCGCTTGGCCTGTCGATACCTGTCAGCTGCCTCCGGAGTCCCACAGGCTAACCAAGCCCGATAGGACTCCTTCTTCAGCCTGGTGGCTCCCTTCACCTCTGGTGTCCACCATTTGGTTCGGGGATTACCAAACTCGGCTGGCCTGGGAACGCCTTGGTGTTCCCCCGGATGAGCTGGAGGAGGTGGCTGGGGAGAGGGAGGTCTGGGCCTCTTTGCTTAGGCTGCTGCCCCCGCGACCCGGCTCCGGATAAAGCGGATGAAGATGGATGGATGGACTAATACAATTCTGTTTTATTACACTAACAACACAATTATGCACCCACATTGATCTGGGATGAAATGTTGTAATGTAGAGGTATTGAGACTGTTAAAATATCACATATGCCTTAAATTTATTCTTGCAATTTATGGGTTTCATTGGGTATATTTCAAATTCAAAATGAGTTAGGCCCCCATACTTATATATATTTTAATCAGTGATGATAGCTGACAGATAATATTATATTTCACCAAATCAAAAAAGGAAAAAATACATCTTGAAATAAGGCAGACATTTAATATATATACCATTGTCAAATTATTTATTTATGACTAATCTACAACTGCTCTTTTTGAAAAACCAGCCAATACCTACACTAATCAAAATTTCTTCAACTAGACGCATGGATTTAGATAAATCAGTAAATAAATGCAGTAATTATCAACAAATTCTTATAACTCCTTACTAACTAAGTTTTATAGGAGGTAACTACTGTGAGGTAACTACACTTTCCACCTCAGAGAGTGAGAATAACTGACATTACAGTATGGAACTGAGCACGGCTGGTTTGTAACCATCTAGAATGGCAAGAATGCTAGCTGCATGCTAAAGATCTCTTGTTGAACCAAGTGACCATGTGAGCTACCTGATGGGCGATCGTGGCTCAAGAGTTGGGTGTTCATCTTGTAATCGGAAGGTTGTCGGTTCGAGCCCCAGCTCGGACAGTCTCGGTCGTTGTGTCCTTGGGCAAGACACTTCACCTACCCCCTACTGGTGATGGCCAGAGGGGCAGATGGCGCGATATGGCAGCCTCGCCTCTGTCAGTCTGCCCCAGGGCAGCTGTGGCTACAACTGTAGCTTGCCTTCATCAGTGTATGAATGTGAGAATGAATGAATAGTGGTATTGTAAAGCGCTTTGAGGGGTCCCAAAAAAGCGCTATATAAAAAATGCAATCCATTATTATTATTATTATTAATGGCTGGTAACCAGCCATCACCTGGGATTGGGGACTTACTTAGAACTAATAATGCTGGAAAATGCACAAAAAAGACTGCTAAAATGTAAAGCAGTATGTGACCAATAACAAAAGTACCTACTTTAGCCATCAATGGCAGTGAATACCTACTACTGTGATGTAGAGAAATAAGTGAATGTATTTTAAAGGAATGGAAAATGCAAATATGTTGGGACATCATTTATAAGCTGGAAGTGTTTTATCTAAAAGTGCCTGGAATTTGGAATGTCTAGAAAAAGAAACTCAAATGTCCCTCTTGTATCACAAAAGTAAGTTAAGGCACGAGCATGGAAAAATTGCATAAATTAGTATAAGCCAGCCTGGGCATCTAGAATTTTCAGCAGTAAAATGCATTTTTCACCAAAAAGCATGAGGAGTAACACTTAAAATTCACCAGTGAAACGTTTTGGTGATGACCTTTTGTTGCAATGTGCAAAGCTAATCAAGGAAATCAGAATTGTCAGTTATAACTATTGGTAGTGTCCATATATTTACATTTATTTGCTTGTGGGTCTGAGCTTGTTGGCCGCGATGTACAGCAATACTCAGCACACTTTCACCATAATAATACAGTGAATCCTGCCTACGAGAGCCTATTGTGATCACAGTTTAAATGACAACTGATGAACTGAAATATGAAATAGTTTTGCATGGATGCACTTCCACCTGTGCTATCAACAGTATGCAAAAGACAGGGAACTTCAAATTACATATCTACATTTGCATACAAATGACCCAGTTTGCTGTTTTTGTCATTGGGCAAAGTAGATGAACCGCATGATCATGAGATTGTGGGTTGGGAGTGATTCAGATAAGGAGTATGCTCTGTTGAGGACAGCAAAGCACATCCAGATGACAGGGACACAACACTCTTACACAATATAACTCAGAGAAACACAAGCAGCACAGTTTACACAGGGCTATAATCTAAAATAAGATGACTCTCAGCAGAGCTACAAATTAAATAAAGCCAGAACCTGGATTCCATTATCATGTCTCCCAATGCCTACATTTTTATAACATTTAAATGGCAAAATAAATATGAACACTGCTGTATCAAACAAAGCTCTAACCAGTGTTTGTTTTTGTGGGAATGCTCTGTGAAATGAAAAGCTATCATGGTAAACACAGTCTTTTCTACCTAAAATTTGTGACTGGCACCAAATGTTTCTGGGTGTAGTAATTGCTGGCAGATTTGTAGATGTGTGTTTTAATTAGCCTTGACAGGCTGCTGATGGCATTACAGAAGTTGTTCCCATCAAACAGGCCCCAGAAATGGAAAACCAGCAGAGATCAACCATGTGCGCTTGCTGCAGTAATTTGAAATAAGCCGCAAGGTAATGGCAATACCCAGCAACTATATGAACGATGTACACCAGAGCAGCTGCCTAAAGATGTTGTTAATGGGGTCACTCTTAAAGGTTACCCTCAAAACAATATGTGGTTCTTAAGAATACGAGCAAGTTCATAAGGCTGTTGATTTAAAAGGAAAACTTCTTAATTGTTTTCTTAAGTTACAAGATTAAATCATCATACTTTCTTCATGAGAAACAACTTGGGACTCTCGTCTTCTCTGAAAGTAACACATCCACATTGCCTTTGAAATTATAGATCATAATAGGCCTCTGTTATCTGAACACAAATCTCAAGAGCTGCTCGCCTTACACGCACACATTCAACATTAGAGTTATCACTCCCTATAATCCACAAGAACCTTTAGGCCTTGTATCCTCCCACTGACTCCCTTTGCACCTCATCTACCCTGTGCTAACACAAACCTCCTCTTATGTGGCTTCCCCTTTCCCTCAGCACAGGATCCACATCACTGAGAGGGTAGCCGCCATGGAAGGCCTTTTTCCACTTCTGCAGCCCCGTTCGGCCAAGATTTATTAGACACTTCGACCAAAATGTAATTTTCACCATGTTGGTTTTTTTGAGCAAGGGGAGTGGGGAAGGGGTTTTTGGTGCTTTGAGAGTCATGTCTGTTCAGCTGGACTGGTAGGACAGCTCACTCCAACACCAATACCCCAAACCCACAGAGACAGCTAAGTGATTTATTGGCCTCTTTTTATTGAGGGGGCTTGCGAGAGAATGAGAGAGAAGCATAAGTAAGAATAACAGTGTAATTGAGCCCATCTGCAATGTTGCAAAGAGCAAAGGTAACATAGGTGGAGGTATTTTAATGGGTTTAGGTTTTAATGGAGAATTATGGGGAAAAAACAACCTTTTGTTGTCTAACAGGATTTCCTGTAGCTTATCAGTGCACATTCCTTGATTTCTTTAGTAAAGTTATTAGCTTGGATGTGATACTTTTATTAAAGCATCTTTAAAATATGTATTTTTCATTACAAGAAAATATCAGTTTATTTCTCTGTACCTTTGTGCTACTACGATGCTGGAGTTTATCTTCTGGAAAAAGTAAGTATGATACGTTTGTTTTATCGTGACATGTTATAATTCAAACTCTGTGATTTTTTTTTTCTTTGTATTAATCCAAGTTTAAAAACGTTGCCAAGAGACAAACTTTGTAGCCTAATCTTGGCACATTTCCATACCAGATAATGGTTTCCATGAACAAGGCCTTGGTGTAAGAGACAGACACTCTGAACTCTGTAGAAAAGAACAGTCCTCACCATTGTAGGGTAAGTAAATGTACCTTATAAAACCCAGGAAATTACATGGAATATAAGTGATGTACCATTCTGTGGTTGCACTCAGGAGACATGCAGACTTCAAGGAGACAGCTCACAGAGATCACAGCCAGTGAATCATAACATTTCAAAGAAAGGCAGGATAGACAGATGGAGGAAGAATGAAAGAGATGGAACAAGACGAAATGGGACAGACTAAGTGACTGACAGATAGATAAAGGAAAATTAGACGGTCAGGGGGGAAAGAAGTAGAGTGAGAAGCAAAGGGAAGGTGAGAGGGCTGAGATAAAAATCACACCCTAAATCTCCTTTCCTTTACCAATACAGATGTCTATAGTGAATAAATAATGAAGGATAACAGTTTCACAACAACATGTTAGACTGCCAGTGGACTGGCAAACTAACATGGGGCTCTGACTTCTTCTATGTGTTCTCTGGCTAGGACTTAGGTGCCCTCTGCCCCAAGAGAACCTTTCAGACCCGTAACTTCACATCTCCCTGAAAATCAAGCCCAAAAGGATAGGCCTGGCAAACACATAGGGATGTGTGACTCTTGGTGGCTGAGTTACGTGTGTCACACTACTCTGAGAAGTTGCGTCCCTCCCTCATGACTGTCCAGGCTAAATATATGCATTTCAGCAGCCGCTGACGCAGTGCCTTATTCTCACCGGGTCTCAAAATTAGGTAAATACATTATTTAGTCATTATTTATTTAACAAAAAACAAGCCAAAATGCAAAAGCAGTAAGTGAAAAAAATAAGTACACGCTATGATTCAGTAGCTTACAGAACCAGAAGCAAAAAACTTAAAGTAATCTATTTTTTACTATGACTTTAGGCTCTCATATCTTTGTGGGGGAATTTTGGTCTACTCTTCTTTACAATGTTACTTAAGATCTTTGAGGATCTCTTTTAAGGTCCTGCCACAGGATTTCAACTGGCTTGAGGTCTGGACTTTGACTTCGCTATTGGAAAACCTTGATTATTTTCTTCTTCTTCTTCTTCTTTTTTTAGCCATTCTGTTTCAGATTTGCTGGTGCTCTTGGGGCAGAAATGAGCTTCCTCCAAAGGGTCCCTGGCCTCTTCCTTAGAGATAGGGTGAGAAGTTTAGTCATCTGGGAGGGGCTCAGAGTAGAGCCAGTGTTCCTCCACATCGAAAGGAGCCTCCTCAATATCTAACAGAACAGTTTGCACTTGCATCAAAAGCCTACTGATTCTCTTTCTGCTTCCTTGCATCGATTTTAATTGCCATGCTTTTTTAATGAGAAACATAAATGCTGTATAAAACCTTTGTATACATTGTATTATGTTGTTAGGTAACTTTCTCCCTCACTGGATCCATTCATTTTTGACCCACAAGCTTGCACTGTTCTTGGCAGAATGCTAGATACTGATGGAAAGGAATGAAATTTAAAAGACTGTCCGAACCCTAGCCTACTTCTCCTGTCAACACCACTTCACTCAGTGTCACTAGTTTTTTTTGTAAACAGTAGCATTTAAGAAACATTAGGTTTGCCATACATCCCTTTAAAGCTTGTGGAATAACTTGGAAACTTGTTCAGAAGGAAAGGAACTACAAAAACACACACATATGAATACAATAACACTGAAACACACACAACCTTAAAAATACATACACTCCTGCAGACCCTTCTGCGTCTTCCTCTCTGTGCAAACTCAATCAAATGATTTTCTGAATAGCAATAAAGCAGTCTTTATTTTGCTTGGCTGGACATCCATCCCACACCCCCTTACGCCACCACCCCCCCACACCCGGCCCTCCAACTGCACCACAGCAGGATCAGTTTTCCCCCCGGAATCCCACTGAAGCGCTGCCATGTCGGCTGGAGACAATCAGCTGAAATGCTCCTTAGATATTCCTGCCCCTTTTCGAAAGCCCCAAATTCAATTTATGGACACATTTATTACCATGTCTGTCAGTGCCTAAAAGGGAGTTTCATAATCAGGAGCACACATCTGATCTGGTCACAGCAGGCTGCCTCACTTGGCCAATATGCACTCTATTACACGGTCAGAGCCAGCCATACCACAGAGGAAAAGGAAAACATGAGCAAACAAAAGACCAGGTAGTTAGACATGTGATAAAGTCCCTTAGATGTAGCATTTTCTTAAAGCAGATCTGATTTAAGAGCTGGGCCATAGGGAGAATTCAGTTAACCCAGTACTGGAGTAGGGCCCTTGACCATGTGATGAGTGATCACATGTCACCCTCCCAAAAGTACAAAGTATTCCCATAGTGCACTTCCTCTTTCTGATGTTATTGAAAACATAAATGGGATGTTTTTGTTGTCAAATGATGTTTCTGTCAGTCTCTAAGTAGGACAGGGCTCGAAAACATAAAGGGCATCTTTGATATATTGAACAAGTTTTCATCATGTTGTGGTCTTGTCCCTTACAGCAATAGTTTCCATTGTTTGTCATAATTTCTCAAAGTTGCCAAAGCCTACATGAAATCCACTTTTTAACTCAAATAAAGTAGACAGAGAGTGGCTTGTTAGGGCCAGCTATAACAACATTGAGGCCTGAACGATTTACTATCCCTGCTCTGCTTGTGAAACATAGATTCTAATGAGTGCTCTGCAGGCAACGCGTCACTCAACTCTGGAACATGGGGGCATGGACTGGACCAAGACCCAGTGATTAAGAGCTTTAGTCTGCTGTGGTGTGTCTATGAGACTCACACACCACAGACCGCAGACTCCAATCAGTGGTTCTTGGTCCAGTGGTTGGACAGAGTGTCAGTGATGTCTTAGAGCCACTGTTCACACAAACTTCTGTCCGGGCAGGCTGATTACCCCTAGAGAGATGCACACCTCAAGCCCGGGCCATAAATCAGTACTTGCGCACAAAGGTTTGCCTAAACTCTTGCCAGTGCCCGATGCAGTAAAAACAAGAAAAAAGTGGCTAAGCTCCCCCTAGAGGCCAGAACTAGAAGGTTATTCCATTAAGGAAATGAAGCGTGTCCTTCATTAGCCGAAAGATCACATTTTACCACAGGAGCAACGCATTTACTAGTGCTGGGGGCTCTGTGAAATCTCAACGAAAAGGATTCTCTTGTTTCCCTTCCAGCGTAATTAGGGAGGCTATCACCTGACACTCACGCAGGTAATGTCCTGGAGTGAAGCCAGAACCAAATTTCATCATGGTCAGCTTCACTGTGTCACCCGTGGAAAATATGTGCAGAAACTGAAAACTGCATTTTCAGAATTGCCTTCTTGTCCCTTGTGTTGGTTTTGGATGAGGTCTCTTGGCTAGAGCTTAAGGGTTCCTGGAGCCTGTGCCAGGGCCCTTAAAAAACCAGTAACTGATATCTCCTTTCCCCCCCCCACATGGCCTGAAATGTTCAGTTATTAAAATTGGAGCAAATCCCACTGGAATGTTTTACAAGTTTACTAGGTGTACGTCAAGGTGAGAGACAACACTAGTGAATTATAGGTTAGATTTGGACCTGGGGAATTGGGTCTAGAGGCAGACGGAAAGAAAGACAGACATGGGAGGTATTACTGTAGGTGACAGGTTTGGCTACCAGGCTATAAATCTACCCCCCCCCCCCCTCACCCACCCACACCCCCAGCATGTTGTACAGAAACCGCAGTGCCCCCTACTGTTAAAATCCACACATGTCAAACTTTATTGGCCCTGATAGTAAATGCCAGAATGATAAATAAAACAGTATCAAGAGTCCTGCTGTGGGGAGTTTAGTATGAAAGATCAATGAGTGGCTGTCTACAGGGAGTAGGCTAAAAGCATCCGTGCCATCTGCAGAAGCAGTGGGTTGACATGGCACACTAATCTCTTCTGGTTTGTGTGTTTGGGGTCCAGGACATCCAACAGGCTCAGTGACAGCTGCACATAGAAGCAAATCTGAACCATGCTTGCAAACAGAGCAACTGCAAACTGATGACAAACGCTTTGTTTGGGGAAACGATTTTTTTTTCTTCTCTTGCCTGTTTTAGTGGGATCGCAAGTCTGGATGTACTAATGGGAGAAAAAGAGCACCAATTAGAGATGTAGACCATGCTGGCCTCGGTTATTTCCAAACCACTTAAAATGTGTAATAAATGATCAAATGAGACAACCTCTTTTTAAGCTCACAGTCAGATTTTGTTTTCCTCAAAAGCACATTGGCTCTAATAACAGAGCAGGCTTTCGATTTAGCTCTCAGTAATAGACAAGTGGGCTGCAGACATAAAACTTATTCTGGTTGTGGTAGTTAATCAGAGCTGGAGCTGTTGGTGGATCCCCTTTTTTTTAGCATGAGGCTGCTGGTTTTGTGATGTGGGTAGAAGCTAATAGAAAAAGCATTTTGATCCCTGAAAATGTCCACTTTTACAGTATGCTTTGTAAACCAAAATAGAACACTTGAATAGCTCTCACTTGTGAATTGAAAAAAAAAGAAGTGGTTATCACAAAACTGATGATATGTAATCATTTTTGATTACATATGAAAAATGCAGTGGGGTTGTATGCACGTGGCTGACAAATTCACAGAGCACATTGCAGCTACCCAGGGTGCTTCTTGCATAGAAGTGCAAAGAAGACAAAAGTTAGAAAGATGCCTCAAAGCATTGGCAAAATTGCTGTGTTAGAATGAAATCATTGCCTGCTTCTAGTACATTTGGTGCTTTGATAATAGCTAGATCTGAAAATTCAGATTATCTATTGGCACTATGATTTAAAATAAATTTCCTGTGCCCACAATATGTTGGAATAATGGATCTTCTTCAATAGACCCTGTGCACGAGAAAATGCTAACTTCCTGGTTTGAGACCGGATGTGGGGTTGTACATTTCCGGTAGCTTTACTTTGCGGTCAATCGCTACTGCGAAGATATACTCCAAAATCATGTCCAAGACTCGAAAACGGAAAGATTGCGTTAAGTTACAAAGAGGAGATGGTGGGAACACTCACCACTGTTGTGTGATAAAAAATCTAATGATCGGTTTTGACGTTTAAAGAGTTTAGATGATCAGTTGTTTACATCACTCAACACAAGCAGAACTGCATTACAGAATCAGAAGACACACATTCAGAAGCAACTCTCTGTATAGTGGCAGTTATTATGATTTAAACAGGCAAAAGTTCAGCATTCAAACTACAGGCGAAGAATAGTCAAACCAGATGTTTCCCCGTTATGTCGATATCAGCTAGTCCAGTGTTGGGAAGGTTACTTTTAAAATGTATTCCATTACAGATTACATGCCCCAAAATGTATTCTGTAACGTATTCCGTTACATTACTCGATACGAGTAACGTATTCTGAATACTTTGGATTACTTAATATATTATCATGCTGTTTACAACTACATGAATGTACTATTGCTGTGATTTATTACTGTTACTGAAGGTCCGCGGCTCCGAACCGTAGTAAAGGGACCTCTGGCTAATACCGTGGGTTCTGTGTAAACTGAAAACTAGCTTTACTTTGTTGTCTGAGTCAACTTTGCTAGCGAGAGACAGAGAGAGGCTTTGAAAGGCTGCTCCAACAGAACTTATTGTTTTTGGAGGAAAACACGAACACGGTGTACAGTCGAGTCTTAATAGTTTACTTACAACTGGGCTTGTCAGGCTCTCTTCTTGGCTGCAGTGGTTATTATTATATTTACATGCTTCCAGCTCCTGTTTCTGCTGGATGACAGCTAGTACTTTTCCTTTTTCTCCCTCCCTCGCTCACAGACACATAACGGGTATGGCAGTCCATTCTCCCTGCAGCATGCACTACACTGCCCATGATGCTACATTCTTTAGAGCTATACCGGTAGCATTCTGCCTATTAGCTTAGCACAACAACAACAACAACAAGGCCTCTCTCACCCAGGAAACACGCAGAGAGAGAGCGTCACCCTGTAACTATGGCAACAGTAACGCTGCCACCTGGAACAACAGAACATAGCTGTCAAACAAAACCCAAACAGCCCTGACCCGCCACAATATGAAACAGGGAAGTACCGCCGTGTAATCCATTTATTTCAACAAAGTAACTGTATTCTAAATACCACCTTTTTAAACGGTAACTGTAACGGAATACAGTTACTCATATTTTGTATTTTAAATACATAACGGCGGTACATGTATTCCGTTACTCCCCAACACTGAGCTAGTCAAGTACACACCTACACAGCATGTTAACAAACCGTGAAAAAAAGCCACACAAAAAATGAATGATTGCTGGTAAGGGTTTCTATACATTAGTATTTACGAAGGGTATGTTGTGACTTACCTTCAAAATTACAGTGGTCCCTCGCTATAACGCGGTTCACCTTTCACCTCGCTGTTTCGCAGATTTTTAGTGCAAGTTTGCAGGCTTTTTTTTTTTTTATGTCACATTGTGTCCTGCGTCCTGATCGCTGCATACATCTCCTCCGTCTCTCCTGTACAGTACAGAATCACTGCATCTATTGCTAGCAGTGTGACTCTGAAGTGCAGTGCTGTGTGTCCACGAAACGTTTCGCACCATCAAAAAATAAAATTGGCTACTTGATTTCACCTATCGCTGGTTATTTTTAGAACATAACACCCGCGATTAATGAGGGACAGCTGAGAAATATAACATTTGAATCCCTTTTCTCTTTTGCTCTGAGGCACGGGGAAAAAAATATTGACAAGTCGATGAACAACATTTACAGATATATTGGGTAAATGCCCAAGACATCTATAGAAATGTAAATCGCAGCTTGATTCATTCATTTGCTTAACTTTTTTGGACCGTAAACAGGGCGCGAATAGGACACCGGAAACAAAGCTCCCCACAGGCGTTTCCGCACCGGAAGTAGTATATGCTAACGTGCACATAATAGTCTATTGACATTTTCTCAAGACCTCACCATCAGTTCCCCTCCTGATTTTGAAATGCTGTGACCAAAGTCTATATAGCAGACAAGGAGCCGCATATGCAAGTAGTGTACATATGCTGGAAAGTTTGTATGGGTGACTTCTATGGTAAAGTCAACCAAAGAGCTCTGCGGGGCTGTAAAACCAGGCCTTGCCCACTTATGTGCACATCCACAAAGACTCCTGTAACAATAGATAACATGCAGACATTGCTCCAAAGAACTCCTTTTTGTTGACTGGCTTTGGCTTTATATGACTAGTAGTTTTAATCACTGGAATCCTGTAATTAGATTTGTAAGTCAGAAAAGCATTTTCCAGAGTAGGGCAGCAAAAGTCTTGATTTTAGTTTAATTTAAATGACTCTAAATGACTGGCATTGTTTAAAGGAATTCACAGTGATGCCAAAATTTACATTGACTTTATGGTTTGCCTCATGGCCTGCTTGTCTCCACAATGGAAACTCAAAGTGCAAGGCAAATTCCTACATGTACAAAAACAAGTGTATGCATCAATCAGTAGCTGCAAACAGTTTAAACTCGATCAAAAAATGCTGTGGGCACATGCTGAAAGATCATGTTGAGATTGTACCCAGTTTAATGTAAGGCTGAAAACATATATTTCCAGTAGGAAAAAACTCATTTGATAATGATACTTCGAGGCTTTTGGAATCATAATAAGTGACAAAAGATATGTGGGATTCCAATGAAATTCCACATATCATAACTCTCACAACTCTGCTCTGCATGAATCACACACCCACTCCTCAGTCCTAATGGGATCCATCCTAAGGAGAAGCACATGGTTCTGTTTTCTCCGTTCCAGATCAGCCAATTCATGTGTTACCAAACAGAAGACGTCACCACCACAGATCACTTTACAGGGATCACAGGGACATCTGTTAGGAAAATGAAAAAACAAAACTGAACCAGGTTTTTACATGTTCACTGGAATTCAATTAAAATGTGATTAGTGGGAGTATTAGGAGGGCAGTCTGGTCCACTATTACATGTTTGGTTGCCATTACCCACTGGCCTGGTCAGGTTACTGTGGGGATTACCCCTAACAGGATGACCCCTGACCTCTAGACAGGTGCCTGTGGGAAGGATAGGAGAGAGTTCATGTCACCATACCAAGTGGGATTCAAGGGCCTAATGGCTGACAGAGATTCCCCATACCACTCCAGAGGAATTTCCACTTTGTAATGACACATGAAAGCATGTGCATAGTCCAAATACTCCAAAAAATGCATTGCATGTATGGGAATTACCAAAACTTTTTTTTTGTAAGTATCAGCTTTTTGAATTTGATACAAATTTCTCTTTGAATATTTCATTGTTTACAGCTATTAAAACTCTATTTAAAACTTTTGAATATGTATTAAACTTTACAGGTTGTTGTGCTCTTTAATATATGTGCTAAACACAAGGACCAACTTAGTGTTTCAATTGAATTTCGATTCAGTTTTATTATAGAGTACCAAATCACAACAGCAGCCACCTCAAGGCACATTAATATCATTCTTTGGTATCATTCATCAACAACTTAACTTTGTTTAGGGCTTTTATATAAGTCAGCTTTGTTCTTGTCTGGAAAATAATTTACAAGTAACATTTCTGGCCAGTATGACTAATAAAACATGTGTGAACAATACATCGATGTCTACTGAAAACTAAATTTATTGATTTAGTTTTTAGTAAACATATTGGTCATGTGATCATGATTGTAACCCAGCTGGAACCATTTTTTGTATTTCTGCATCCAGAGTTTACACAAGGTATAGCTCGAGCACAAACAGCTGTTCTGTCACTATATATTATGGTAAGTACTGTACACAACTGTGTGTACAGACAGAAGTCTGAAAAAAAATGCCTTGATTGTAATATCCTCCATGACCAGAATGAAAAGAGCCTGTGTTGTGCATAAGTTGTTAACCAAAAATCTGTTACATGATTAAACCGATGGTGTACAAACAGGACTCTTTCAAAGAAAGAAGAAGCCATAAAAAAATCACCAGCTGTTTCCATTCTATGCTGTTTACCATGGTTTTCCCCACCAGACTAAATAGTTTGTCTTCACCATGCGCTACATAGCCACCCCAACCCCAAGACCTCTACTTAAGCAGCATGTGGAATAAACAGCTTTCCTCTGAGGGCCCTAGAGCTGAACTGGTGGTGTATTTGCGAAGCTCAGGAAAAGGTGAGTGGAGGTCTTATTGGATGAGCTGTTATCACAGTGCAACACAGCCCAGAAACTGGAACCCTTCTTGTTTTTATTTTATTTTTTTACGTCTTCTGTTGCAACATTGCTGGATAATCGGAATGGTCCACTTTCAATGCTTGGCTGAGCTCACATTACAAAATTATGTAAAGACACAGGGAAAGGAGTAGACACTGTTTTGATCCTAATTCACAAGATTTGGTTCAAGCCTTGAGGTGGAATATACATGGAAGCATTTCCAAATAAGCATCATTGCCACTAGCTCTTCGCTGAGGCCATTCGCATGGGAGCATGCATGACATCTCTGAAAACACACAGTGAGAAATGTAGCTGTGGAAGTGTAGAAAAACAAAGTCAATCTCTGTACTTTCCAGCAGTTTGGAGATGCTTGCAAATACGCTGTGGCAAATACACAGGAACGAAATTCCTTCATTTAAGGATCATGACCTGTTCTCATAAGTGCATTATCTCTGCAAGAAAGCCTCTGTGCGGCAGAATCAATTAAAAAGAATGAGACAGAATGGAAGGATTAAAAAACAACTGCAAGTGCACAGCTGATAAGAGTGTTTGAAATCCTAATTTATCAGATAAAATGATTATCCTCGAAAGTAGTTTATGTTGCCATTAAAAACAATGCTGCCAGATTATGGGTCTTTTAAAGTTTACAGTTAACTGCCATACCTTATTGATTGCCACAGCTGCTCCCAACTTATTCCCCATGCTAAATTAAAAAAGAATTCTGGAAAGTGCATTTATTCTAGATGGTATGTAGTTTTTGTTGACTGACAAACTCGATATTTGTGTGTATGTTGCTTTTGTTATTCCCTTTGTTCCATGCATTGGTGGCTCAAAGCTGTGCAGTATCAAGGACAATAATTGTAGAGGATTATTTGAATGAGTGAAACTGCAAAGCAATCATCCTTAGCTCCCTTCAAAGGAAGTGAAATATCCTTATAATAAGAGGCAGATTATGTTTTAGTCTTTATCAACAAAAACAGACACATTCAGGCTCAGCAGAAAATCTATATTCTCTGTACAGTACACAGTTTGATATCCCAGCCATCATGTCTTTTTAAATCCATTAATCACTTACTGACAAGGCAGCAAATGTAACTCCACACTAAAAGAGGCATCATAGATAAAGTCTCATCAGTCAGACTAGTGCTGCGCGACAGCCGATCACAGCTGAAAAGCATCACACAAAGTCTCAATACACGAGCAGCCTCTGTAATGTGTTCTAGAGATCAACAAGGCACAATGCGCTTTCATTTTGGCAATTGACAGAAGTTGTACTGGACCATGACCATGCTCAGTCATGCAAGTTCAGAGTGACCATCAGCTAGAGGAAAACAAGTAAACACAGGAGTTACAGGGACGCTATTACCTATAGTGTTTGGAGATGATGTGATTTTAGCCCAGCTGAGCAGACCTTTGATTAGATATCACTGTGGCTAACCCTAACCAGTATCACTCCTCACAAATGTGTCAAAAATATGTTAATTACTTTGCCTTAAGAAATGGGTTCCAGTACAATACAACCATGTTTTAATACAATCTCATTTGCGGACTGGTGGATTGGTACTATTTTTTAGACCATTCCAAAAAACATTTCCCTTTCTGGTACTTCATGATGGAAATATATAACTTTAAATTCTCTGTTCAAATCACTATAGGACCAGCCTCAAAGTAATCAAGGAAGTCTCCTGCCTTCTAAGAGGCCTGGGTTTGAAGCTCCTGGTCCACATTCCCCTGACCTAAAATAAACATCCGCTTTATTTGTAATGTAGTTTACCTTTGAGAAAGAACACTGAATTTTATACAGCCCTGAACCAAACATATACTTCATAACCTTGCAGCGCCAGCAAAAGCTTGCACTGATTTCCAACATTTACTCATGTGCATGGAGAATGAAAAAGACATTTAGACACACGTGCACACATTCCCCATTCTCATCATCATGCATACAGCATGTCTTTTATCCTGTTTTCCTTCTCTCGCCCATACTGGTCGCGGCAGATGGCCGCCCCTCCCTCAGCCTGGTTCTGCCGGAGGTTTCTTCTTGTTAAAAGGGATTTTTGCCTTCCCACTGTCGCCATGGTGCTTGCTCATAGGGGGCCATGTGATTGTAGGGTCTACCTTACAGTATAAAGCGCCTTGAGGTGACTGATGTTGTGATTTTGCGCTGTATGAATTGAATTGAATTGGATTATCATCACTGCTATTTTTCAAAAACAATTTTATGCTATAAAAGCATATACAGCACAGACAAACAAAACCCAATGAGTAACTATGCATTTTTTATATTGGTGTGTGTTGGTATTGTGTTTGTCTTTTAACGTTCATCTTAGTTTGCCCACTTTTTGATTTACAATTGCATCACTGGACGTCAGGAAGCTGCTGTGGGCCGGGGAGGTGAGGGGTTGTTTTGATCTGAGGCACGGCTGACAGTCTCTTTATCTCCTCCTGTCAGACAGAATACTGTTTGATCTGCAGCTTCTCCATGTCTTCTGTCTCTGGTCAAATAACCTTAGCCAACTTGTAGAATCTGCTTTTACTGTCTTACGACTTCCAGGTTTGCTGAAAGTGTGATAATATTCTTAAGCGTATGAGGTTTTCTTGCTTAGAGTGTATATGGTTTAAATTTACAACATAATATATACACGCATGGGAACAAATCTATCCATATACACATGATTTACTTTTATTAATTATGTTATGTTATCCGTGTATTGCAATTGGGTTACATATATGCTGGCATACACACAAATGGATTGATGGATAGATGAATAGGCAGGTGAACGAGAGAGAGAGATGCTGTGCTTAAAGTTTGAAGTTTGGCCGTGGCCTTTGTTATACAAGCAGCCAGCAGTGAACTGAATATGTTTAACTTCCTCTTTTCAACTCCATCTCCTGCTCTTTTACAGGACGTGTGTCTTTTAGCAGCTCACATCACAGAACCATACAAACGGCAATTAAAACGGATGTGCAACACTAACTCTGCATGGGGAGAGAGAGAGAAGAGAGAGAAAGAAAAGAGAAATTGGAGGGGAGGGGAGTGAGAGAGACAGAAAGAAAGAAAGAGAGGAAGTATGTGAGGAAAAATGTACAGCACCACCTCTCCTTCAAAACCAGGACTGATACTGTGTCTATTGATCTTTATTACAATAGCAGCAAGCTGTAAAATGTTTGATGGTTTTGTACAGATCTTAGTCCCCCTCATTCATAATTACTGCTACACATGTAGAACCAAGGGCAACTTCAGAAGGGGCGCTGTTTGAAAAGCTGCTGCCAGACTGTAGGGATGATGGAAAATCTCAGCGGGGCCTCACGGTAGCTCCAAGCCCTAAGGCTATCATTCCTCCTGCCTAACACCTGCAGCAACTTAAGTTTTACAAAGATGAAATTATAGAGCAGATTTTAAATAAGAAATGAGACCAACCTTGTCCCTTTACCCACAAAGTAACTGCTTTATTTTGATTTATACTTTGTCTCTTTGGGTTTCTGAAAAAAGTCAGCATGCTCATTTTACAGAGAATCAAAATCTCATAGTTTGTGCAAAGTGACCTAAACTCTTTAATTTTAAGTCAGAAGTTAGCATTTGATCTTGACTACTGTGGATCTGAGTTGAAAGCAAGTATGGACTGTTTCTTTTTTCATTGCCGTTCTTTGTTAGATCTACCTAGCTGCATTCAAAAGCACACCAAGAAGAACTAGGTGTAACTTCTTTTCCTGGAGAAGCAGTTTTGCTCTAGCCGAAACAACCACTCTAGAGTCTTCATAACTTATTAGTCCAAGTCCTGTTTTCCAAGACAATGTGCAGCAGCTCACCGGGACCCCCGGGCTGGTCCTGGCTCTTCATCTTCTTTCTCTGCTGAGATTTTAATTTTTTTTTTCTCTGAGTCAGAACAGAGAGCGAGAAGACAACAGGCCCAAGAAACATGTACTCCATGTTCTGTGTAGGGCAGAGCAATGAAGAAAGCAATTCAACAGGGAATGTGGATGATAAACACCAAGGATAAAATATTACCAAGATGGAGATAGGCAAAGGAGAGGACAGAGTTACAGACAGAGAACAGTGTCCTAGTGGGAAGATTGTTGCTTCCAGCAGTTGAGAACAGGAAGAACAGTCTTTAGCCTGGCACACCCTGAATAATGCATCAACCTTTCTCTAACTGGGCATATACATGGGAGCACTGATTTTTGCCCTCTGGCGTTGTTGGAGATATGAATAATGGATAGGTTAAATGCTTGTGTTAAGAATGAATTAGTATAGGGTCTGTTCCATGCCTGTATTTATGCAATTATCTGATTCTGACTCTATCAAAGGAAACAAAGACAATATCATATTAAGATCCAGTGAAGGTCTGATCATACTGTGGTCCATGAACATCTAGAGGATCTTAGGATTACCCCAGGTGATATCAAGCTACCCCAAAGTATCCCCACCAAAAGCTGGAACCTCTCATGTCAGCCTGCTGCCTGCCATTGATTAACATTTAACAACCAGGGAATACTTTGTCACTGGAAAGAAAAGCAAACTTTGAGGTCTTGAAAGCACAGTAGAGAAAGATGGTGTGAATGAGGAAAGAAGGGAGTTAAAGAAGAAAAAAGCAAAAAGAAAAGATAAAGAGAGATGCACACAGTACACAGGAAGCATTTTCACATAGCGCATCATGTATAACTCATGAAGCCCTGACAGAGCAGTGCACACATTCCCCATTCTCATTGGCTGCCTCCGACTGGCAGACTGCACAGGCCAGGGTGAACAAGTTGCTCTGTCTTTCTTTCTGTCTGTCTTTCTCTTCTTCCTGTCTCTCCAGGTTTTGGCACTGTTCTCCTGGGCTGGCGGGTATGAGGATATCAGCAGGCTATAAGAAGACAGGCAGCATGGGCTACACCCATGTCCAGTGCTGGAACTGAGCTGGGTCACCCTGCTGGTTGTGCTGGTGAAGCTGGCTGTCTGCTCTGTGCCCGTTGCTCCAGAGCGGTGCATTACAGTCGGCCTTGTGTTTAGACAGTCTGACAGATCTCAACCTGCACACCCCAAGAACCCGGGGAATCAGCGCTATACGCATATATCACCCCCAGCCAAGAGCTACATCCTCTCTCTCTCTGCTTGTCTGTTTTGTGGAGCTATCTGGATTTGTGTCTCTTCATCCTTCCCCGCTTGGAATCTCTTTCCTGACTTTCCCCTCTGCTTTACTCCCTCTCTCTTGCCTCCCTTTTTCTCCCCCGGTTCCCCTTCAACTCTGCTCTCTCTTATTCTCTCATGTTTCTCTCTCTGTCTCACCCTCCCTCTCCTTTTGAGATTCAATAAGAGCCCTGGAGGCAGGAGAGAGAAAACAGGGGGGTGTAAAAACATCTATGGTTTTATTTACAAAGGACCCAGGTATTGCCCGGCGTTAAATCCAGGGGAAATGATTTATTTTCCGCCCATGTGTGGCACTGATCCCCGAGGCGTAACTCAACAGTGGACCGGCTTCGTGCTCGCAATTTATGGTGGCTGCAGTGGCTCATAAAGGAAGAATGGATTAATCTGGAACACGACATAAACAATATGACTCTGACAGCCCTATTAAAACCTGTGCTACTCAGCATCAATTCGCTTTCACACGCTCTCTATCTGTCTCACTCTGGGTCTCCACAGCTAGCGCCTGTTATTAGAAGGCCAATTGGTAGCGCTGGAAAACTGACCAGAGCTCACAGCCTTGTTATTGTGATTCCCAGAGTATCAGATTCAGAACAGGGGGTGGGGGGTGGAGGGTGTTGAGCATCTACATATAGCAACCGGACCTTTTAACTGTTTAGCCTTTGGACATCATGGGGGATATCGGATGTACTGAGTCCAGAGTGGAGGATCCCACAGTGCTTGTTACTGCTGGGTCGAGAAGGCTTCCTGTCTCAGCACCGGTGGCCTCTCATTTTCCATGAGCGGGGCTTCTTTTGGGAATGTGCTGCGCTCACTTATGTTGGCATGAACTTCTGTCTTTGGAGGTGTGCACAAATTCATAGGAAAACATGTTGTGCATGTGATACATGATATGGATTAGTAGATTCATATGTATACATGGACACACATACGTACACAAGTAGATGCCGTACACAGAGACGTAGTCAGCTGCTCCCTGATCCTCCTGGGAAGAAGTCACTCAACGTCTTCAATAACCCCCAATAACCGACACACACGCACACAGCTATGTCATTTCCTTAGCTCCATCGCTGTCAGAAACAGGTGTATGCTAAGCCACGCAGAAAACACCCACACAGAGACAGCATCCATCTAACCGCAGAAGCTTTTAACACGTTTAAAAACAGCATTTCTAAGATAGCAACCTGCCTCTGAACCTAAGCAAACGGGGGGAAAAAAAAAAAGAAAACAAGAGACAGAGTTACTAATTTATGTCCAGCAAAGGATGAAAGCTTGAAAACATCAGGCAGGGAGAGAACAGCCCTGAAATTGAAATCAATAAGTTCATTAGACTGCAGAGCCCGTTCGTGCTGCACCCTCAACTTCCCCTGCAGACAAACACAACAACACATGAAAAAAAAGGGGGCGAAACAAGCCTTGACCTATGTCCACTAGCCAAGCATTCCATTTATTTAGCCCTTATCACAAGCCTGATCTGAAGAGGCAGCTACACAGTGATAACGCCTCGGGATAATAGCAAGACCAGACAGGGCCTGACCAAAGAATGACAGCCAGAAGAAAAAAGAAAGTGAAATAAAGAAAAATGCATTTGGGATCTTCTTGACATTCATTCTCTTTTTTCTTTGTTTACAAACACACAATGCTGAAATATAAGGGGCTTGTAGGAAACTTTTTTTTTTTTTTCATGCTGCCTCCCTTTTTCAAGCCTGTAATTTAGTGGATCCCCATCAATAAGTGAGAGAACAGCTTTGTGGATGCTTGGCCTGACAGCTAACAAGAGCCTGGCTCTATCTGCAACAAACAGACAGAATAACAAGCACCGTTGTCTGTTTGCACACATTGAACAAACCATGAATACAGTTCATCATTCATGCAGTGGTACAGTACTGTCAAGCCCAAGCATACTGTACAGAGACGTGTGTGTACGGGGAAAATGCCAACGGAAAAGTTTTTGCCATCTGAGTGACCTGAATAGTGTTTCTACTTGTACAGTAATAATCTCCAGAGCTCTGCAGGGAAGTAAAGATCAGTGCAGCTGATGTCTTCCTCCACCTGAAACGGGGTCCATTATAGCTCCAGTCCATATCAGCAAGGCCCTGCAGCCTGTGTCACACCACTTCCTATTGCTGATTTATGGTTACAAGGCTCATGGGTGTTAGCACACTGCATATTCTCTCAGACATGTGCACACGCACACACTTAGGCACACACAAAATCAATGAGGCACAAATTGTTCATGACCTGAGCTCAACTTGCTCCACCAGAGGCCAAATTTGTCTTCAAGGGCGTCTTTATCGTGCTAAAAGACCCCTTTTCACCTGCAGATTAGGGTGCAAGACTAAATGGTCTGGCTAGACAGAGACCATATCTCTAGTCACACAAATGAAATACGAATGGACTTATATATATCTACAAAGGAAAAATCTTTATTTCAGCCCCTCTTATCCTAATACCTATGCTACTCTGTAAAACATTTCTTTAATACTTTTTCTTTTCTTTTCTTTCTTTTTTTGTTAAATCAGAAAGACAAACTGTTCACCCTTTATCCGGAAGCTCTGGGAGTCACCATCCCAGGGGGCTTCTGGGAAAGCAAAAACACTGCTGCAGTTGGCAAGCTGCTGTTTGCCAAAGAGTTAAACAGAAGCCAAAATATTTGTTACGGACTCATTTCATTTCCTGGTAGACGCATCCAACACTGCAAGGCAAATGTGAGAACAAGCTCTTACATAGGAAAGCTCAAAGAGAACCAAGCGTCGAGCTTTTTTTCCTTAACAGAAACAAGATCAGCTTTGGAGCTTTTGCAGAAAGCACGGTCACTTAACAAAATTGGGGGCCCAGAATTTTCTTGATCTATTCACTTGATGAGTCAGCGTATCCATCAACAACCATCTGTGCAGAAATTAGAATGGACGTTAAATCTTCCTGTTGGAACTATATATAAATATACACTCTGAATGTAAAGCACAGCAAAAGTTTTAATTCTCCACACAGCCACCATACAACTAACAGCCTTTCTTTTCCCAGGATGGAACGAAGATTCTGCATTTTCTGTTCCAGTTCTCTTGCCACGTGTACTGTTGAACTTTATTCAGTAGTATACTGACTACATAGGTGTGTGTCCAGAGGCGTTTCATAGCTTATCCATATTTAAGGTCTGGAACTCGCTGGCAGGGCTTAGCCCCGGGCGCACGAACAAGTCAGCCATATATATACAGGAGACAGGGCAGTCTTAGAAGCCACTGTTGACCATTTATTTATGAAGTCAAAGCTCTGTGGCAACAAGGTATCCACTCTGAAACAACTTAAAGTGCTTATATCCAAGCTGAATATTTCATCTCTGAATCTCTACTTCTTTTGAGCCTTTTTTTAACATAAAAGTGAGGAGAACAACACAGGACAGGCAAGAGAAGAAAAGAAAAGAGAGGACACTGCAGGTGATGCAAGACCCCTATCTAACCCAGTCAAGGTAAACAGGTGGGGCTGGAAAAGTGAGAGGAGGAGGGAGAGATGGGAGGGAGTATGAGTGCAGCTTACAGGCCTCCTCAAGGTCAGCAGAAGGAGAAGCTTAGTATTCTCTCTCTCTCTGTCTTTTCTTGGGTGTGCACCAGCTCATTCTTTTGTTTCTTGCCTTTTCTCTATCTCCCTCCTTTTCTAGCACAAGCATCTCAGATAAAAAATAAATAAATAAATAAACTTTTTGGTGTGCCAAGTGAAAAATAATGCTTAGGGCAAAAAATAGGACCTCAGAAAACAAAACGTTGTTGGGCATAGATTTGACAACATCCAGGGAATCTTTCTATCTTCTGACAGGACTCAGTCTGTTATGAAGCCAGGATACAGAGCAGATATCTCAGCTCACTCAAAATGTAAATGCACACAAGCCAGGAAAAAAGAGCACAATCCTCCTTTTCTCTCATTCTAGCTCTGCCTCATCTGCGTTCACTTCACTTTCTTTTGCTTTTTATTTGTTTTTGTTTTTTAATGTATCTGTAAAGCACTTTGAATCACCTTGCTGTTGAATTGTGCTATATAAATAAACTTGCCTTGCCTTTCATTTTGCTCTGTCTATCCATAGTTTGTGTGTGAGTAGAAAAGCGGCTGGCAGGTGGCTGATGTGTGCAAAGGTATTGGGGCCTATGAAATATTTACCAAAGCAATAATGACTCCCTGGACAGAGTTAGTGGTTGGAGAAGGTAAAGAGCGGAGAGGGGTAAAGAGCAAGAAGAAAGAAATGGAAGAGTGAAAAGTGTCTGTCTTGTTTTTTGTCAAAAGCAGGGGCGAACATCAGTGAACGAGGATCACCTGAGACTTCCACAGTTAAAGATGAATATTGTTGCATTATTGTGTAATATCAAAGCTAAGACGGCAAATCCAAAATAAAACGCAAGGGTGACATTCCTTTTTCTTTTAAATGAGATGTGACAAAAAAGTCAAATCAAAACAGTTTTGCAGAATAAATTATCTCTATTGTGTCTTCAGCAGATAAAGAGTATAAAATTTGTCAGATATCTAATACAAAAAATATAAATATAAATATATTTTGTAAAGGAAATAACAGAGCCTGAACCATACGTGAACACACATTTGAACACACAAACTCTCCTTGTAATTTTACCCTCTCTGAGGCGTTTGAAAAGTAAAACTTCTAGGATGGGTGCTCCCGCGGCGAGTCTTTAATGCAGGGGCCTCCTCTTGTTTGCAGAGAGGATTCGGCACCACACTGTGGGCCAGTTTGATCCGGACAGCCAACAGAGCCTGCTTCAGATGAGACAAGGGGAGGAAACTCTACTGTGGCGTTGCTGTTTTCCCTTCATAGCAATACCAGGATGCTGGGGTGGCTCAGAACAACAGTGAGCTCTCTAACCCAAGACTTTGGGTTAAGGATGGAAGGAAGAACTGCCTCAGTGCTGCGGAGGTAGGGGGCCCATTTGGATGTGTCTGCAACGGGAGGGAGCTGCAGATAGAGAGCAAAGGTTGGGACAAACAAACATGAACCTTTGCACTCTTTGACTCTGTTTGATAGCCCCGCAGGTGAGAGGAAAAGTATTGGAATACTTTAAGTATAAGTGCTTTTAAGTTCCAATGAAAGATTTTTGAAGTGAGAACTACAATTAGATGAAACTGATCGGAGCGATAGAAAGCAAAAGTTTTGCTTCATAAAAATGTGCAATATTTTCTATGTTCATTCTATGATCATTTACCCCAAATATACAACACTTTTATCAAATCAGTAACACTAGTAGATTGCGCAAGATTACTTTAGCCAGTTGTTTATGAAAGCAACCTTTAAATGAATTTAATTTGTTTAATTTGAAGCATTTTACAGGGTCGCATTGATACATTTTTAATTTGCATTAGTGACATTAATTCAAACCTTTAACCGAGTGCTAGTAATCAGCTTTCGTACAGTTACTTTGTGCGGCTAGGAGAACAAAGATTCTGGCATTTCCTACCATTTTTCTTCTGCACATTCATTTAACAGTGAGTTTCATGGCATGTAAGCATGGAAGATTTATGTCAGAGTGCGAGTATGTGTCCAAAACATGACACTCCCTGTGTACTCCCTGAAGCGAGAGGCTACACTTCCTGATCAGCAAGCTTGACACACTGGACAGCTGACATTTGACCCCTCATTTCACCTGTGTCGCGGAGTGACACTGCAACCCATTCTCTGGCTCCTGCAGGGTCACTGGGGTCACAGTTGACACAGCAGTACTGTGTTATGCTGAGCTATGAGAGCCTCCACACATCAGCACCGCTCCTTCGCTCAGGAAATCTGTGTCAAACCAAATGGATTGTAAAGCTGTTTGTGTAAATGTGTATGCTTGTATGACTTGTTTTTCTTCTTCTAAAAATATTAATAACGTAAACAGTGGTAGCAGTAGCAGTATCAGAAGCAGCAACAGTGGTAGGAGCAATAGTAGTATATTAATATATTATAATTATTAAAATTGCTGTTAAAATGTTGTTTTTTTATGTGGCAGTGTGAGTCACTGAAGTATATTGAGCTAGCCCCGTCTTAGCATGAGGAATTTCTTTCATTCCAAATATTGATTGTTTCCCTCCTTCACATTTCTTTATTAACAAAACATTACATTTGCCTATGTAGACATTACAAAAAGTAGAGGACTAAGAAGGAGAAGATGGATAGAAAAGACTGAGCGCCTTTTAGAATAAATCAGTCACAGGGGGCCAACCAAACTAGCCAATCTGTATCATTTGCAATTGATCAGTTTGACAGAGTGTGGTGTGGCAGTGCTCATTGGCCACATCTGACAAATGACTAGACACGACCTTAAGAGCTGACCTACACACTACTTGGAGAGGGTGGGGGGAAAGCCACGAATGAACATACAAGCAAGCCTAGGAGAAAAATCTATGCAGCTGAAGTGAAACAGCGTTTCGTCTGATGAGCGATGTTAAACAACAACTGGACCGGCGGGCAATTACCATGATTGGAGTGCTGTGCCTTGTGAAAGCCATCAAGACAAAGACAGGAAGACAGAGTTAGCGGAGAGGCAGACTTATCCCCACCTTCTCCCTCCTCTTTTGGTCGCAGAGGCCCAGCGCTCATTAGCATGCATGCTTTTACAGGCCTGGCCAAAACACTCAATGCTCTCCACTTTATTTATTAGTAAATAGAGACAGATGGTGATGAGGAGGTGGTATTGACTACCCATAGCCTTTTAAACAGGAATCAATGGCAGGGGTGGAGCCCTGAGATGGGGGGCATTAACTCGCTAATATAGCCTTATGAAATGAGCCAGGCCTGACTTCAGAGGCGGAATTTTCTCACTCTACGAAGCCCTCAGACAGCACAGTATACCGAGTCCTGTGTTTGTAATAGCAAAAAGACATCTTTATTTGTGAACTGACTGCTGTCAACATATGTATACGTGGATCTGCAGCATTGAGCTGAGCATGTATGTTGCAGATTTTATTTTAATGACAAAAAAGCATTAGCACCTAGCAAGATGAGCATGGAGGGGGATGAATAAAGGAATGAAGGAAGATAGATAGATAGATAGATAGATAGATAGATAGATAGATAGATAGATAGATAGATAGATAGATAGATAGATAGATAGATAGATAGATAGATAGATAGATAGATAGATAGATAGATAGATAGATAGATAGATAGATTTATGTCTGACATGAAGCTAAAGCTCTCTGTAGAACTCCTGTCAGAGGTCATCTCCATCATCTCTCCATCATCTATATTAATAAGTCTTTATCATCTACCTGCACTGTCTGCCAGCACACACCAACCACAATTGAACACAGAACAACTCACCCCTCCCCAGTCACCCCGCAGCCCCCTGCACAGGGACTGGCTGAGCTGTAGTGAGCCAGCGCCTTAAACCACCTACTGCCGAGGCAATTAAGAGTTTAACCTGGATGCAGCCTGGGGAATCCAGAGAGAGACTCCACTCGAATAGAGCAAGACTCCACAGAAAGACAGGCAGGCAGAGGGAAAAGTGAGGTAAGGATGTGTGAGAAATAGAAGACAAAGATCCTGCGAGAAGGGAAGGAATGGTTGGAAATTGACAGAGAGCAGGTAAAAGTAAGGGAAGAAAACATGTCTGAGTACACAGCTAGACTGGAGAATGGCTGGTGGAGGCAGAGAGAGTGAATCTCAGCACAGTGTACACAGCCCTCTCCTCCAAGAGAAGAAGGTCACCAGCTCTCTCTGAGGACTCCCTTAAATAAAGTCCCCCATCCTGCACTTTTCTGGGCAAACAACCTCCTCTGCTCTTTATTAACTAAATATGAGGGGACTTTGACCGGGGGACAAAAATTCAATATTTTTCCCCCACCAAATATTTAAACCAAGCAAATAAACACACAAATAAATAGATCTCCTCTGCCACGGGAGAGGGGGCCAGCCAGTCCCCTGGATGTAATTTGACGGCCCACTTACTTGGAAGGCCAGAGCATAGTGCTACTCAGACACTCATTTGAAGGGCTGTCAATCAAGGGGCAGCAATGTTGGCGTTGGGGATATGTGTGTATGTGTGTGTGTGTGCCACTGAGTGTTTGAGTGTGTGTTTAAAGAAGCTGGCCAGCAATTCATTCTCAAGGTTGGAACAGATAAGGTGAGCATCTCTCCTGTCAAATACATCACACCTTCCTGCTTCCTTTACTACCCTTTTTAACTATTCCTCGTCCCTCCTTATTCCCATCTCTCACCTCTTGTACATCTAATGACCTAATATTTGCAGTTTTGTCTTGTCTGCCTCCTCGAGAAACATTAATCAGAATGACAGAATTGAAATAGAAAAATTAAGTTTGAAGGCCAGTGTGCTCCTACTTCTATTTTTTTTAACCCAAATAGTTCTGCCTGCTATTATTGACTTTGAATATTCTCTTCTTCATCATCATCAAGATTTTTCTTTCATCTTTTTTTTAAAATCTATATATTTGTCTGACATTTGCTTGTTGTTTTGTTATGGTCAGTATCTTAAATATGACAAAAGCTGCAATACATGGCAGTATTTGAAAATAGACTGAATTAACTTAAAAATTGTCAATATGACATATTTGTCCTCAACTGCCTCGAAGTATGATGCATCTCTTGCAAGGTATTTATTGCCAGTTGTTCTTTTCATCTTGTGTTTTCATGTAAATGAAACTACCCTCTCTAGAAAAACAACATCACTGGTCATTTGCGCAAACAGCTTCAAACAATCTATATTAGTAGTTCGGGCCAAAGCTGTGTATTACAAGGTTCTTTGTAATACAGTGTACAGTGACTCAAAGGACGTTGTGAAAATTAATAGTTATAAAATGATGGTGCACAGTAGCTGCTTGCTGCTTGCTCTAAACCCCCGAAAAAAAATGAAAGAAAAAAAACCGTGTATGTGTTCGTGTGTGTGTGTTTGCATGTGTGTGTATGAGTGGGAGAGGGAGTGCGATATCAAAAAGTCCTTTCATCCATTTTAGATGAGATGCAGATGACTCAATTATACTTGGCCTGACATCAAGACCACTTGGCGGAGAAGCTGCTAACGCTGGAAAACGATCTATTTAATCCCACTGATATGAATGGCATGGTGCTAACAGGGCTCACAACGACAAGAGAGGGAGACAGGTATGAGTGGAGACGCTTTGGTACCACTCTGGAGAAACAGGCCTCAGTGCGTGCTACGGTGAGACAGTGAGGAGGGGGATGATGTGTCTGCAATGATGCTACGTGCGATATTTTCGTTTATACCAAACATAATATTTGTCACTAGGTTCTGTCCGCAATAGCCACTAACAAGAACTTAAGTTAGCTAAAGGTGAAGCTGAAATGATACTACTATTCCGGAGATAAAGCTGAGCACTGACAACCAAAACAGCTCTGGACTGGTGCCCTAAAAGAATCCAAGTGATTGCAAATAAATGCATCGCATTGCGGAACAGGCACTTTAGTCTATAAATACTTTTGATCTTCTTGCTTCTTGAGTGATACTATAACTTTGAACAGTGAGTGAAAAACTTAACCAGAGGTGTACAGGAAGACTCGGGTAAAGATGAGGCATGAAAGGAAAAAATGGGTCATCCACTTCAGATTGAAAATGAGAGTGGAAGAACTAAAGAGATTGTGGTCCTGCAGGACAGATGATTTGAGGGGGCTGCTGGTCACTAGAGCCAGGGCCACAGCAACGACCCACAAACATGCTCTACATTAGATCAGACTGCTGTTTGATCTGCGAGGCCTCTCTCTCTCCCTCAAGACTGCCTCTGCACTTTTCATCTACACACAGATAAATACACACACATTCATCATGACATACCCTCTGTTCATCAGAGCTGCTCAGCTGCCAGGCCCCCGACTACATCAACATCAGCATCATGGCATACCCATCACTTCACTCTCATTCTAACACTAAGTGAACTGTGGCCTGGGAAGACGTCAGTGGTGATGAGACTTCTAAAAGAGAGGACAGGTGCTTTGCAGGATCAGATGCTTCGGATTTTAGCAGCTCCACTTTGCCTGGGTTTGGTCTGGTCACGACCTGAAAGGAGAGAGAAGAAAGGAAAGGAGACTTTAAAAATGAATACATTTACACTTTAGTACTTTCACTCTTTCACAGACCCAGCTATATCAATTGAACATCAGTAGGGACTTTACACTGGCATTTTATCTTGACCTTATTGAGTAACATTTTGTAACATGTAACATATAAATTCCATCACAACATGCTCATTGATAAATCTAAATCTAATCAGGAAAATGATAGAGGGTGATAAAGTCAAAGTCATAATTTACAGTGACAGTCTTTTCATGTGCTGCCTTGTATTTATGCTGATGTGAATCTTCTCCAGCCCGCCTTTTTTATGACCTTTAGTGCAATTAACAGTTGCAAAACATTAGGGCTTGTGTTGCTTCACATGTAGTCAATCAAGTCAGTGTTTTGTCGCTGTTGAGTGGTGTTTGTCTGTGTTGGTGACAAATGAGCATGGCCCTTCCCACTGCTGACAGCCGCCCCAGAGCTGCGATACTATCTTCAGCTCTTCAACCTGCTTCTACAATTACTACTGCTTCTCTGGCCCCAGGGCTTCCAACCACAGCCAGCACCCTGGAACCTTGGACACACACACAAACACACTGGGTCAGATACATTACACACATCTATTTCTTTGTACAGGCTCATGTTGTCATTTTTACGCATGTATTCATTCTTGAACATACATTTTTAGCATGCATTGCACATGTACTGATAATGCACAAAGCCTCATCCAAACAGACTGACTTGTTCGGAGGGTAATCTAAACAGATCATGGTTAAGGTCAGATTTCCTTAGTTCTTAATAGAAACAGTCCTTCGCAGACATTGGTAGAATAATTTAACTTATACACATATAGAAATATGTGTGTGTGTGTCTATATAATTGGATATAGAGACATCTTTAAATTTGAATTCAAACCCATTCCCTTATATCATTCAACTACACCACAATCAGTCCCAGCCATTCAAGCCACACACTGAAACATTTGACTGAGATATGACCCCAAACTGATACCTTTCCCAACCACACACCTGGTTATTTTATCTTTCCCTGCGCCTATTGTTGGCCTAATTGACGGTGGCTTGGCTGCTTGGCTGGCGGCTGACCCCGGTCAGAACAATGCATACCTGTGGCTCTTACCAGTGCTGTGTAATTGTCTCTTCAAGTGGTGACCTTTTTCAGTCGACCCCTGAGGGGAGAACGCTCCACACTCATCCATCACTCAGTCACTCAGCCACTACAGGAAGTAGTTAACATAAGCAACCTTTGGGATGGCGGCTTGTAAAAGGTGTGGAGTTGAGGTTTCAGAGTGGAATACAGAATATTAGCCATCACTTCGTTGCAGGGAATGACATCACTCAATCAATCAATTAATCCATCAATCAATCTGTTGTAGAAGATGTTTGCACTGCTACTCAAACCGTTTCCTTTGAGGTCTGAGTCAGAGGAAAACAGATAAAAATACCTGACACAAATGCTTCCTTTTTTTGTCTGTAGAGAATTATTGGGCTTATTATCTTGTTATTCAAATGTTTTTTGTTATATTTAAGGTTCTGGATACAGTGCTGTGCTGAAACTAAATGGGACTTTTTTCACACTCTAAGCATCTTCAATATGATTTTTTAACTTCTTACTTATCAGGAAATACTGGTAGGACAACTGTGCATATAACGTGCATGCTCCTGTCAGTGAACTTCACCATTACACTCTCTCATTGCTGCCTTATTTGTCTTGTGGAATCCTGAGTATTTAGAAAGTGGCTGCTTCAAAGCTCAGTAACTCACCTTCAATCCAGTGGGAAGGCATTGACACACATGCCTGCATGGATCGGATTGGTTTAAAGGTCAAAAATATTAGTAAAACTACAGTCGATCGACATTTGAACCTCACACACACGAATGAAGAAACATGTGCACCATATTTGTTGTCTATTTGCAATTTTAAAAAATGAGAAGAATGGAGATCATTGGATAAAACACTGTTTTTTTTTATTTACTGCCATTCCTATTGCTTCAGACAGACAAGCTGTGGCGCAGGGAGCACAGAGTGATTCAAACAAGTCAAAGCTACTGCCAATCTACAAACAAATCTCTCTGACAACAACAAACAACAAAGGCGCAGCAAAAGAAGAAGCAAGAAGAACAGCGTTTGGCAACCATTAACATCTTGGAAAAAACTTCAGAAGTAAAAAAAGGAGTGCATTCTGCATTTTTAATAGTAAACAGCATCTCTACTTCATCATGAACTAGATAGAGAAAGAAATCAAACGAGGAGGGCTGCTACACTGCTTTGACGTCGGCCCCCTTTTCCACCCTTTTTAGCTTTTTTGAATGTGGATTTTGTCAGAAGTGCCGGATCTTTCTCTCACTCTCTAGATGGCCTGCAGCATTACAGGGGAATGTGGTGCTCTACACACTTTAAGAGTAATTAAAAGCGATTGAACAGCTGTAATTATGAGAAACGGCGGTTGTGTTCCGGGTCATTCTATCAATGCTGCCTTTCATCAGAGCAGTAGCAGAGGGGCCCTGCTGCTAGTCTCTGTTTCTCCATATGCACATCTTCAAGAACAAACAACTGGCAGGCTGCCTACAGGCTCACACACTATCACATTCGTACACACACGCCTTCATGTAGACATTTGGGAGATTGATCGCTCTTATGCACGCACACGCACGCACGCACACACACACACACACACACACACGCACACACAGTTACACATTAATATGGCACAAGCACACCACTGCACCATAAACACTTAACAACACATTCTTCATGTACTCCATTGGATGACATTCATAACCATCCTCTTATAATCGTTCTTTGGTCTTTTCTGGCTCATTTCACTTCTTAACACAATAAAAGGGTTACACTATACACAAGTGAAGAATGCAATAGCCTGTGAGCAAAGTGAGTTTTCTTACCATTCTATACTGTATTATAACACTGTGTGACAAGTAGAAAGCATATATGTATGTACTGTACTATGACTACTGAGAATGAGAACAATCCACTGATAAAAGCATGTCTGGGTTACATGAGATTAGGTAACAAAGTACACTGAAATAATAAATAGTAACACAATGTTGTATGTTAACACTGAAATGCGGGTTCCATATATGTTTTGTTAGACCGTTGTGACACTAGTGGCTTGGTACTAAGCATTGCGTTTGTTAGCATGTTACTGAAGCACTATTCTTGTGTTGGTTTCCTTCCAGCCAATCCAAGTTGAGGTGACTGAGATGCTGGGGTCAGCTGGGGTAGTGGAGGGTGGAGTCGGGGGTGATGTAGATGGCCTAATCAAAAGGAAATCAATCTGGTCTGTCCCCTCAGCTAATGTGGGGATCATTCAGAAAAGCTGGTGGGTCATTTTTTTTCTTGCTTCCTTGTTTCCTCTATCCATCTTTACATCCTGTCAGAGAAAGAGAAGAAATGGACAGAGGTCAAATTTGATCAGATATTGTGACTGAACGTAAGATCTCATGTGAAGTTAACTTGTGTTTTAGATGCAGGTCAACAAAAGACTATAAATGTCTCCATGCAAAATCAGCAGGACCTAGGATTCATGCCAACAGGAAGACCAATTACACCCAATGTCATGTATTTGCCATTGCAAATAGCAACTCCAAGAAATTCCTCACAATTTTTACAAGGGTCTATGACACGACTTAGGTGCGCATATATAAAGTATGACAACATGTAATGTGTCTAGTTGTGCATGAAGTGACAAATCCATACCATTTTAAAAGCATGAGATTCCAAAGCTTAAAACTGAAACCAAAATACCAGTGTCTGTCAACGCCAATTAGAATTATTTATTTATTTTAACGTTGTCATTTGGTTTACTTAATCATTTGGACAATTTAACTAATATTAAATAACAACAACAGCATTGTTCACAGATGACCACAGCTGGGTAATGAATGAATAAGTGAATCCTCTGCGACTAGATCTATGCTGCATGAGATAGATACATGTATTCAGTGTGTACATAAACACATGTCAAATCTTACACTCACCTCCAGAGCAGTGACTCCACTCTGTTAATGATGTCAGCCAGATCAAAGGGCAGAGGCATGCTGGGGTCATCCACACCCCAGAAGGGCCGGTCCACTGGGGCCTCCTCGGGGGGCAATGTCTGGGCCAGACTTGAGTGGCACCTGAGGCGACAGAACACAGGAAACAAAAAAATCCCATTTACTCCTCTCTCCCGTAAAAGCACAAGTAGGTAGAGACTCATCACCAAAAGGCCATGTCTCACCCCACTCACAAAACTTTCTTCATGTTTTTATTTTTTTATATTTATATTTGCATCCTACTACAGCTTGCCAAAACCAGGCTTTCACCTGAAAGTTTTATGAGATATGTTTACAAGTAAATACTAACACTAACTAATACTTGTCTATGATGGTGGAACTCTAGTAGACAAAGATAAACAGAGATCTTTCTATCGTGTTTTTATCTAGTCAATGAAGAGCAATTTAAAGGCGTAATTTCCAAAAAAAAGTCAAGTTGTTTAGGCAATGATGTCTGTGTGTGAGCATGTGTGTGTTTAAACTTGTTTTAAAAGCCAAAATCTCTATTGTGAGTTTGACCAGAAGCAAGTTTTTTTTAACAGTTTTCCACCTCCTTTTGTTTTCATGACTCACAGTAATACTTTGTCCAGGTAGAACCAGCAGGACAGGAGAGTAAGTTTGTCTCTGTATGATCCACAAAAGAAACAGCATGCAGTTTTATTACAAATAAACAAAGAAATGTTTTTCTCTTCACTAGATATTGTTGAGGGCATTTAAATGATGTGTCTGTATGCAATTTGGTTTGAAACTACTGAAATACTTGGAAACTCCCAAGCCAGTAAAACTTGAACTGAATGGAGATGAGAAAAACAGAGATGTGACACATCAGTGAAGTGTTGCAACAGCATTAAGGTGATGGGAAACCATGATATCATGTATCATGATTAATGCCCCATTCATCTTACAAACATACAGGCACACACTGCAGGATGCTTTCACAAGAACATCACTCTCTCTTGTTGCAATAATGACAGAGCAGTGAGAAATCCTGCCTCTTCATGTCACTGCGTGATTTTTGTATGATTAACAATCTGAGGTTAGTTGTAATTTCTACAGTGCTCGGAACCCCTACAGACCTTAGCCACATCTTTTGTTAGACCTGTGTAAATATTTACTGCTGTGACTCTGTGTTGCTCTCTGCTGTCATTGTAAATCTACCCTCCCTCTGCTTCTTGACAGATGAGGGTGACCTCTGACCTGGAGGTGCAAGAGGGAGAGATGGAGGATGGCATTTGTATGTTGCGTGTGTAGTGTGTCCTTGTGCGCTTGTGAATAGTGACCTAAGATTTCCTATCTACAGAAACGGGGTCAGTTATATTTTCCATTCAATCATTATGCCAGGGTCTGTCTTGTCATATCTCTTTACCCTATGCACACCCTAAAACCCCCCGAACAAACCCATAACACAGACAAATGCACACAGTCACCACCACCTTGTGGCTAGTGACTGAAGGAGGGGCCACAGAGAGCTGAACAGCAGGATATGAGGATCGGTTGTGGATGGGATGAGGGAATGTTCAAGTGTTAGGGGACAACCGAGGGCTGCCACAATTTGTGGTTATATATATTCACATGAGCCACTTAATGTTTAACTGGCCCTCTGCCTAAGTGCTGCATTTTGGTGCGGTTAGCCCTTTAAGGATCTCCTGCATTATGGTGGTGAGGAGCAGCATTAACATCCACTGTCCAATATATCTTCTGTGCTCTGGATCAGGGCCTGATAATAGCATCTGTTAACATGCACTAAGTACCATTATGTAGCACATCACTTCATAAATAATACGATTAGGCGACCTTGGGGCTTTGCGACGAGCCGTGTGTTTAAATGTTCTCATCATTTATTTAGGGTGCGAATTAAAGGAAGCACCACTTCAGAGAAGGAGGAGGAGGAAGAGGAGGAGGAGGGGGACATGGCTGGCATACGTATCTACAGAGTGTGCAAGTGCAAACTGACCCAGACAGCATGCACACACACACAAACTGTGGTTCTGCTGACATCAGCTTGAGGACACCATAGACCAAGGGAACCCAGGCTTTTGATTTGGTGTGATTAAGTATTCATACTCCAGAGCTATGAGAGAAAACACTTGCTTCTTCTCTACTGCCCTGACTCATAATGAAAGGCTACATACAATAAAAAAAAAAAACTGAGTAGCTCACTTCAACAGAGATACTGCATTTATTTGACAACAGATTTTGCAGCATTAGCTTGCAAATAGAAGGTGCCAGGTTTACCAGAGATATAAAAGATATCGAGACCGGAAGACTGTCAAAGATAATATACTGTAGGTAATTCAGCACGCACTTTTACACAGTCTATCACTGTTCACAGAGTACCGTCCCCTGACTGCTAAAATGGAACCAAACAAAAAGTCAATATCAAGCGAGGTGCTTTAAGCTCTCATGGGCTCTTGCTAGAAATTCTGTCTAAGCCACAGTGGCGTACAAACAAGGCTCACCAAAAGACTTTCCCATGGCAGAACAGTCCACCTTAAAGTTAAGGTCAAAGACAAAGAGGTGTGTATGTGCGTGTGAGGGTGTGGGTGGAGGAGGGAGAGGTTGTGTTTGTGAGTCCAGGCTGTTCCAATGGATTAACCCCAGACAGATATGGGCCTAACTATCCCATCTGGCGCTCGGTCAAGAGAGATTGGCAATACAATCACTCATTTCAATTTGCCCTGAAACCTTATAGCCTAGCAGGCCCCCGCTAAAATGGTATGCTAATGTGAAAGGTATCTAGCATTCTATCGCCTCAATTCTTCAGAGGCCTTTCCCTCCATGCAGCACAGTGCACTTGAACTGCGGCTGGGGTGGGAGCGCCACGGCCCTTGCTGCAATAAGGGCTGGAGCCCCCTTTGCGCTCAAACTAACCACTTTAGCTAAAGTGAGTGTTAATTATGGACAGGCAAAGCAGTCAATAAAAGGTTAATGTAAAAGTCAAAGGATAAATTCCTTTAAGCATTGCATCATTCCACCATCTCTGCGACCAACACACTGCTCGCAGGTCTCCTAATCAATACGTTTTACTGTAATGCGCTCCCCATCGATTTCCTCCCCCCCGCTCCTTGGTCCGAGCTCCATCACTTGGTTAAAGAAACGAAAGGCAGAAGGAGAGGTAGGGGGACGAGAGGGAGAGAAAAAGGGAGTAAATAAAATGATTAACCTCGGTTTCACTTTGTTGTTTCCCTCTTAGATGCTCTCTGAAAGGCTTGTTAGAAGAGTGCAGGGTGGTCCAATATCATCACTGCCATCAGCACCATCCCAATCAACAGCATCATCAGCCCACTCAATCTCTGGCCAGTGTGTAATTGTGTAGCAGTACACTCAACCAGGGCCATACATTAAAAGGCCCTCTGCTCTTAACAGGATGGAAATCCGCCTAATAGACAACATCAGTGCTTCCGACTCATGCAATTACACTGATAAATGCACAATTGTGTCAGGGCAAGTGAAAAAGTACCCAGAGAATGTAGATAGGAGACAACACTTATTGCATTATTTCTACAGAAGGTCATTTGTAATGACATGGGAATAGACAGCTTGGGCTGTTTCATTCGGTACATTCAGGACATGATTAGGCAATGGCAGATATCTTTTTAAAACTTGTGAGAACTTGAAGTTATATTTTTCCTACTTTTCATATTTGTATCATTAGCAACTAAAAGAAAAACACAAGCTTAGAGAACAGTATTAGAATGGGTGGTGTACCGAGATTCACGACCAAAGCGTGTGCCAAGCCCTACGCAACGTTCAAACTGGACATAAAAATAAGGCTTTTGTAAAGATACAATGAACATTAATCAATCATGTCATCGTGATTATGATCAAGGGAAACAGCATACCTCAGATCACCTGCTTCCCCATGCTTTGCCTGATGTTCATCTGACTAGGAGTTCTGTGCAGGTGTGAATTTTTATAGGTTTGGCAGCCTATGTGCCCGATAGCTGAGAATGCAATCAAACAAGTCATGAAAAAACAGGCATGTGTCTCATAAATCAGCCTGCCCCTGAAGGTAAGGCATGCAATCAAGTCCCAAGGAGTGAGAAGAAAGAAGTATATTATCCATCTACATTCTATATATACAATATTGTGTAAGAAATGAGTGATTAAGCACATCTGTCTTTGTATGTGATTTGATACGGTATAATGGCTAAGAGATATGGGCAGACAGTATTTATTCACGTGCTGTGTTTTGCAAGCTGCAAGGGCAACAGACAGTTTGTGAAATCTTTGGAATTACGAGAATTTCTCATCAACAGTGATGTGATCTTCCAAATCCTAATTATAGAAGATCTGACTAAACTAATAACACGCTGTTGTACCTTTCATGTTTCTATTAAACATATTGAGCAATCGGTTATGGAACAGGCTGTTAAAGGTAAATGAAAATCTGAATGTACCTGCATTTTTCTAACAAGAAAGAAAAAAAAAATCCAACATTTTTTTTTTCCATCTGCATCTGCATTTTCCTAGAAGATCAATGCAATCTTGCACAAACCTGAGCTGTGATGCAGTGGTTCTAACCTTTTTTTGTGGTTTCTTTCTTTTGTGGTTTCTTTCACTGCTGTCTTTCCACTGACATCAATCTTTTTTTGGTATGAATCTTATCCTGAATAAAGATTTAAGTAAATCTATTAATGAGACAAGGATGAAAAAATGAACAACAAGATTATTCCCCAGGAATAACCTTGTTGAAATCTAAAGACTGTCTTCCATAAACAAAGCTTTGCAGTAGTCTTGGGGCGTCTAAGCCAAACACTGGACTTGAACTCAAAGGAATATTTCTGAGGAGACCTGAGAATGGCTGTCAACATGTTATCAAATTTGGTTACAGCAATTCTTTCAAGAAAAATTGGTGGAAACCTCCGACAAAAGGTTTGCTAGGCTTGCAGCTTAATGTGCAAGGAGACTCGAGGCTGCTACCACCAAAAGTACTGTATCCAAGTACTAATAATGGAAATGGGATATTTCAGCCTTTCATTTTAGCAAATTAGTAAAATATTACAAAAACCTTATTTTTGTGATGTAATTGTGGAACACTGTTGGTAAACTAATGAATAAAAGAAGAAACTAATCCATGTCAAAAAGATTCTTAAATCGTGAAATATAACAAAATGTGGAAAACTTTCCATATGTATTGTATAGAGAAGGACATGTCTGCAACTAATATTATCAATCACATCTCTTTAATTGTAACAAGTGGCTCAAAGTAGCTTTTGAAAAGTTACTGGCACAGTGGTTTACATATTACATTAAGATTGCTTAGATTAAGATCAGATTAAGGTTATAAGTAATTAACTGGAAAATGCAAAGGGTGCACAAACTTTTTCTTGGATATTTTCCGTTAATGATGTTGTGTAGAGGCCAGTATAACAGGGGCATAATTTTCAGAACAACGTCCAACATGTTAAGTGTCAGGCTTTAGATCTCAACATACACCACCCAGGACTCCAAGGTCCTGGGTGCTCTGAGGACTGTCCTCATTAGAGCCTGAACAGTGCCTTAGATCCCTAACCACCATCCTATTATCCCAATCACTGCCACATTCAGCGTTAAATGTAAAGTGGTGCAAAATGTGAGCCAGCCAGCCAGAAAGAAAGCGTGGGTAGGGCAGCGTCTTAACCGTTTCCTCAGGATCAATCAAATGCTATTGTGTCTGCAGACAGCTGCTGACTGTACACTTTGTGAATGTGTGAGGTGGGCAATTGTGGGGAGAGAAATGGAGAGGGAGGGGCATCATCAAATGCATGACATATGTTCCTTTCATTTTGATTCCCTCTAAGGAGCCTAGGCTAATAAAACTAACATCTGATGCACTCTTTTCCCTTTAATTAATGGTTGCAGAAACCACGCAAAATTGCATGAGCAAGAAGGAGGGGCAAGAGATAAAGTGGGTGCCGCGTGGCCCTTTCAACACACCCACCCACTCACGTGCCACAATGGCTCTGCTGGTGCTGGGAACAATGATTCTGCCAGGGAACATGGGTACCTTCCTCAAACTCTGTGAGGTCTCCCTCTTGCCAGCTGCAGTCTGGACTGTTCATTAAACCACATGAAACAAATAAGGCTCATTACTGGTATCCCCAGCCAGTTGGAAACACAGGACCTTTCATCGGCCCATGTACTTTTAGTAGAGTTACTTGAAGTCAACAACAGAAACAGGGAAGTTTTGTTATACCTGCACAGTCTGTACCTGCTTCACACCCTAATTGTTTGATGTGGTTTGGCTGGCTGCCCTATTTAGAGCAGGGAGAACCAGATGTAACAGAAAAACACACACAGAGTTAGGTAGCCTCTAAACGGACTTCATAATTGGCAGCAATAAAATGCTATTGCAGTCTTGAGGTACAACAGAGGCAAGCCCCTGAACTACAGCTACTACTCTCAAAAACCAGGTGGATGTCCATTAGGTGCTTAACAGTGTAACAAATTACCAAACACCCTGGCCTGCTCTTTCTCCTCCTCAGGCAATGGGATGGAATGCGGTCTAATGTCAACACAGGCGCAAAATTTATGAGGAGACAACTATTGTTCAAATGCAAACAGGTTCCAATAAAAAAAGAGGGAGTTTTAGGACAAACAGAGAGGATCCTCCTGGCCGTTTCTTTTCCGGCAAGGGTTGAAGAGACAGATCACCGCTTAAGGCTGTGTGCATTTGTGTGTCAATGTCTGTGAGAGAACCTCACAAAGAGAAAACGTGTGTGTGTGTGTGTGTGTGTGTGTGTGTGTGTGTGTGTGTGTGTGTGTGTGAGAGAGAGAAAGCTAGAGAGACAGCAACAGGAAAATAAAGGTTATATATCTGTTTTGCATGCTCCACGTTGACTGGTTGTCTAGAGAGGAATGAGAGCAGCTGTGGCCTACTTGTACCAGGATACAAAATTGTTCAACAGGAAGAAAAGTAAAAAATACAAAGCAAATCAAAGAAAAAAAAAGTTCATTCTGATCACTTTTAGTAATACCACAAAGCTAACACTACGCAGGGATGCTGGCCTAGCTGAACACATGGACCAAAATCAGTTACACGTGGCTAAATACCAGGTTGAAACATTTCTATGTATACATGCAAAACCAATTAGAGATGGTTGTGAAAAGACACTAAAAGTTTTTCTTGATGATGCTGTTTATTTATGAAGCCCAGGAGAGAAAATGGAGCAACAAGGGGACTTGATGACGAGGGTAAAGAGGTTAGAGAGCCTGCGAGCAATTGCACTTTTTCGCAGCTCGCCGTTGGAAGGCTATAAATCTGCTGTCATGGAATACGGAAGATGGTTAATGTGGCATTGGGAGCAGTAACTCTTAGCTTTTCAGAGAAATGGCATACCATTGCTGTGAAAACTTGTTGTGCGGAAAGTGATCTTGTAAAACAATCATTTTTAACCCTTATCCCTCCCTACCCTGCGCTGTATGCTCCCTCCCTCTTGGCCAAGTGTTAGTGCCTTGTGGGCATCATCTGAATGGTGCAATAAAGCTGATGATGAATGAGGCTTGCCTCAAAAGCAATACAACTGAGCCACTGGACAATACCTGACCCCAGTCATATGATAAGTTTGTTTCAGCCTAGGCACAATTCCCACCTGTCTTCAGGTGACAATGGCAGGGTCAACTTAGCAAAGCTAATTATAGTGTATTGTAACCTAAATTGCCTAGATACAAGTCATCCTTCTTTCTCTAGGGGATGTGTTGTTAAGTTTTGGAGACTTTGTTTAAAGCACAACTGCGAGATAGAAGTTTTCAAACAGTTGCACAACAGATATTGGGTTTCATAAATGGGTGTATTCCAGTTCTTTAAAAAAAGAAAGTGACTTTGCTATCCTCTTTAAACAAAGCATGGGAACAAACGAGCAACTTTTCAAGCGCAGGAAACATATTTGGATAAATATTACATTTTGTTAAAACTGCATGCAAACTGTCACATCAATGTTGACACAGCTTGTCATAATGAGATCACATAATAGGCACAGCAAACCAGTGATCGTAAACACGCCCCAGTGAAACAGTCATAAATCTTCAAACTCATAAACTAGTCTAGTCCAGGAACAGGCTATAATGTGACAATCATTGAAAAGTTCCTGCAAAAACAAACAGCAAAATGCTTGTTTTTAATGCTGTATGCATACAGCATTAAAAGCAAGATTTTTTATATTTGGTAAACATATCTGCCATTTTTGTGTAACCTTTAAAATGAACAAACAAAGGAGTAGCACAAAGTAGGAGATGATGCACACATTCCCATATGGGCATTACTCACTCTGTTTACAGTAGAGGAAGAACTAATTCCGAAAATGTCAGACTGGGTATACAGTAACTAATGAGCTACACTTTTCCAGATGCCTTTTTCCCCCACAGTAAACAAGAAAGTATGAACAAACAAAAAAAATCCAAAAGTTGGTAAAGTGTCTAATCCAACCATGAAAGAAACCTCCAGTATTTGCATCACAGTATGTGAGTGTGTGTGTGCATTCATGCATGCACATGTGTATACTGTGCATCCGTGCCAGAGGAGTGCTTTTCGCCAGGTGTTTGAACTTCTGCATCACCTGGTACTCCTGCTGCGTGAACACGAGTTTTGTTTCACCCTATTAAGTAAATAGTGTAATTAGAGGGACTCAGCATTTAAAACGTTGTGAACAGCCAGCAATTTGTTTGGAAGACCAGCCAGGCTAGGCCCTGAGGCACTGCACAGAACAGGATGCAAAAGGTTCACACAGTGCGATACAATGGTGTGCATGTGTCTGGGTGGCACTATTCAAGTACCTGTCTATGTAGATAAGTTGATGCATGATGGTGTGAATCACTCATTGAAATGTGTTCTGGGTGTTGAAAAAGAAGCGCTTTGTGGTCTAACAGGTACTTAATTATATTCTGTTTGTTTTGACAATATTGGTACACAGTGTAATAACTACCACACTGGCAAAACTGAGGACTGTGTTTCATAGAACCTAACCCTTAGTCATACTTTTATTGGTGTGTGAAAAAAGAAATATGCATGTGATGTTCATTGTTCAAGGAGTTACAAAGAAAAAAGAAGAGCTGAAGCCAATACAGGTTGGGCTATCTGCCACAAAGACATCAAAGGTGATGAGCAGACTTCGTCATAATAAAAGCACAGGGATTACGGCTAACATGGTAACAGAGATCAACTTTATTAGTTTCCCCTCTTAATGATTTTTTTCACTCCACAAACATCCCCACTGTGTACCACCTATCCCAGCGAGGATGCTTCATACTAAATTCTCTGCTGTCACAGCTGATCCAGGGTCAGCTGTGGGGTGTAAGAGAGGGATAACCTCTCTCTGAGCCCCACAGACACCCAGATGGCTGTTCGGAAGCTCTGATCCAGAAACTAGCTTACAGCTCAATCACTGTGGCCACATCTCCAAGTCCACAGTTTAACCCTCGCTGATGTCAGCCAAGGTCACAGATGCACACTTGAGAGGCAAAAAGAGCCAGGAGTGAAGTGCTGCCAGAGTCGAAGGAATTAGATCCAGGCTGAGTGGCCCTCATCTGGCTAAGCCTGGTAAGTACCAAGACTAACAGGCTGAGGCACGGTGCTTTGGGTTTGCAGACACACATACTCACACTCATGCTTCTAAGCTTGCGCACAAATGGACACACACATAAATAGGGAGGTAAACACACACTGACATAGTCACACACACACACACGGAAGGACTCAGAGGGCTACAGATGGTGTGCCCTGGGCATGGTGAGTGGGGCTCTGATTGAGCTAGTTTTAGATCCAGTGTGGAAGCTGCCACAGCACACAGGGCTCAGGGGTTGGAAAGGAAGACAAAGAACAGCGGAAGGAGTGAATGAGGGGAAGAGAAGAGAGGGTGGGGACTAACTATTTTCCCCACATGGGGGCTCCTAACATTTTTAGTACAACATCAACATGGCACTGTCCATCCGTGTCCTTGCCTTTGTGACCATGTGCTACCCCGTTTCTCCACCTAACGCCTACCAGTGCAAGCACACATGCCATAAACTCACAGAAACCAACATTCACATATACACACATACACACACGGAGCCAGCGGCCACTTCAGCTGTAATTCCGTCTGACTTCCGCTGTCTGACTGGCAGGAGACAGGGAGGGTGAGGACAACAAGCTGTGAATACGGGAAGAGACAGAAAATCATTGAGAACCTTGCCTTTATGAATCTTTGATGAGAAAGAGTGAGTGTTTGCGAGGGCTTTGCCTCTGGTTAAATCAGAGCATAGTGCGTGTGGTGTGTGTATGACTGCCAACAGAGGTTGAGATAAACAGGGCCTGGACTAGGCCCAGACAACTACAAACCCCACAGTCAGGAACATTTGTCCCTGCAATTAGTCCCTGTCCTCCCCATTCATGTTGCAGGTAAGTGCTATTGATAAGTAGATAAAAAGTTGCAGCTATGAGTAGCTAAGAGCCTCATATAAAGTGGAAGGTTAAAACAGAGTTTTTTGAATGCAGGTCAAAAGCAATCTCCATATTTCAATAAGCAGCATCTCTACAGTTTTACAGAAGATTAATATATCAATCAATTTCTATGCAGATGGTAGATATGATAACACTTTAAACAAAAGGGTCGAGCAGGGTGGCATGATTTTTAGCAGCAGTACTTGGCACGATCCTTTGACTGCATTTAATTATCATATTAATTACACATTTTAGGTAGTGTTAGTATCAGTGACTGATGCAACTCTTTCTTTTTAATACCTTCCATGTTTTCTGTTTTGTTTTTGCTGCTTTTTAAGACGTACTGGAGTTTTGGACACTTTGGCTTGTCATGTATAAAATGCTTCTAGTTTTGATTCAAACTATTATGAGTTTCGGTGCTTCTCCATTATTTTTTGTGCAACAGTTCTGTTGTGCGCATGAGTCAATCGGCATGCATTCTGTTTCAGTTGTTACACAATTTCCTCAGGGATTAATAAAGTATTCCGATTCTGATTTAATAAGTCCAGTAAAATTGGATCAAAGGTTAGTAAAATGCTTTATGGTTCTACTGGTCACATTATTATTTCATTATTTTAATTGTGTTCAAACTACAGCATCTGAGCTGTTACTTTTGGCAGCTTTTGTTATGTCTTGACAAATTGCTGCAATGCATCGGAGTGAAAAAGGCAGTACGTTTCTAACTATGCCACTGCACCAGAAAATATCTTGCAGTCTAAAAATTTACCATTCAAAATTATTGATATCCTTCATGATGCCTGTTCCATTCAGTTAAATTTTGCATGCAACCCTCAGCTACTGACATTGCTTGTAACAGCCTCAATTTCTCATCCAAGAGAGAACCAGTTTACCACACACTAACAGTTCTGGCTCTCTGCCATGATAAATGACACGTAACTATGAGCAAAAGAGAAACAAACAATATGACAAGCTGGTATTTTGTTGTCCTACACTGCAGTTTTCTGATTAACAATGATAAAGCATGTTGCAATGTCTTGTAAGGACATACTGGCTTACGATGCGTGGGAAGTTATGTTACACCCACACCCTTGTGGTGTTCCTTTTCTTCACTGTTCTTTGTTTTACCTTCACACCTGTTCTGACTTCGGACACATGAAAAGCCGATGATGACTCAGAGGAGGTTGTTTTAATTAAAAATACAAGACATGCTACAACAGCCATCCCTCACATCTCAAACTGCTTTTTAATTGATGTCAAGCAGGTGCCAACTTTTTTTTCTCAACATGAGTTAGGTTATGTTACGAAACAAGCAGAGCGGCATAGTAGCTTTATCTCATCTGCCACCTGTGACAGCTCAGAATTCAGAGTCCTCTAGGAAGCTCGGCTCATGTTAATGTGTCATCGATGAAGCCTTTTGAAGACTTGATTCATCCATCTGTCAGTGAGCACTGAGGTGCTGCCGACTGACTTCCGATCACATAAGAACTTGGCAATGAGATGAACTGTCTTAGGCTGATCAAGAGTTGCCTTGGCTCCCATCTAAATCTGTCAGGTTCAAACCTTACACTTTGCTGCACATGTTGATCACATATACCAAAGTACAGGCACAATTTCAACTTACGGTTTGGACTAATCTACTTTAGGCTTGAATTAACACAGAATTTGTACTTTCTGGCATCCTGAAATGAGGGCGGATTGATTGACAGCTAAAGTCCCTTTTCTCACAGCTTGTAGACCTGCCACAGAATTGAACTCATGGCTTCCTATAGCTTCAGGATAAGACAATAGAGAAGTATGCTAGTTTAGGGTTGGGTCATTTATGGGGCAAGAGTGAGTCTCACAGTGCCCTGTGATGGCTTATACCTGCTTTATGCCATGGTTAAGTAGTGTTGGTAGAAAAAATAAGTCTAAAGGAACATCAGCTAACATCAAATGGAACCAGTCTCCAGGATTTGTTTGCAGCCAAAGGGAGGTGAAAAGAGCAATACTTAGTAGAGCAGCTAACCTGCGGTCTTATCTAGTGGACAAATCAATAGTAGTGTCTGAGAGGAAACCAGAGTGTGCTGTGAGGGAGCTAGAGGGGCTACCCCTGGCCTGCTGCCCCCAAGGTCCCTCCAGGGGGGTACCTGCTTGTCTCTTCACCCTCCATCTCTTCCGCATCAGTGCTCACTCCCTGTGACTACTTGATCACACAAAGAAATACGCAAAACAATGTATACTCTGAAACGGGCATCCGGTGACATATTATTGCACTATCCATACTATGATAAACAGCAGGGAATCAACAATCTGTGTACAAGAGCATACAGAACCATATTCAAACATGTGCACACATGAGATTCAAGTGCACATGCTGTTTGTCCCCTGATAATCTATAGTACATGGACCTCAGCATTGATGAACTACAAATGGCTTTCCATTGCAGTGGTCTTTCACACAAGGGGGCAGAGGAAGCTGTTCCTAATGCACAACATAACGCCTACTCCCACCTGGCCAAAAGCCCCGGAGAACAGCCGTCCAGTACTGCAAGAACAGAATTCTTTAAAAACAGAGACCTTTCTCATCATTCCTCCTCCAGTTGCTGCTGCCTACTTACTTTCAATCACAGTTAACATCACAGAACATGAAGTGGAGGGATGGGAGGAGGCAAAACACAAGCCTGCTGCACAATGCACTTGTCTGGCAGCTGCTTGGTCTGACATTTGAGGCCATAGGGACCTTGTTGAAAGAGCAGATGCTCACTGATGTACAGGCACAGGAACATGGCAACTACACAAGTGGCTCAAGCTGAAAAAAATCGGCACAAACATATGATAAAAAAAGTACAAGGAGGAAAGCTGAAGATGGCAGACTCACACAGAGATGGGTATAACAAGAGTGTAAAAACAAGATCACAAATACACAAGCGGGCAGTGCCATATATTTAGTTCCATTCAGTTAAATTTTGTATGGGTTTAATTACTGACTGTTGGATCTCTCTAAGCAGCAACTCTCTTTTTATTTATTGATTTTGCTTTTAATTCTTCGCCCATTCTTATCAAAAATTAAGCGGATGTGTTATATACACTGTGTTGGGTAGCAATAAGTGATTCAAATAGATAAAAAAGACAGAATTAAGGGGTTGTGGCTCGAAGAAAGGCAAGAAAAAAGTAGTTCATCAAGAGTTAGAAGAAAAAGAAACAGTAATAAATAAGGAGCGAGGATAAGATGAGAAAGGGAAAAAACCCCAGATAGAAACAAAAGAAAGAAACACAACATACAGAATACAAAGTGAGAGAGGTGCAGAACAGGCAACATCATGGTGCATCTCCGGCACAGATAAATTAGTTTCCGCGGAGGACCGCAGGCAGCATTATGGAAATGGGTGGCTGGTAGCTTCTTTGGCTGACTGTAAACAGGATCTTGATAAGGCATATAGCCTCTGGTTAGGCCCCTGGAGTCTGGCATCATCATGGTGCTGTGTTGAGCTGCAATACTCCCACGGTCGTCCTCTTTCTATCTATCTGGTTCCTTTACCAACCTGCCCAAACTCCAATCGTGAGTAATTTATGAAGTGGGGTGGGGGCGGTTGCGGAAGCGATACACACACATCCTGACACGAAATACATGACATGTTCCACATGTCTTCCCACAAAACTACAAAGAGCTCTTTTGTCTCTACAAAGAAAAGAAACATTAAGAAGTAATTTAGAGTGCTTGCATCACTTTATGCACTGCTGTGAACCAGGTAGTTAATAGCAACCCAGGTTTAAAGGCTAAACTGGAATTACAGTATCCCTCTGTGCTGATGGATAGCTTGATTCCTAATGCAACTGTTCACTGAAATAATATGACATTCCCTGGCAGAACTGTCCTTTGACTATGGCAGGGCATAATTGTGATACACTGCCAAGTGATTGGAAGAAATACAGGCCAAATGACATGACAGGAGTTAAGGGACTTTCAACTTAAGAGTCATAGTCAGAGTGATTCTTTTTTTGCCAATTGGTATTTTCTCAGATTAGTTAAATAGTGCTCAAAACCAACATACAAAAAAAGTTTGTGAGAGTTATCATTAAAACATCCTTATCGTAAGTGTTGTTTGCACGGGTGTCAGGCACAGATGCACAAGAGAGTCCCTACTTTCCTTTTCACGGTAGCTGGCACAAGTCTTTCTCTTTCCTCTCCCTAACAGCTGTAACTGGCACAATTAGGCCTGCATTGTCTCTTCCATTCTGCAAAACAAAAGTGTAGTGGCGCAATGCATGGTCTGACACAAAAGTAAACAACTTCATCTTGTGTCTGAAATATGTGTCACACTGATTGTGCAGAGCTGCCCATCGACACAGTCATGTTGGGTTGAAGGAGCATATCCTAATTAATGAGGGAGAGAAACCGAGAGAGAGAGAGTGAGAGTAAAAGGAAGAGAAACTCACTTCCACTGTTCTCCTTCAAACAAACACTTCCTATGGGACCCCATTGTTTGGACTGAGGCATCATGGGTAGCCTTATTTACAGATTTTAATTGCTCTGGTGATCTGTGGGTAAAACACCCTGTTGTAATCACCCCACAATAGAATTGTTACTCCTTCTGACAACTGTAATAAAATGCTCTACAGCGTCCAGGGGAAAACAAGGAGAAAGGAAACAGAGAAGGGCAGTGAAAGAGACACAGATGGAAGAAAAAAAAAAGAAAGAAAAGAAAACTGGAAATATAGTGAAAAAATAAATTAGGAGAAAATATTCTGGATGCAAATTTTCTTAGCAAGAGGAACTAATCCGAGCAGGCGGGAAGCAGGGATGAGGATGGGACTGTTGTCCAAGGAAATGATTGCTCTCACACCTCAAAGTGACAACCATGAGAAGCTCACCATTCCTGGACCTCCGAAGCGGAACCACAGAGGAGACATCCGCGGCAACCATCACACAACACAAACACACACATACACACACCTATGCGCCGACAGATTTGGAAAGAGGAGGTAGGTCACCTACAGAAAGAGATTAGTGTCATCAGGCAGAGGTACGAACATGGGACCGTCAATGGCAGCTGTCCCTGATCTGGGAGGAGCTAGCACACCTAGCTCATATACTCTCTCATATACGCTCATACACATGCAAGTGCTGGTAAAACACAGTAGTTTTACTGTCTAGACTTAAGACAGAAGGATTTACCAAATTTTAAATTGTTGAAAATATGAACAGTCCTGAAATAAACAGTAGTAGTACTATAAATGTTCTACTGTTGTTGCAGCTTGTGTGCTCTCAACTGCAGTACCACAATTGCTATAGTTGTAGTAGTTATAGACGTTATATGTTGTGCATAAATTACACTGGAGGTTAATTTTGTATTCAGTTATTATTATTCAGTTTATTATGCATTCGGCACTGAAAAATATAAATATTATACGCAGTTACAATGTAAGATAAAATCCATCACTGCATCTTCAGTACTTATTAGAAAGTGTAATCAACAAATTATATGAAACACACACCTATGCGCCGACAGATATGTATATATATATATATATATATATATATATATATATATTTCTGTGATACCAATAGTATTGATCAGTTTAAATGATCATATATCATATTGTATAGCCCATAAAAATATACTGACAGTCTATTGTGTTCTTTTTTGCTCAAAAGAAGAGTAGCAATTCCTGTACTGTGAAAAAGCCTGTTTTACTTAAGTGAGTCAAAGCCTATCCTATTATTATGCCTGCTGATAAAGGTAATACAAACACCCAGTGCATCAAAGGTCCATGAAATATTAAACAGCCAATCAGCTGGCAATTATTCTCTTTAATCTCCTGGAGGCAGCCAATAGCGATGTGCCTCTGGTGGTGATGGCCTAGAAGGGAATCTTGCCTTCAGTTCTGCACATTTTTCAATCCTAACACTTTGCATTATGCTCAGCTCATGATAAAATAAAGTACAAGAAAACTTTTCTAGTTGTTTCATTTTTTCTTTTTTCTTCCTTCAAGACACCGTGTGTTGTATTGATACTATTAATGCCAGATAAAGTGATTTTCTTTTGTTTCTCCTCAACTATATATCACTTAAACACATTTTAAATGGACATGAGAACACTGAGATTGCATCATTCTTCAAAGGAACTAATCAATTGCTCATTTAAAGCTACAAGATGTGGTACCGTGGTGTTTATTGGAGGTAATGCTTATTGTATCGTCATCAGAGCTTAAGACTGCTGAGTAGGTGACAATGAGATCCAGGCATCAATGCCACTTTAACATTTCACCACAAAGTATTGATGTACCACAACAGATGCAGATCGATACTTAAAAGAAATCACTTAACAGATCATTCTGTGTTGTAAATGCAACATTAAATTTGAAAATGATGATCAGCCTGATGCTGTCAAAAATGATTCCATTAGTAGAAGTTCACTGTTGTGGTTGCATAACCAAAATTCTACTATCTGTGCTTCTTCAGCATGTCACCAGACATTTCTTGAAAACTTCAACTTTAAGTTGAACTAGAGGTGATCTAAAAAAGACCAGCAGTGGGGAAACTGTGGACCATCGGTCTCCTCGATCTGGTGTGTCTAATGCTCTGGCTGTTTCCAGCAGTTTCACTCCTGTCACTTGTGTCCTCGCAAACAACGACTCCTTCCCCATTCCAATCAATAGGTTTGTGGAGACGCTCAATGCCACCGATTCTAGCCTGATCTTAATTAGAGAAAAGCATCAGATACAAACGACATCTCAAATCAATCGACAAGTAGAGGCTCGGGGAACTGGGGTCACATATAGAGATAACTTTTTGGTTCCTCGACAAGAATTTAAAAAACAAAATCCTAAATTTGAATTAAACAGCATTCAGCTCTCATATGGAATGTAAGCTGCCCCATGTCAGGGTTTTCACTGGATTGCAAATTAGTCAGACACTTGCACAACATAATTACCAAACAGAGTTTCTAAACGTGCTGATGAAATATAGATGGGGAGAGATTCTGTTCAGTCCCTCTATGACTCCTCCACGCAACGTTCTTTCCTTTCCTCTTTATCTCCATCTCTTTCCTACTCTGTGATAGCAAATGGATGCACGGTGGCGTAAAAGCAGAAACAGGCTGACAGGCTCCTTAGCTGCATGGCTGGTTGTATAACTGGCAACACTGGTGAACACCTACACCCAAGGAGCCCATCAAAGACAAGGCTATGTAACGTGGCTTCTAGGAAAACACACTTGTGCACTCACACACAGGCACAAACAGATACAGCTGTGTGCCAAATGTTAGTACGCACATGGTCATTTTACTGGCACGTGTACATATCACACAATACGTTGAAGGCATACGCATACACACACACACACAAATACCACTAAGGGAGTCAATAGTGGTGATTTTCCTTGTCAGCTCCTCAGCAGGCACTGGTTTAAAGAGACATCAATCTGTGATGTCAGCACTTACCTAATGAACCCTCTCAGATCGATGGAAGCACTGGTCTGCTACACAGTCCGCCTTCACTGCCTGGCCTGTTTTTATGTATACTGTGACTCTTTTGGGATCCATGTTGGACTAGGCCAAAACATGTCCAGGTGTGTGTGACTGTGCGTGCGACCGTGCGTGCATGATGTTGTATAACTGGAAAAAAGGTCTGCTGATAAACCATTTATTCTTTGAGTGTATTTGCATTTTAAATGAACAGTGCTTGTATATATCTATATTTGTTTGCAAATGTAAACCTTTGTAATAGCACAATTATTTGGGTATTTATTGCACTTTTACTCTTTGCATTTATGTCATCTATGTCCTATTCTTTGCTGAGGGATGTGTACGATTGTGTTTGAATGCAAATGCTCTAAGTTCAAGCACTTTATTGTGTTTACGGAGCATATGTATGGTAAGCACTACAATCTTGCTTTTCAAGCATCGTCTCTCTGTATGTGCTGAACTGAATGTCTAAATACGTTTGATGACACCTAAGCAAGTGCATATATGTGAAGCCAAAAATTGATATAAAAAAAACCCCGAAAACAAAACAGATTGCTTTGTTTGATTGTATACATGTGCAGCACCTGCCTTTATCTGTTCAACAAACACATTAGATACAGATCAGCACCTAGCCACCTCTGCTTCTGTAAACCTGTAGTTGTGTCTCCTTCTTTTCTTCAAAATGCATCAGTTTATAAGCCGAACAGCGATGGCAAGGGCTACGGAGGTGGCAGCAGCTTGAGATGCTGTACAATTAGATTAGTTCCATTTCCTTTGATCGCCCTCACCCCGTCCCGTCTTGCATGTGACACTTCAAATGCAGGAGCCTTCCTGTGCCACTTAATTGACCAGAATAAACATATTATATTGTGATAAGTGTTGCGATTGTAACAAATTGTACGGCGTGACTGACACAAATCACGGCATTAGCCTTGCCTCTCTTATCGGCGGCCTCCTCGTGCTTTTTCAATAAACAATCTAGTAGACGGGAAAAAAGAGAGAAAGGCAGAGCAAGGGGGAGAGGGAGGGATTGATGGTGAGTGAGGCAAATGGGAGCACTGTGGCCGTGATCTAACGTTTACCCACTTAACCATTCAAAAAGTCATCTTCTTCCATCAGCGCCTCACTCGGTGCTGCATGGGAAACATTATCTTTCCATAGGAGCCATCATTCACAGATGGCTTCCCTGTTCTCAGCAGCCTGCCACCATGCATTTCCAAGAGTGGCAATGTTGAGTGTGTGTGTATTTTAGCGTATGATGTCTACCGGTATGAGCTTGTGAATGGTGTAGTAAATTTCAAGAAGAAGAAAAACAAAAAGAAAAAAAGGCTATGCAAGTCATTTTTTGTATAGTCAGATTATTGTGTGTAACTATGAGCATAAAGGTTTGAAGGTACAGAGGAAAGAGGTGAACTGAGGGAGGCATGAGAGGGGGGGATGTGGGAAAGGCTGACGTGTTAATCAGTGAATCAGCATCCATCCACTAATGTGTGCCAGTGTAAATAAGGCCCTCATCTCCTTCCGTCACATAAGCTGGCTTTCCGGACCATTAGGCCCGAGCTGGCTGGCGGAGGCAGCCCGCCACTCGCTGGAGACTCATTTACGTGTCTATAGGCATCTGTGGCTGGTGATAGGGAACCCACGTGAAATTAATGGGACTATGGGTGCTGCCAGCCAGCCATCCAGCTCTCCCGCACCCATACGCGCACACACAGACATGAACCCACACACACGAAGTGGTTTTTATGCATGCTGGGTAAACTAACCTTTGCAGTAAAGATTCAGCAGCTTTATTAGTTTAGGAAATGGCTGTAATTAAGGATAATTCATAATGGCTGCTTCTCCCCTCTCCACGGTATTAAAAGGAGGTTGGCCTAATTTAGCTTGCTTGCATTGTATACTGGGGCAGCGGGTTTAGTGAAGAAATACATAGACATGGACAGTGGAATACAAGGGCACGAAAATCTCTGCAAGGCCCCAATATAATGCATTCAAGAATTCACATTAAGACAGTAAAATACCCCAAACTCACACAATTCATGAGAGCATTAAAAACGGTACAGTTTCTGAATGACTGTTATCTGTGGGGTTATGGGCTTTAATTCATAATTAAAGTGTAATATTTTACAAATAGAAAAAAGGGAATCGCTTTATGTTTAATAATCCATTAACAACAGCAACAGAAAGCAGACCTTTCGAAATAACAGATAACATGACAAAACTTCAGTATCTCTAAATCACAGCAACACAGGGCTCTCAAGACAAAAGTGACGCACCAAGGTCTCAGTGCCTGGGAAGAGAAACATAGGGCTGGGCCAGATCTCGGCTCCTGAGAAGGGATGTGCATCTGGGCTGAGCTCACCTCCTTTCCTCCACCCCCACAGGAGGTAAGGCACGAAACCAGAGGACAGGATCAATAAGCCCACATATCCTGCCAGCTCCTCTCCATCATTACCACCGATGAATAATAGAGGACAGTCCCAACCTGAAGATTTGTTTCTGAATGTGCAAACAGAAAGAAACTCACATGAAAACTGATATGGAAAAAAGGGATAAACGAATGGAAAAATAGAAATCAATCTGAGTTCAAGCTCAGTTGTCAAAACAGCTACTAAACAGCTTAATCCAACAGGACAGATATAAGATGCTAGAGCGTTTAGTTTGACGTGCCCAACTCTCACAGAACACAAAGGAGGAAACTAGTCTCTGCACCCTATCTAAGAAACTGAAAAAAGAGCAATTGGCAAAGTTCTGTAAGACAGAACACCACACTCTGATCACGCCTCTCTTTGGGCATAAAAATCACATCCTACAGCATACCTTTCACCTTTTGCCGTTTTACTGCAGGGAAAAAGGAGCACTGAGACACTAACCACCAGCTTTAAAGCAAAAAAGGTAGCTGCTTAAAGCCAAATCAATTATGAAGTAGTAACCTGTCCAAAATGTGATTTCCACACTGTCCGCTGCATCTTTCACACTTTATCGATTACCTGAGCTTGTAACATTTTCTGTTAATTCTGTTCACTCACACAAAATCTATATGTGTGCATTTCAAAGAAGGCATCTGAGCCGAGCAGAGGCTGCCTCAGCTCTGCAGGCCAGACAATCACTGTCAATCTACCTAATGACCAAGTGTCTGCTGATGCATGCTAGTGAAGCGGGGAGAGTCTCTGGGTGCAACATGAAGCAGAATGTAGAGCATCCCCTCTTCTCAAAGTGTTGAAAGGGTATGTAAACCCTCCTGCTGGAGCTTCCCCAATGCTTCTCACTTTTCTCTGTAACTTTAGTTCGATCAAAGAGAATAGGGCCCTTAAATAGAAGTAGTACAGATCAACTAGGGTTGAGGAAAGTCACATACGCAAGGATGCGAAGGGAAAGTTGAATACTAGAGTATTCTGTCAGAGTGCAATTCCCTGGCCAAGGAGTGCGTGTTTTAACAATGAATAGTGCAAGAAAACACTCCCTGAAGGTTGTTGTTAGTGAGGAAAGAGCAAAGGATGAGCAGAGTGCAGAAAGTTGCAGGACACCACAGCCTGATGTTCCTACTGTTAAACCCTGCCCCTCTTCATTTCTGCGAGCACTATCGCACTCTGTCCGGTACATCAGCCTGAGGATGTAAGAGATTGAATCAGACCTGCCGGTTTGCTGGCCATTTCAGCAGCAAAATAAATGACAAGGCAAGTGCTGGTGAAGAGGGAAAAGGGCAGCCCAGAGGTGTGACCCCACTGATGAGATGAGAGACAGTCCAGACCTGCCAGACGAACTATTAGAATGTGAGACAGAGATGGGAGATGGAGAGAAAGGTAGAGATAGTGGGAGCCTGGTGTCACTTTATCAAATTCTTCCCTGGCACATGGTAACACAGGTCAGGGGAAGAAAAGCATGGGGGCAGAGTGTAAAGCTGAGTGAAAACACAGTGCTGCTCTAATACCTTTCATAAAGAGAAAAGCCTCATCATCCGCCAGCCATGATTAAATATAACCTGAGTGCTGAAAAACTAACCCCCACTACCCTGCCCAGGCCTAAGTTTGTTCGTGTATTTGTGTGTTCATGTGTACACTTGTGGGGTGAGGAGGGTAAAAGCAATTTGTGGAGAACTTGTTGGGTGAGTGGAGTGTATGTTTTTGTGGCAGGGAGGGGGAAGTGGAGAGAGGAAGAAGATGCTTGATGTGCACCTTCTGGCCTGAGGCTCCCTGACACCAGCCAGGCAATGGTTGTGTTAGATTTCTCGCCCACTGAAATTAATGCTGTCATCAGCAGCTGGAGTTAAAGTGAGATGATGGTGATTAAGCTACACAGTGGTACTGTGGCCACATGTGGCAACTACAGATTAATGACTTTCAGTATTCTCTTGAATCCACTGCTCTGAAGTCAGCACAGTGTCACAGCGGGCCTTTTTACTGTGTTTTTCCATCTAAGTTGTGATTTGTAATATGAGATGTTGTTTTCAGGAGAAATGGCACATCACACAGACTTTCAGTGGGTGTCACTGTTAAAGACTACTGTTTAACATCTAACCCAACTGCACTAGGTTTCTTTGGCTCTTACATACAGATAATGTGTAGAAAATGCTGTGTGTGAAAATAGCAAAAATGTAGGAATAAGGAGGCATCCAGCCAATTTTTACTAATGTTAGATAGCATTTGTTACCATGAGCAACACTAATACCATGACAGCCAAGTAAGGTTCTAACGACAAGAATGCTAATAGTGTTATTTCCATATGGATGGATTTGTTTGGTTATAAACTGAAAATCTTTTTGGAAAAAGGAATATTATATGGTTTCTTCGGGGCAAAGGTCAAATAGTTTGGTTATATGTACACAGGTATGCATTAGAGTTAGCATAAAGTGGACAAGTGGCCCATATAAAGCCAGTGAGTTTAGTAAACTGTCCCAAAAATTTAAAGATAACACAATTGTTGGTGAAAAGAGAATGTGTGCATCCATCAAGCTTTGACAACCCCTTGACAACTGCCCCAGCACCTAATATATATTTTTGTCTGAGGCAGATGGAATTGCCTCATTACGAATTCTTAAGCGCATCAAAAGAAGAGCTTAGAAATCCAAAAGAAAAAGATGACAACACCATTAGCACTCAGATATGATGAGCCAATATAGACTATAACCTTATTTTATATATGCCTACTGTATGTGGTCTTTGGCGATAGAGAAAAATTGGGTCATCAGTGTCACTCAGAGTCCCAGTGTGGAGCCTTGTTTTTGTGATCTAATAGAAGGTAATGATCCAGAGAGCAGAGCTAGGCTTCCTTTACCACAGAGCAGGCCTCCGGGGGCTACTCCACCCCTGACAGTGGCAGTGGTCGTGGCAGTGCAATAAGAATAAACACATGCAGGCGGGGAGTCTATTTGGCTGAGAGTGATGGCTAGCTTGTTGCTTATCCCAACCCAATAAATCTCCATACAGGGCCACGAGATGAGCACCGCTTATCTCATCAGCCTCGCGACTGATGCCTCCAACTGAGCACCGCCGCTCACACCCCTGATTTATCATGAACAGGGGAGGGTATAAGTTCCTCACCGCAGTAAAGCTAAAATAGAGGGAAGGAGGATGGAAGAGGATAAAGTGGGAGGGTGGGAGAAAATGAAATAAAAAGGGGGAGAAAAAAAAAGACATATTGAAAAGCAGAGGGCACAGGCAAATAATGCAGAAATATAGAGAGCAAACAGAAAGGTTTTCAAGGGAAAACATGGAGGCTTTGGCGTGAGGCAACGCAATAAACTAAAAATAAAAACTCTCAAAACCTGAAGAGGAGGAGAGGGAAGCGTTGGGGTAAATGTCACCATCTCCATGTCAGGGAGTGGTGGTGAAGGGAATTGCACTTGACATGTGGATTCTTAGGGATTCAGCATATTTTTCAAGGCAGGGAAAGTACAGAGAGAGACACTGGGATGTTATATTTGAAGGGATCCAAATGCACTCTGTCTCTTAGCAAAACATGCCCTTTTCTTGACTGACACTGGTAAAACATCTTTTGCTCTGCTCTCAACGGCTGCTCATTATAAAAACAAACGTGTATAAAAGGAAGCTGGTTGTTGCATGTACTTGTTCAAAGTATGCATTTAATAAATCTAATATAAATTAAAGTTTAGTTTGGAGGATTTTTGAATGGTTAATGACTTAAGAACATCTCTACCACAGATAAAGACCCTGCATCTTCCCTCAACCTCAAACATGACCTTTTTTTACGACGAAACGTCAACACCAGGAATGCTTCTCTGCCCCTATCTGCACACCAGCTCCCCAAAATAATGAACTCTTGGCCCAGTAACATCCGCAAATTAACCCAATAAGAAGTGTTTGTAGCAGCAGGAGAGCTGAGGCCCAGAAAATGAAGAAACGGTTTCTATGGTTGAGCTGGCAGTGGTGCGGGGAGGTCGGTTTAGGGTGGGGGGACAATAAAGAAGAGCAAGAGGACCAAGAGAGCTATGTCAGTATGACTGTCAATCACGAATGATGGACAGACAGCAAAAGTCGAAGACGGCGAGCCAGAGGGGCGGCCAGCCTATTGCCTTATCTCTCATTTTGCTTTGCTCGCTCCCTCTCTCTCCATCTTGTGGCCATGTGAATTAGTGTGGTGAGAGGAGAGAATGAAGAAGGTGGGAGGGGAGGATGGGGAGTGACGGGAAACAGACGGGCATAATATTCTCATCACTCTTCACTCTGCAGTTGTTGGTGAGGAGCGTGGCCCAGGGCACTCAGCGGCCCAGTCAGCCGCCTCACAGACCCTGCAAATATTCCTAAACCTCAATTTTTCATATTTCCCTGTATGCATAAGGAGATGAAAAATCATCCGATCATTTGTATTGTCTGACTGAGGTTATACACAAATATTAGTTTATCTACCGCACCTAAGATTGCCTCCCTAAGCAAGACGGATTGGTCTTTTGGAGAGGGCAATATTCCCCAGGAACATATTCAGTCCATCTTTTATGTGCTGCAATTCACAGAGCAGCAGGTATGAGTTCCATCTCTAGACAGGCTCGATAAAGCTAAACACCCAATAGAGACACTGCTTATTACACACAATACACTTTAATTGCCAGACAATTTTCAGCTGGGTGAAATTTATAGTTTTCAAAACTGATCTCATGCAAAAAGTCTTGACACCTAATATTCATATTCTCTGCACATTTACTGAACACTTAGCTAAAATGAATATTAAAGCAAGCAAGCAAAGGAATCAATTTGACTTGAGAGGAGGGGGAAAGAGAAAAAAACAGAAAGAAAACTCTTCAAATCACGGTCTCAATTGATTTCCGTTACCTCTTCTGTGAACTACCAAGTGTCTGGTCCTCTGCTCCAAGGGAGTGAGAAAGAGAGAAAGTGAGAAAAATGAGGGAAGGAGGAGGTGTGAAGAGGAGTTCTGGGTCAGAAATCACTGGGTGATTATTCACCACTCAGCCATGTGTAAAACTCATTAGACAATGCGTAATGCCTTTAATCAAATCAATGGCACAAGTAACTCCAAACTGATAGCTCCCATCAAAACTTACAAAAAGCATGGCAAATTTCTCATTTACTGATAAAAATAAGTGAAGACTGAGGAATTATCCCCAAAATGGACCTAATTGTTCTCTGCCTTTAAATCAATACTGTGGCGGGAAATAAATAAAGAAAAAGATAAATTAGAAAAGTAAAACGTGAGAGCAAAGAATGAGTGAACAAATTTCTTCTTTGAGAGAAAAATCTTTTCCGGTCACTAGCATGAGATAACAGCTCAGTTAAAGGTAAGAGAATGGATACAGCTGTTAAAGGAAAAAAAGTAGCAAAGTGAAAAATAATAGCCAACTGTCTTTAATGCTAAAAAAAAAAAAAAAATAGAATAAACGAAATATTGTACAATGTAAATGTACACTGGAGACCAGCAAGACCAGCTATTTTCACCTTCTGCTTTTCCTCCTTCTCTCCAGCGAGCTTTGCGTTAGTGACAGACTAGAAAGCGGTGGGGCAGGGGTGCTGTGGGTAATTAGGCGGGTGGAGGTACAGATGTTGAGCTGTGGAGGACCCTTACCGGGACACTGAGAAGCACTGGAGCACAAATAACCCTGCATCTGCCTCTCCCTGCCAGCTCTAAGTACCTTTCTTTGTTAGGGTATGGGTCTTCATTTTTTACTGTTGACAGGCAGTGTTATTTTAGTTATTTGGTGGCATCTGGTTAGGTTGGGTGTGAGAGAAAGGGAGCATTAAAAAAAAAGAAAACTGCTAACACACACATACACAGGCCGCACTTTAATTAATTGCGGGGAGATTACATGGTCTTCCAACCGTGTAGTTTGTCATCAGAGCCCATTACACACTTCTATTAGATGTTTCTTCACAGTGTCAAGTGTAATTTGAAGGAGAGTCTTGGTGGAGGATCTCTAAGTACAGTGAGTGGCCTAATCAGGGTGACTTAGGTTCATTTCAACTGAGGCAAAAATAAATTCTGCCACACCTCAATTAGCAGAAAGCAATGTGTAAACAAATTAGTCTTATTGGAGCGATGCCTATTTCATGGTGTGTCACTCACTCATGCTAGTGACATGGGGCTGTAGTTGTTTCTAGGCCTCGTGCTGGTCTGCCTCTGTGGCCCTAGTCCCATTGCTCTTCATTTCAGTGGGAGAAGCTTTATTTTCATTGCCAAGCAATGAAGTGTCTTTGTATGACTGCAGAGCACAGCACAATCAATCTTACACCAGTGGAGTTAACAGGACAGAAACCAATGCAGCCGTTACTCGGCACAGAACATTACCAGTGTATGGACTCATTATTCATCAGAGGCTCCATTAGACACTGCTCACTATGCCCGCCACACTGGATATGAGACAGACAGACAAGCAAGTCAGTGCTGCGTCACACACAATACTGGTCGCAGTGAAACAACACAAGGTGCTGTTGTATACGCTGCAGCTGCTCTAAGAAAACCTCACAATTCATACATTTGTTTCATGGTTAAACTGAGCGTCTCTGCAATCCTCAACAAATTCAAAGCACGGTTTTAAGAGACACGTAGTTAGTTTAATCACATAATCGAAGCACTAGCTATTATGCTTTTCAGTCATTTAATGTGGTTTCTGGTTTTTCCAAAATCCCTCAGAATACTGTCACCATTTTGCAAGCACATTCCTGTATCCCATTCCATGTACCCACATTATAATATGTGTGACAGACTGTGTGCCTTCCTGGACTGCCACCACAGTTGGTAAAGTAACTAATGACACAGCAGTTAATGGTCAACATTAGGGAAGAAGAAATAATAGACTATAATCCATACATCAGCCTCATAACCCCAGCTCTAATTGGCCACACATACTGTGTAAACTGGGAGAAATGCATACTACTTCAATCGCAGCATCACATTCAAGATTTTACAACATCAGACAGCCGTTAAAAGTGGTGAGGAGCCAGACAGGGAGTGCTTGCCGCTGAGTAGTACCAAGGAAGCAGCGCACGAGCCTGTCTGCTTTTTCCTTTTTCTCGCTGTCACTGCCGTAGCCGTAACCATCCCCTGCCATCACTGCCAGTGGGGTCCAGGACAGCTGCTCACCAGAACAAACCCAACACGCACACAGCCCGACTACAACTGCAGCCAGGCACTGGGACCCCAGGTAATTGGGCCTTCTCCCTCTAGCAGCCTACAACAAGCAATGGCACATTCCTGTCTTGCCACAATGGCAGTTAAAAAAATGGCATAATAAAAGACAGCACAAACAAACATCCCAGAAGACCTCAGCTCCAACATTCAGATGGTTGCATACACACAGGCGATAAACAGCAGCCTGAGCAAAGACGACTAGAACACGGTCAAAAAAAAAAACAGGAAGTGCTTTTGCAAACAGGAAGTCACACTGGCCCTCTAATCTAGATCTTCTAGTTCAATCATGTTTGGGAAAAGTAAAAAGAAAGGATAATGAGAACAACAAAGACATAGGTATGGATGTTTACAAGTGTCTGCCTTCAATTTGAGAGGGAACTGAAATGGAAATTGAGGACAAACAATCAATGCCTCATTATAATCTCACAACATGTACGCAGGCTTGTTTTTATATCCCTGTCAGTTTATTGTGGGAGACTAATTTTGGCTTGTGTTTGTTATGCTACCGCTATTACGAGCTGATGTGTCCTCATTCTTAATTTCTGTCCCAGTTACTTTTTTTTCCCTTTCGCGTTCTTGTTTATCTTCTACTCAAATGTTTCCCATTGTACTTTGAGTCTACTTTGTATCTTCAGCCGGATCCATGTGAATCCCCCAACAGTGAAATAGTTAACCGAATGACATACCAGTCTCATGCTTTATCTGCAGCATTATCTTTTTATTCTCATTTTCTTCCCAGAGCAGGGGGAGTGTTGATGTCTGCTAACTCCACTCCTACCCTCAGTCAAACCTGCAATTACTGCATGTCTATCTCTACCTTAAACATTGCTTAACAAGAAAAATATGCCAATATGCCGCAAACGCTTTCATTTGGACTTCCAAATTAAACAAGCTGTTTGCAGCTGTGTTGTAAATCATCCTGAGGAATTTTCAACCGAGTGCAAACAAAAAGAGCACCTCACTTACACTCCCTCAATAACAGACCACTTATAATTTGCAACATTTCAAACATATTTATTATTTATATCAGCACGTTCTATTGTCCCATTGGCCTTTTGTGGCCTCAGGGTTACGGCACCTATCTAATTAGTGTGTCATGTCAGTGATTTTTCACAAAGCCGTAACATTGCTATGTATTCACAAAGAAGAAGAACCACTCCTTGACACATGAAGACATGAACAAATAGTACAGTCGCTAATCTGCAGGGGAATTCCACTGTTTAGTGTCTGTCAGTCTCTCAGTGACATTGTACATTCACTTTAATAATGGTTTATGTGCGTACATGTGCATTTTTAGGTGTGTGCGCATTACAGTGTCACTTTAAGGTTTTTAAATTTATCAGACAAGTTTTTCTGACTGTAGCAAAGTACATACTGTACAATCAACAAAGGAGAGGCTGTTACTGCAGATAGAGGAATCCTTGTTATTCTAATTACGCTTAGACAATGCGTTGAGCAAATTCCCAAAGTGTACTAAGCAATAAATTGAGCTGTCAAAGTCAAATCACGTGGCTGCATTTTTGTGCAATGCCAATCTTCCAACATAGGCTTTAGAAAACTCACATATAAAAAAAAAAATAAAACAACATTGACCGGACGCAGCCTGAGCACGGTTGGTACTCTGTGCTGGTTAATGCTGAAAATTGCAACTAGATTCCAAATGTACATTTTCCATGTTTGGTGGGTTGGCTTTTGGTGCATTCTAAGTCATGTTCTCATGACCACTAGCACTTGAATGCAGGACTGGGTCCTAAATAGGGTTTAAAACTTGGCTCGTTGTCCCCCCTGAGGCTGCTGTCAGTATATGACGGATCAGGCACACCTGATGGCTCTATCTCTAACAAGGATTTTTGAATCCTCATCAGAGCACTTACTGAATCATGATTAATTCCCTCCAACACTGCTGACAGAAAAGGTTCTTCATCTGTCGCTGTTCACTTGCCTGGCTGGGCCTCGAGCAAAAACAGACAGGCGGAGATGAAGCATTACAGACAAAGAGAAAAAGAAGGTGTAACGCAGTTTAGCTGCTGGTAAAACAAACAATATTGAGAGCAGTGTACTGTAAAGGAGGAAGAACAAAGAGTTTGATTGATCTATTGGCAAACCTTTCATTTAACAAAGGGAGTACTGTGAGACCAGCAGCTGAGAGTGAAAGACGCAGTGCAAGAAAGAAGGAATGATGGAGCGGTAAAGAAGAATGACAAGAACAACGTAGGAGGCCAAATAAAGAAAATGGCTGGCAAACAACAAAGGGATTACTGGAGAGACATGATGAGACAGGGAGATGTTTGTTATGTGGTAAGTGAGAGAGACAAAGACGATCATCTTCTGACACCTTTACACTTTAATTGACAAAACAAGAAATTAGTGATGGCTCTTTTTGCTCTCTTTTGACAAAGATGGGGCAGACAATAAACAGTCACAGATGAAAACACACACATTATGAGGAAGATGTGTGGGGGTGGAAAGTGGAAAACCTCTTTCTCAAGATTTATTTGTCACATGCAGTCCAGTCATTGCATGGCTATTGTAAAAAAAAAAAATGTAACTCCCTGCTTGCTCGGCAAAACCTGGCAAACTGTCAAAAACATAAATGTAATTCCATGCATTCATTATAATGTGTTATGGTGAAAAACCTACTAGTCCTCTTAGTTAGCATGTATAAGTATCAAACTATCAAAATCCCTTACTAGTAGTATATTAGTGGTTATAAGAGATTGTTGTTTACAAACGGCTTCCTGGTAGTGACATGGTCAGTTGTGTTGGATTAAAAAAAGGAAGGACTGGAGTATCCGGTACCTTGGTGCTTAGTCTCCAAGGTTGAAACAGAGTAAAGCTAAATCAATGCTAGCTGCTCTACCCCTGTCATCATTGATATCATAAGAAAGTGCTAATTAACTTACTGCAACCTCTGGAACAGCTCTGACCAGAGGGCTAATGTAGCCTAATCGCGTGTGGGGCCCTGTGCTTACTTCCCTAGGACCTTCTCCCTTCCCAGTCAGAGTTAATCGATTGTAAACTACAGCTGAGGTCACGGCAGCCCACAACTTCCCCTGCTGACCCTTCCACACCCCCGGGCAGGACCTTAATGGAGCCATGCTCCCCAGAAATCAATACTGAAACAGGGCATAGATCACAATACGTGCCCCCCTCCTGATGAATTCTGACAACAGGGCTGAGTTTCGGATGTCTAAATACAAGATGCAGTTACCAGAATTTTGATGTGTCAAATTTTCCATCCTCAAAAAGACTTTCCAGAAAAAGATAAATGGAACTGCAGCAAAGATGAAAAGCAAAAAAATTAGATAACACATTTTCTCCTCTGATTTGATTTGCTTTGTTTTTGAATCTAGCTGCTTCCTCCAACTCGTGTCCTGGTATGGCACATGAAGACGAACACGTCTGCTACAGGGCGATCTGGTCTATCGAGACTTCTAAGCTCATACGCTGAGTGGGGAACGACTGAAACGACAACAGCAGTAATAACCAATAAGGCAACCACATTAATTCCTCCTCACCTTGGGAGGACCTGTTTGAGTGGTTGTGTCCCGTTAAGATTAATTCCCGCCTAATACTAATTGGTCCTTTGACTGGGAGGGCCCTGGGGGAACGGCTCCCTTTGGTCCACTCTCACTGGGGCTTGCCACCATTGGAGGGGTGCTGATGAGCTGGCGTTTTTATCAGCTGCAACATTCCGCCAGAGCCCCCCCAGGGCTCTGCACAAGCTATAATTAAGTCTCGCACAATCCATAATTGCTGTGTTTACAATTACTGTCGAAGAAGAACACAGAGACATGAAGAAGACAGGAGAGAGAGTGCACAAGGAAATGGAATAAAAGAGGGGGAAAGGATGAAACTGAGAAAACAACTAGCTGTGCCCTACATAAAAAGGTGAAAAATTCATATTAAAATTTCTTCTTCTACTGCCCGATCTCACTTCACTTTGCCTTAATAAGCTCTCTGGGCTGTTTGGCAGTGGTAAAGCCCATCACTTATTTATTTTTCCCAGATAGCCCTATTAATTTTCCCCAGGCCTGGAGTGCTCCAGTAGACAGTGATGTGGACTGGATCTGCCGTCCCTTGGGTGCTCCTCGAGGAAGAGCCGTAAATGACCCAAATAAAGGGTACTTTTGAAGGCTGCGTAGAGGCGCCGGCACCATTAAAACTAAATGAAGTGTTTATTAGCCGTGCCGACAGCACTCTAAACACTGCCAGATCAAGGGCAGTTACAGTTAATGTGTCTCTCCAAAGCATTCGCTGTTTGTTTAGCCTCGCCAGTGGGCCTGAAAGAACCAAAGGACAGACTTTTTCATGCTATTTTTCATGCATTTTGCTCGTCCACTCTCCCTCATCCTCATACCTGGTCTTCCCCCCCATCTGTTTTTCTACCTGTTATTTTTGTGCACACAAACCATGCAAAATCTTCACCACCGAGCTCTCTTTTCTGTCTTTCTGGAAGAAGAAAGCCTGTATATTGTGGTTTCTCCGTGGATCTGGAACACACACTAGGAGGTTAATATAACAGAGGTGTGACAGCAGCAAAGCACACACACACACATAAACTAAAACGTGTATTTCGGTGGAAAAGAGGCCCATTACACACTGTGTACCGATACTGTCTGGCTGGACAGGAGGCTCTATGATGGGGGAGCAAAATCTGCTTTTATAGCTCCGATTGCTCGGCATCCTGAAATTCCCCTTAAAAGTTTCCCTTCCCTCTAATTACATTCTATGTTTCATTTCAGCTTTTAGACAAACTGCCAAAGAAGCTTTTGGACAAGGCAGAAAAAAAATAGCCTCAACTTCACTTTGTTATTTTTTTTTTTTTTACAAGATTTAAGTCTGTAATGAAAAAAACCTGCTGAAATTCTATAAAATGGGGAATAAACTCTCCATTTATCTTACTTATGTTTTCCCACTAATAGGCAGAGTTATTACGAATATGACTTACAACAGTCATTTACATTTAAAGATATACATTTCATAGCAAATACTGTACCTAAAACGCTTCTGTGGCACTTCTGACGATGCCTCGAAATCCTTTAGTGAGTAGTATTTTCTCATTAACTCATATTTAACATTTTAATGTGATATTTTTCCCCCAAGTTCTCATATAGTTTCCTCCACAATAATACCATGTGTGAGAGAGAATAATGACACTCATTTAGAGCTGAATTAAAAGTTCAAACGATGAAGGCTGTGAAAACTTTCATATACCTCAAAACACATTTTTTTCTACCACACAGATCTCTAATTATTTTTCATAACCTCAAGCAGTGTACAGTAATATCACAGCGCCCTGTTCTAACTTGCCTGTCTATGGCTGACACCGTTTAAAGCAACCTCCACCCTTTTGCCCCCTCTTCTCCTTAACACTTCACTTCTCTTCCTGAAAATAAGTTGGAGACCCAACAACAGTCTCAAATGAAGTTCTTCACCAAATTGTGGGGTTTCACATTAAGATTGATGTTGGACACAGTACAGTTCTGAAGTCAAAGGCTGCAATTACAATCCAGAGTGATTATCCTTGGCCATTAATAGCAGCAGATAGCATGTCACAATCAGGGATGTGCATAATTAATCAGTGGTTACTCTTTGCACCCCCCCTCTCTCTCCTCTTACCCCTTTTCCTCTGGGCTATTTTCAATGTAAAACAGGGTTACAGACAATTCCCACCAGTGCAAGTAAATGCACCGCCCAAAGCTTACAAGACGATGTGCGTCCTCCTATTGACAAAACATCACTGACTAGTAATGAACACACTGAGGGATCTAACTAATTCTCCATTCCTTCATTTATCATCTCTACACATTATCACAAACACACACCTTCGCCAAGGTCAGTTAACAACAAAAAACACATTCATTTCCACTTGAGAACGGTTTTTAAAACAATATTATTTATGTTCTTTTCTTTTGATAATGTTACTGAACTCTTTTTAATAAGAACAGCCTGATTTTGTAATGCAGCAATATTTTTCTCGCTTTCTTTTTGGTGTCAAAATAAAGCCCTTCAGGCGAGGCAAAAGACAGGGAAGAATTTCACACAAATTCGACTCCTTTTATTATATATATATATATTTTTTTTAATCTTCACCTGTCCTGGTCTAACACACTGTTTGTAGATCACTATCAAAGCTTTCCTCTTTCTTTATTTGACCTTCCTTCTCAGAAGAAAACCTCAGGTTGATTCCCTTCACAACAAAACAACACTGTCAAACCTAAAGCCTGCTGACTTTCAAACTTTCCCTTACCATACACAAGACTTACTGCTCACTAGTCCTCTGGAGAACCAGACCTTCCATCAATGCCAAGCCCAAAACGAGGAGCTCCGGCTCAGTCACTGTGATTTATATAAGTTATTATAGCCCATTACAGAACAAAAACAGGACAAAAACCCACTTCACAACAGAAGCCGGGCCAAACAATGGGACCACAGTGGTGAGCGCTGGCGTACGGGTGGGTGAGGTCCAGTACATGCCTGAGCCGCCACTCACCACACATTGTCTTTAATCTAATTCTACACATGGTTTCGTTTCAATCCGAATCAAAAGCTCTCATGTTAACAAACCATAACAGATCTCCCTTAATCCACCCGGCAACAAAAGATGGATGCAAGAGACACTCCGCCTTTCCATCCCTGAAATCACACCTAATTTGCATACAAAACACTTGCTGGAGGTAAGGGCATATATTAAAGCCATTATTTTCCGTTGTTCTCAATGAAAAAACTGTTTGCATAATTGTGTTTAGCATTATGTGGGATGGAGACTCGGCTATCCAAAAGCAACTTAGCAAATCCTTCCTGTTGCTGCTGGCCATCCATACTCCTGTATTCTCTTGATAATGCAGTAGTAGACAAATAGGGACATGTCTCTCTCTCACAATATCCAATTTGGAGAAAGCGTTGCTTCAAAGGCTTGCATGCTGCAAAATTACTATTCATGACCTTCTTAAAAGTGCGTCCTCTATCATTTTTTATAACAAATGCACAAAAAGTTTCCTAAATAAATATGCTACAAAGATTCTCTGGCTATACAAAATATGTATATCCACAAATAACCAAATACAAGCCAACACGCTCCTAATTGCCTAGCTTAATTTAAAAAAAAAAAAAACTAAAAAAACTATTCATTATTTAATAATTACATCACCATATATACTTTCCAAAAGCTAAAACAAACAATCGTAACAGAGATATAGGATATAAGATCAATTTTCTCTTGCACATAAAGTTTAAGGAACGACCAACATAAAGTGTCTCAATAAGATGCTAGGCTACCACGTTTTGATGACAGCTGTGGAAAGTACTGCTTAAGCAGTCACTACACAATATCTACCAACTCCATTACTCCCATCACATATCTTAACAGAATAAAAGTGACTACTGAAATACTGATAGGTATGTGTGCCCAAATGATGCCTCTTTGGAAAACAATGTGGGAATAAAAAAGGATCCAGAGGCCCAACCTTTACAATTACAGAGAGACGGCAAGCCTCAGGAACGTGTGCTGTCTCCAAACCCACAGCCAAGGGAATTAGTGAGTGCTAATGTGGGCACTTTGCTAGATCAAACGATAGAGAGATTATTCACTGGCAACAGGACTGTGTAATAAGCATCCAATGGCATGTCGGCGCAGGAGGTCTGATTTGCACAATCTTCATACTCAAGCACTAACAGTAATGATGAGAAACTGACTTGTACATCTGTTCATGACAGCCACCTCAGGCAAAATATGCAAGGGCTGAATCAGAACATAATTCATTATGTTGATATGATGCGTTTTTATCTTAACAACCCCCCAACTCGACCTTCTACACACACACACACACACACACACACACACACACACACAAGTGATTCTTTATTCAGGTGATATGACGTTTGTGTTGGTTTCCAGTGTATTGCTTGGGTATGCAGTAACTCACCCAGTCTGACTTGCTGGGCCCTGTTCTGTCCCAGGTGCCTCCAGGGGTTTTACCGCACACCTGCGTGTTCAACAGGGCTTGAGCTGTCCTGAGCGGCACTTTTCAATGTTTTCCCTGCCTCCTTGTGGTTTAAAGAAGCAGCACTAAACTTGAAAAAACATAAGCCCGAGCTGTCTTCAAACGCGTACTTAAAGGCCTCGGCGGATGCTTTTATCATGTTGCACATTAGCTTTGCTCCATTCGTACATGTGAGTGCATTCCCTCAAAGGTGTGCTCATATCATATGTGTGCAGCCCTGTCATCTGCATAGAAGTGCACACACACACACACACACACACACACACACACACACACACACAAAACACATACACATTAGCATGTTGACATGGGTGTGTGAGAGGCAGCTGGGTGTAAATTGCACACGGGTCTAGCGTAATGAGGACTGATGGCTTATGCCTGCTGTATATTCCAGGAGGGTGTCTTCTGACAGCTTTGGGAGCCGATAAAGTAATAACTAATAATGTGCAGATAGCGGCGCCACTGTGTGACAACTGTGCTGAGAGTGTGAGGTTGTGTGCTAGAGAGTGAGAGGCAGAAAAAGAAAGAGAAAGAGAGAGCGAGTGAAGGTGGGGGATGAGAAAAGAGGGAGGGGGACTGTGCTATGGGGGCTTCCTTTCAAGTTTCTCAAACAACCTCCGGTGATGGTTTCAAACCTAATTCACTACCTCCAATAAACATACAGGCAGAAAGAGAATACATAAACTGTTTAACAATCACTCACTTTGAAAAAAGGGAAGAGAACAGAAGAAGAAGAAAAAAAGAAGAGGTATTGGCATTGCTTTTTTATAATCCATCAAAACTATAAACAGAAACTGAAATAAGAAGAGCTAAGATAGGTGTGTAAAAGGAGCACCAGGGACAGAGGAGACTGCTCTCTCCCATCTCTCTTCTTGGTGAAGTGAGTGATCCTGCTCAGGTTCTTACAACATGGAGACTCGTCCATAAATCATAGCCCCCACTGCAAGGAGACTGAAGAGTGTCAGAGTGACAGAAGACTATGCATACTGCTGACTGCCTCTTCTTCTTCTTCTCCATCGTCTTTTCCACTATAGCTTTACAGGAGTCACAGCTACAGTAGAAAAGTGACAGGGTCTTCTGAGTCGATAGCGCAGAACACACAACTTCAACAGCAAATACAGCAGAGTTCTGTGTACACTCAAGTAAGAGTTGAGGCGAGCCATAGGGTTCTCAATATTTGTTAAATTATGCAAATAACAGTATAAGTAATAAGTATAAGATTCCACACAATGCATTTACATTCAAACAATTTATGTGGCTAGCAAAAGACAACATATAGACCACAGAGTAGCATCCTTACCTTTGCACCTAACCCTGCAGTCCTAAGAAGCATCTGCACACCCAAATCTAGCAGATTGCTTGCAGTTTCTAAGTTTAGCACAGGAAACCTGCATCACACAAGCTCTAAAGCATGTGTAATAGAAATCATAACATGAACTTATATAATAGGTGAGTATAAACACAGACAGTGAGAACAAGAGACCAGTATTTCTCCCTGAAGCATGAATTAGCATCAGACAGACAGCCATGTTCTATTTGTAGCTAAATATTATACCAATATTTACATGACATTTCAGGCCTTCTTTGGAAGTTGCACAAATCTCTCTTTCCATGGGAGGGAAGGCTAAATTCTAGCATCACGCTAACTGTCGGGCCAAGTTTGGGCCATTGTGTTAATCTATTTATTTTCACATCTGTGTTGACTTTTGCAGCTGCGCAATCAACTTTGATCATGTTCGGTTGTAAAAGAGAAGAATCATGACAGGAGGTGAAGGGAACGACGGTGGAAGAAAAAAGAAAGGGGGAAAAACAGAGCAGAGGAGTGTGGTTATGTTTCAAGAGGTAAACCACAGGTTCGGTCTGGTGTAGCAGGGCTGATCCGTGTTTTCCCTCTGTGTGATTGGGTCTCTCATTAAGAGCCAGGCCCTGAAACCGGAGCCCAGCCTAATGCCTTGCCGTGTTTAGAGAAGCAGAGAAACCATTTAGCTATAATAGCAACCTTTTCAAAAACAAACCTCTAAAATGAAAGGCGGCCAGACTTGCAAAAACCAACAGCCGATTATTTTGAAAAGGCAGGGGAGACATGACCATGAAAAATCGTAAACTGCAATTGAAAATAAAACCAGGCGTGCTGCGGGCACCACCCACTCCCCTCTTGCCATCTTTCCCATTTCCCTCTATGCTTTTTCATGGTTATTCATCTTTAAGTCTGTGTTTCACTCACCTTCAGCCCTCACCATAAGATGTGTCAAAGGGTTAACTTACACACACCAGACCTTCATTCCACTCTGATGCTGTCACAAGATAAGCTCTGCTCTCTGTCACTTATCAGTAATTTACTGCTACTTCTTTTTCCCCTTCTTTCTCCCTCTCTCTTTCACACAAAATGAGCTTGTTTCGCCTGAAGCCATTCAACTGCCGTGAAAGACAAGCATGTATCCTGAACTCTGACTCTGACACACGGTTTACTGACATCAACAAGCGTTACCTAGGAATTTTTCCATATATATGAGCTCAGTAAAGAGGAGTAGTCAAAAGCACATACATCTTCATGCCCTAGCCTGCACCAATCATCCTAATGAGCGTGACTCTCTTTATACTGCATTTTCATGTTAATTATCAGTATGCTTATTCTAGACATTCCTGTTACTAATAAGGTGAAAGTCAAGGGGTAACTGGGGTTAGGGGTGTTGGGTCCAGACCAAACCAAAGTTCAGAGCTCTTTGCTCGAAGGCACAGGGCAATCAAAGAAAGAAGGCCACCCTGTTCAGAGCAATAGCCTGGGCCTCACAGGTGACAGCTCCCATGTCACAACCAGCCCTGTGGAACATAGTTAATGTTCCCTCAGGGTCTGCTAAGAGATAAAAAAGCACTTGGACACCTGCATTTGAAGCTGTAATTTGTCTTCTCTCATGTTCAAGGTGTTTTATGAGAGCCAAAGGACAAGGTGAAACAGCGAACAAAACAAGTAAGCCCACATACACCTTCCGGAAATCCTTTCTTGCCAACACTTCAAGCGGCTTGGAGCATGGTTTCAGAATTCAACATGTATACAAAGATGCCAAGCCTGCTTCCCATCAAACCGAGTAAGGACTTAAATAATATCAAGAACTTCACTCTGCTGTATCTTGGGTGTATGAAATTAGTTACTGAATCGTCTAGTTTGAATGACTTACAGATCCATCAACTAGTAGGCAACATAAGTAAAAGTCAAAAAGTTCACTGAAAGTACTTTTCTGTTGTTGTCTAAGCAAGTGGGTATGTGCATTTCTACGTGTGAGTGTGTGTGTGTGTGTGCGTATGGCTGGGGGTGACTGGTGATCCTTGCCTCTTCCTGTATATCTTATGCTGGGGTATTAGTGAGGGTCCCTCCCAGAGGCAGTGACTACACAGGCTCTTCTGAGAAGGCGCTCATCAACACCCCTGCTTTCAAAGGCAGCCTTAGCCAGTGCCATTCAAAGCAATCAGCCCAGTCAGGGTCTGCCCATCCAGCCCAAATCCCTTCATGGCTATCAGAAGAACTCTGAGCTGGGCCTGCTGGAGGCACGTCAGGGATGGGGGTGGGATTTGCTCATAAGGGATTGTGAAAAGGCTGTGACACACGCTTATTCATGCCCCAATAACCCCTAACAAAATATATATACTGTTCATGAAATAAATAATTAAAAAGATAGGAGTTAAGAGATACCCTGCTGCAAAAGTAATGGAGCCCATCTTGAGTACTGCACATATTTATGTACACAGGCGTATATGCAAACGAGCACATGAATGCGGTCACGCAGCTATCTACCATGATGGACGACTCAACCCTCTACATTATTCAAATGCCATAGGACATTGCTTTGGTGTTAGGGAGTCATGGCATGGCACAGGATAACTGCCATATAGAGGAAACTACTGTGAGGCTACGTGTGACTTAAGGTTTTTAAATAATCCGGTTGTCGATAAGCATTTGAAAAAAACTGGAATGTCCAGCAGGAAGTTCTTTTTAGGATTCTCAAAGGTGGTCTGGTCACTCTTCTAGTTAAGTTACTGATTAACCAAACAGGACAACTTACATATGACCAACAACACCTATTTTTGCCCTATTTGCATTTATGAGCTAGTGTGGTTGGAAACTTACAATCGTGGGTATTTCTGAACTGCTGCTCAATCCATTTATCCTTAAATGCATATGAACATAGTGAAAAGGGACTTTTTCTTTTTACCATTACTCACATGTCATTGGCTAGATAGTTTGCCAAAGTTAAAATGGACATAAGGTACAGTAGTGTTCAACAATATTTTGCTAGAACTTAACCTATATCATGAGTAAACTGAGTGTTGCAACTTAAAATGCAACTGAAAAAAACCCCAACCCAAGGCCAAATCTATTTCTGTCATATGGTACTTGCACAGAATTATTTTCTCACTAACATATGTTGCTGTAAACAGCAGCTCTACAATAATTCTTATTTCCTCTCTGACTCTTACCTACAGCATGAAGTGGGAATCAATATATTTAACCTGAAAAGCAACATGAAAGTTAGTAAGGTCAACCGTTTGAAAACAAAACATGAAGGTACTGTGATAAATTTGTAATTGTAAGCAAAGATCCTAATCTGATCCGAGCTGTGATATTCAGACAGTAGTAAACAGGATTTGATTTGTGTGAAAGAAAACTGCAACGCTCTATATTTTGCAGTGGACTGGTTTTGGCTCTGTGTCTGTGTGTGTGTGCATGTGTGAGCACAGGGAGGGTTCTCATGGAATAGCAGTGGGCAGATTTTACCCATGAGAAACAACAACAAAAGATGCCTCAGAAGTATGTCAGAGTGCCCTCATATCTCTGTGCTGAGGGCAGAGAGGGTACAGAGTCCTGGGAGGGGTCAGCCAATTTTAGAGGGTGTCTTGTTTTCTATCTCCATCAAAATCCAGCAGTTGTCTTTGGGCAGCTGAATTGAAATACATAACAAAAGCTTTTGAGAAACACAGAGCCAGTCAAAGCAGGCATCGGGACCTAGATGCAGCCAATTTTTTGGACCCAGATCATGATACATTTCAAATATTTAAGGAAAACACACAGAAGACCTAAACAGTTATGCTTTAGCTATGCAAGAACTAAACCTGTGGGGTCTGACTGAGACTGACACCAATCAGGGTCATATAAATTTAGACAACATATTTAGCAACTATCCACTGCCATCACCGCACGAAATTCAATGTTCTCACATTCAGTTCAGTAGAAAAGTGCCTGACACAATAAACCATTATGCGATGTTCCAGTTTTGAGCTAGATAAACACGTTCAAATAGCCTTAAGTTAATAAAATGTAGTAAAATGCTCTAACAACATATTACTAAGTTCAGTGTCCAGTTTTTAAATCATCTCCTTAGATGTCTAATGCCTAAAGTGCTAAGAGAATCATGACCTTAACTGTAGATGGTGGTCATTTAAGTGTTTTGAATGAGCCAGCCTAAGAACCCTGTCCTTAATTAGCTGCAATTTTGTAGAGCTGATCCACTAGTATAATAATAAGGACCAAGCATTATCCTGTATTTGGCAGCCCAACACTCATCATAATTACCCTAGCAACTGTGTTCCCCCTCTGAGCATTGCTAATCTGTGGAGGCTGTGATCCTGCCGTCAGTTTCATTCGGTCACTGAAAGGGAGGGAGGCGCAGTACTGTACCACGTACACGCTTGTGTTATGAATCATAATGCATAAACAGAGCAAAGGAACAGAGGACATCTTGACCTAAAACAGGATGAGGGACGAGGGAAAGTACAGGAAGGAGGTTATTGGTGTAAACTTGGAAAACAACAATCAGCATAGGAGTCTTTGGACCAAGAGGGGGGCTGAGAGCATTGGTACTTTTAAGCCCAAGAAACTGAGGATATGAGGACGGTAAAGGGCCTATTGAGTGCCAAGCTATCTTGCCCTGGCATTTAATCAAAGGAATTAAACCTTGGGAAACCAAACCCACAGGTTGTCCTCCAGGAAGCATACCAAGTAGTTATCAAAAACAGAAAGGTTCAAAGCTGCTCAATTTTCCTATATTAGACGAGTTTTGGTCAGAGCCCTCAGGCTTCTTTCAGGGTAAAAGAACTGTATTAGAAATGTTAGTGCTTGCATACTTGGAAAGCAGAAGAAGTAGATAGGTCCTTGCAGTTAAGAAGTAATCAGTGATCTGACCAGATGCATAACTGTCTCCCAAAGACATGCATCTGGTGGTATAGTTTCCAAAAGCTGTCCATAGTGTCTCACACTTATCCATTACATTGTTTACTGTTCTGAATGTTTAGTAGGAATGTTGGATCTAACAACTACAAAAAACAATCTCCTTTGTTCCTACTCATTATTGTTAATTGTAAGAGCTCAACAAGAAACAAGCTCGAAGAAGCAGTATATAACTCTCTAACTAAAGGATATAGTCCTATAACAGCTCAAGGGATCGATGTGAAGTTGACGTTTATAACTGAGCAATCACAGTGTCAGCATTTTTGTTGTTGTTGTTGTTTTCCCTTCTATCCTAGTCTAATGTGGGGAGTGTGAACATGAAAGCATGTGATAAATCCCACAGTTTCTCAAAGCTGCAGTGGCCTCTAAAGTACTGTGGCCTTTTCAGTGATGCAATATTAGTGACTCAATCTGAAAAGGGGTATTTTTTTTTTTTTATTGAAAGCACGTCCCTTGTCATTTGATTGAGGTGTTAGACTAAACAAACAAAATATATGAAAATGATATAATTTGCTTGGATGAGCTAAAGGAATATTAGCAGAAATACTATGTTACTGCATATGCATGCGAGCTCAAGGCCTTTATTGCTTTGCTTCAGCATGACAAATTGTCACAAGGAATACTAGACATTTTTCTCTGGCCATATATAAATCTTGGTTTGTCAACAATAACACCGTAACTGTACCACTCTCATGAAATATAGGCATAGCATGAATGAGACAAGTCCCAATTGCAAGTGAAACTTAAAGCACTAGGGGATAAGTCCTGTTATTCTTTTAGACCACTGCCAAGGCTAAAGTGCAACAGCTTAACTTAATGTAAAACTATATTTATACATTCAAGCACCATGCAGGATTGTTATGATGAAATCAGACTGGTCGCATATTTAGCATGTTCATTACTGAAGTATCTGACCTGCCAGGATCCTGGTATGGCTTCAATAGACAAGCCCATCTGTGTGACGTTAGCACCATTGAAAACAGATGGAGTTTAATTGTATTTTTGCCCAAATTGCAAAATAGCTACTTGGGAAAGAAGCTAAAATAACATACAAACAACAGCAACTATGATAACAACTGTGCCTGGAATGGAATGAGTACAGTAAGAGATCAAAAACATAAGGCGCACACATTCAACTCTACTCTTTGAAAGGGGATCCTCCCAACATTACTAGCCTGGTATTGGTTTACTCTGCAATTTTGTATTTCTCTCCCCACGCCATCTCCAAAATCTCCGTCATGCAGGAGGTCCATGCAAATAACACTCATCAGACTTTCCAAAACATGAAAGACTGATACCCTACCTCTTTTCAGACAAAAGCATAAATGAAGAATGGCTGAAACTGGTATTTGTAGAAAAAAAATACACTAAAACCAAAAGTAGATACCCAAGCCCCAGAATTAGTTTTACAAACTGTAATGGGAAAATGCTGCACAAAGAACACATTTGATGGAAAATGTGGACCTTGCAACAAGGCCCAGGTCGATCTAATACATCCTTCAAATAAAATGCAATGATTACGTGGACAGCACTGCCACGTCTGGTTTAAATAGTGATTATGGATGACAGGAAAAGCAACATGCACGTTTAAAATTATACTTATTGAATAAATTTTACCAGCTTAAACCACTGCCAGTAGTGTGCCGCATCTGAATAGCCTCCCCTTCCAAAACCCCGCAATTTTCAACAATGGACGAAAGGGAAAGAACAGATAAACAGGCTTTTTTTATATTTCAGTCCAAATCACATCAAGGTATAAACAGTGAGCCCAGAGCACATCTCCTATTCTTTTTCAAAGTAAGTCCTGCTGTTCCATTTCAAATACCTTGGGGTTATGGGTCATAATGCTGCTTTCCAGCTTCTGAACACGTTTATTCAGGCATCCTACTGTAAATAGGGGGAGATTCAACATCAAATATCTCTATTCCCCATGCTGGCCCTTTCGTCTGTTCTGAGTGGATGTGTGCTTTTGGCTAACAAAGTAATGGTTTCTCCTTTTCTCTTACCAGACTCGGAATACCAAGTGGCAATATAATTGAGGAATGTATTGAATACAGTTTTCTCTGGTTTCACAACGCATCAAGCAGAACCCTAAAGGGACTCTTCTATTGAATAAGAACAAATTGGTCTCAGATAATAAAACAAACAACGTTAAAATAATAATAATACTACCTATATAATACAATATTTCTTATGTATCTACTTTTTGATATTATAAGCAAAGTTTTAAAATATACAAATTTATTTTTTAAAGTCCTTATGCCCATTCCATACTCCCATAACTAGATGCCATTTAATAAGATTTTTATCTATTTTTTTCAGCAATAATAACAACAATAATTAAGCTAATTATCTTTGGTTCTTCTTAGGACCTAGGCAGTGTGGAGGCCAAATCAATGTGGAGGGTTCTTTATTGTGTTCCTAGAGCAGTTTGTGTGGCAGGTTACACTGTCATGCTTAAGGAGGCTGGTGGGATCATGTGCTTTGCCATTGGAAGAATCTGTTGGTCTACAATAATGATTACTACTCATCAACGTAAAATACACATGAATGTGAGGACCTAAGGTTTCCAGGCAGACCAGTGCAAGCTAATTAGATAATCAATGTTATTTCCTTCTCTTCTGGTTTTAATGTTACAACATCAGGTTATTATTGTCTTTTGGTAGCCACAAATCAGAAAATAAAATATGGGAGTTAAATAAGGTGAATGATATACAGTTTGGCTTTTCAAGATGTTCAAGATATTTCATGAGAATGACCAAAACACAAATTTAAAGATAAAGTCAATATATGTCAAGAAATGCAATTAATGTAGCTTAAGTTAAGGCCTGATGCTCCTACATGTTATAAGGGGTAATAAATGTGTTATAAAGCTCTTACAAGCCCCTAAGGCGATTAGGGGCTGAGCTGCAGAGCTGTTTACGAGATTGTTTATTACAGGCTAGGGCTATCATTTACCACACAGCAGTGGGTAAAATTGAACTAACTAAAAATAAACAGTTGATTCATTGGTACTCAGCCAAGGCCACTATCAGACCCTTGTTTAGCTAAATAGAGTAATATGAAAGCCACGACTGCATGCAGTGGCAAGGTATGACAAAAAGAAGTAGAACAGAGGGGGGAAAACCAGAGAGGAAAGGAGAGAAGAAGGAAAGGTGACTAGCAGGTGACTTCATATTGTCTCGATCCACCACATATGTCCCGTCCACTGCTGAGCTGACAGGTAGGGACACAATTTGTTGACCTGAGGGCCTGTTAGAAACCTGCAAGTGGATAAATATAGAGCAGTGGGAGAGCATAGGTGTCTTAAATGACATATCTAATGAAGCTCATCCTCTGCAGTCTATTCACCAGTCCAGAAAAGGCTTATGAGAAAACAACTATTGTGTGGTAGAAAAGATACAGCTCTAACCACCCATTCTTTAAAGTAAACACTGATAGCAGTGGCATCGAGTCTTTTATTATATCTTTCATGTGCTTCGACAAACATCCTCCATCCTTTTCTAGTAGTAGCATACACAATATAAACATAAACAGCCCTATGCCTCATTTGGATTTGATGTGAGAGATTCATATTAAGCCTTTGCAGCTGTTTGTGTTCCATTTGCATATGAGAAAACAGTTTCAAAAGGCTTGTCTATAATGCATAAGACCCTTTTAGGCTGTGTTTACTGCAACACTCTATTCCACCCACTGACAATCCATGCACAGGTTTGCATCATTTTGTGAGACATGCCAGTTTTGAATTATTCAGTCACTCATCTCTACCACAGCACCGCATTTAACAAACACATATGCACATTCATATATAAAAAGAAAAGCATTGGTCTACAAGAATACTACAACAGTACCTCAGTCAGTCCCTTTGGAGAGGTGGGAATCCTATTAACTAGCCGTCAGAACCTGTCGGATGCCTTTCCCGATGCCAGGCCCCTTTTGTTTGAGGGAATAGGATGTACACCACCAGTCCATTTACATGCTGCCTTCTCTGTGTACTTTAATGGGCCCTGGGCCTTGAGTGTCATGAGCAGAAGAAAACACAGTTTAATTTTCCTTCACAAGTGCATAAAACAAGCATCTTCACTGTACCGGCCCTATGCATAATTCACTGGCGGTGATGTGTGTTAAACGCTACTGAAATATACATGGCGGCATATGCAAATTCGACAGTCCTCTCACATGCGGTACTTGCTAAACAGAGAGCAAGGGAATAGCATGCCACAGACAGCCCAATCTGGACACAGACATTACGCAGTACAGTATGTAATTGGAATATGCGTTCTTGTTGCATGGGAGCTAGTTTCATATTTGACAGCGGATTTTAATGTGTAAAGTAGGGTATTGGTAATTCTTCTCAAATGTCCTATAATGCCACAAAGTATCATGTAAATACTGATGTGAATAACTAGTAGTTTCTGTGAAGCTGCACCCCAATTTCTAAAGATGTGTCATGTCAAAAATGCTACTTTTAGCCAAAAAGGCTTGATTATAGGCGAGATGAAACAAACACACATTGTAAAATATTCCTTCTTTAATATGAACTTTTTTGGGAGTTTCTAGTAGTCATCAGATAAACTGCAGATCGACTGCTCCTTTTCCCTGCATGTGTAATTATCCATGTGTCTGGTCTTTATGAAAGGATGCTGATGTGAGCAGACGAAAGGACAGACTGGTGGTGTCAGATATTATAAATGAGGGAAGAAACGTCATTATCCCAGGTTTGGACGCCCCCCTCCACACGCTTTCATTTTCCTTACTAACCTCCGCAGTGTGTGTTGATGTGTGTGTGTGTTCATGTTTTGGACCAGGCACTGGCTCAGTTCGATTCCCAGCAGTGTATCTTTAAAAGAGCCTTCCCACTGGGCTGCCAGGCTGTCCCCCCTAACGTGACAACAGTCCAGCTGACACCCAACAGCTCTGCCAACACACCCCACACCCACAATCTGCTCCCAAGACCTTGTAGGATGGGGAATAATTAAAAAAAAAGAAGAAGAAGAACAAGACAATATAGAAATAGGGAATCCTCTACTCAGGTATGCCACAAAATGACAATGACAAACAAAGTGTAGGCCAAAGGTAGATTCAATACCTTTGCACAGTACTGCAGATTCTGCTATATTTACTTGACTAGGAGAATAATGTTCAATTGGAGCTCATACAAATATTTGACTATGCAAATGGATTTGATATTTATATATACAGTGACTTAAGGTTTTATAAGCAATAGTTTTCATGTGAATACAACTTTTTTATTTATAAGTTCATTTATTTAACCCTATTTCAACCTTTCAATATAACTAAAACTATTAGTAATAGACATTGCTACATATGATGTATTTACTAAAATCCTTAATGTATCAAGAATGCAACCAAAGAGCAGAACACAATCAAATTTCATGCATATTGCAAACACAAACATAATGAAAGGTGCAGTGCACATTTTTGTTTGCCAACATATGTACAGTAAATCTGGCCCTCAGCATAAATGTCCAGCTGCCAAAGCTGTGGTGTCACTGGTGTTGAACACTGTGTTAACAGGATGTGTAATGTGGTGTGCTGCTCCTGTACTGCAGCCAGGGCTGGGTGGCAGCAGCACTGTAGGCTACAGTAGGGTGGTTATCATGAAGCAGTTATGTAGCTGCTCTGCTGGGCCAGTCTAATTACAGGAGAACAGCGTGCACCAGTCTGGGCCTCCAAATGGCACCATATGTTTTCCCAGACTAACCGGCTGAATAAATGCCATTTAACCATTCAGGATGCACTGTGCTCTGTGTCTGGAAATCAGTCACTCACACTTATATAAAACCATTCATCCCGCACCCCCACATGCACTCACACAAAAACATACCACCCACCTCTGCCATATAAAACTCAGATGTCGGCCATTTACCCTGCTTACCCCATCATGCATACTCACACAGCATCCTGTCCCGTTTAACCATTTACAAATCCTATTGTAAGTTTGTCTGTGTCGCTCTAACACTCACTGCACACTTGCATAATGATGTTCTTTATTTTGTTGTAGCCAGTTTAGTTAACTAAAGGGTCTGGTTAATCAGAAACAGTGTTTCTAAGAAGACAGGTTTAGGGTGATGTGCAGTGAGCGACCCATGCAGTGAATGTGATCAGTAAGTTGACAAGGGTCGACACAGGTAAGAAACAAAAGAGCAGAAATACTTCTTTAATTTAAGTAACGCATTCTGCTATTCTGCTAATGCCATAGTTTATTGAAAGCCAGTGCAAATATTGCAGCTCAGAAAATGTATTTAGACATAGCAGCAGAAACCATATAAGCCGAGAGTAATGTTCAAATTCTCTGAGTGCGTCATTTTGAATCTCTCAACAGCCTGAGACGAAAAAATAAATAAAAAATAAAAACGTATACAGGACTTTAGATAGTAATCTCCAGATCAGGAACCTTGTATTAAAATTATTTTTAAAAATAGACTTTGCAATGTATTCCCCAACCAAAATTCACTGGCAAAACCACACAACGTCGCTGATAATAGGAAATTATTCATTGTGATTGCGAAAAGCTGACAACATTCGTATCATGACCTTTTTTTTTTGGGAAAAGCTCCCTCTATCATCACAAGATAGACCTTTCACACATCATCAGTTTGTTAATGAGAACAGCCTAGAAAGAGACACTCACAGATGCCTATCAAGGGCAGAAAACAAAAAGAGAATGTAAGTAAATATGGACTGTAATTAGTATGACAAGGTTGAAAAAACAGATAACACACCGCAGCAGCCTGAAGGGCTACACTTCCACGCACGCACAAACACACTTGCTCATGCACGAGATGCACACAGGCATCTGAGTTCACACTTACACACACACTAAGAACAAATCAAATGTTTTAATCAGCTTGCTACAGCACATAATGAGGATCCACTAAGCTCCAGCTATCAGCTGCCATCGGCCACTTCGTTGTGCCTTCAAAGAGCTGATTTTTCACTTCTTCTACAACAAGCTTAACACAGTAGCTTTCGAGAGGGAACACAGTCTGGGCGCTGCAATAAAACCTGAAAAAAGTAAGTGATGTTTCAGCAAGTGATATATGTGCAGTAAGGCAAAGAAGCAATTACGTGCAAGTGGACACGACAGCAAAACCTCTGGGGAAAATGCGTAGGAGCGGAATGCACCCTATTTGTCACCATTGTGAATTACAACATGCAAATATTAGAGCATAGCTGGATGTGGGCTTGGTAGAGATGAAAGTCTGTGATATGCAACTCTGCAAACCATAAATCTAACAATACATGCTTAAATACCTTGCATAACCCAACTTGCTAAAGTACGCTAACAGTTACAATATCAGTTTACCTCTCACCTTGAGCGTAAACACACACAGACACCTGGTGATGCAGTATACACCTGGCCTAGCCACACCTGCTCAACAAGGCGGTCAGATGAATCAGGCAATTCATTAACACACAGCGCGGTTTCCACAGAACTGAAAGTATTCTTAAATTCTTACTCAACTATTCCGGTATGTGCCTGCGAGACAGAAATGTACACACAGAGATGCACAGAGCGTGTGCAGGTGTGCCTCCTGTTGCGGTTTCTGGCCTCCTGACACAGCTCTGACCTCTGTGAGAAAGACTTACAGCTCCAGCCCTCCAGCTGGAGAAGTGATGACCTGAGAACCCAACAATCTAAGACATTCATCCTCCTGTCCTTGTCTCCTTCCTGCCTGCCTGCTGTAGTGCGTCTTGAATGGGAGACATGCAGAGGTAGGTCAGCCTGCCTGACTGGACAAATTTGCCATCTTTCAAATCACTTCTATATTTCTTAGTTTGATATTTGAAAACTTTTTCATTTGACATCTTTTACCCCTTACAACTCCTTTGATAACCAAATTAATACATGTATGTCTGACATCTTTTTGTTACAGGTACCACTGAGAGTCAGGGCTCTGAAGCATTTAATAAAGATTGCCGTAATTTAACACAGATTTTTTGAATTGAGTATTTTTTCTTCCATGTAAAAACATGTGCTGGGCTCTTGCTTAACTCATAAGAAAAACTGAAAACTGAGGAGAAGTAATTTTTCTGTTATGGACCTTGTGTTTCCTTATAAGAAGGATGGCCTTATGGTTAAATGGTGTGACGTCAGTTCAGCATTGTGGTACATGAGGGTGTGTTTAGCACGAGTGCCATTAACAGTTTTGATCCACAGATATAGCTTGCCTATATATGCCTATATTTCACTCTGTTCTCTGTTTGAAACCTAAAAAACAAGTAAGTGTAGCCCTCATCTGTGCACAGTTATACATTTAGGTTGTTTGAACAGAAATAAATGTGTGCTGCCTATTCCAAATAAATGCATATGGTAAAAAAAAAAAGAAGTAAAAAATATGTGACAGGCCATAGATGCTGTAGTTAAGGGCCAAGTTTGATTTCATTCATACCATCTCTAATATGTGTTGATGTACTTGCTCATTCATTTCTGTTTTGCACTTAAAGACTATGTAAAATATAAATACCATATACCCTTGAGCAAATATGCTCCAACTAGCATTAAGAAAAGCTGTCCCATCTGCAGCAGGGGTTGCCATACATGTCAAACGTAAAGCAGGGAAACTCGAGCCTCTGTTGAAACATCCGGTGCAGGCTGCTGTAAAATAAATGATGCTGTTAGCTGCAGTCTCGCAGGTGAAATGTGCTGCTGCTACAATTATTCTAATGCCAGCATGCCAGAATGCTAGTGCTACCAAATGCTGCTGTCAACCCAGGGGTTTAATTAGTTTGGCACGTGTGCCACTTATAATCACCTGCCATTACCAGTTCTGGCTGCATCTGCTTACACGTCTGTCAGTGGCGTGCAGGCTGTATATGTGTGTGTATAGGGCTGTGGCTGGGTTCATAAGGATATATTTTGGCAACAGAAAACAGGCCTGAACGGTTGCTGTACTTGTACGGGCTCTCTATAATGTCTATATTTTAATATACAGACATAAGGAGGAGACATATCTACAAAATACAGGAGTCCTTACTTTCAAGTGTATATTAAAAGGCTTTCTAGAGTATCTGTCAACTACAGCGAGGACAATTTTATTAGTGGTACAGACTTGTCAGTAGGCCATCTGTACACATACATTGTGAAAACAGAAGGGAGCAAGGCTTGGTAGTGTCAAACTGCATTGTGAATAGAGCTACACCTCAGGCTGAATACATCACATTGTGATTTCATGAGAGCTGGAAGAGGAGGAAGAAGAAAAAAAACTTCAGGGCAGCGAGTGAATCTCGACCCAAAACAGGAGAAATGGAAGTTAAAAGTGAATCGTTCACTCCCCCTGGCGTAGCAGTGGCTACCTCTAGGGCTGGAGGAGGAGGAGGAGGAACAGGAGGAGAAGAGGAGCCCTGTGGCTCCCACAGTCATGTGACTACTGAGCACAGTATCTGAAGGATGGACCCCAGGCTGTGTACTTAACAGCTCATGAGTGTGTGCGTGAATGTGTATACACGTGGCTTCACACATTTGTGTGTAATGTATGTCTTTGTGCAGCAGAGCACATACACAGATTCCCACTGACTCAGTTCTTGAGAATCACCTATGCCTGGCACAATACAATAGCTCTAACTATCCCTATTATTTTCAGAAAGTTCCCATTTAGCACTAAACCAAGGCTTTAATATTGTGCCCCCTCAAAAACATCTGTTGGGGACTTGTGTGGCTACACTAATTACAAATATCTCCAGTAATCCGCAGCTGATAAGAGAGCCATTACTCCACAAGACATTTATCACTATGGGATTGATGACCCATTTCAGAAGCTGCCTTTGTACAGGGAAGTGAAATCGCTGATATCCCTTTTATCCAACATCACTGCTGAAGCCTTCCATTCGTCAGGAGGCAAGCTAGTTAGAATTGTAATTAACAGCTATGGACTTTGGCCCTAATAGAATTTTTGCAGGAAACTGCAGATTGACATAGGCGGGGATGGAGGGGATTGTACAGTGTTTTTCTTTTCTTTTCTTACTAATTGCCACTTTGAGACGCTGTCTGTCGAGAGAGAGGCGCTCTATGCTGCGTAAAGAAAGCGTCAAAGCAGCACAGCTTCCCATTTTCCAGAAGCACGATTTATATACACTTGTAGATATGTAAGCACGATTTATGTACACGTGTAGATACGCAAGCACGTGCATTTAGCCATGTGCTTTCACAGATACACAAACACAATTTCATAGGTCAAACACAAAATGCACATCTCTAATCGAATTCGCAAGTTACAGGTTTCTTCTGAATCTTTTCATTCGAGCATGCATAGTGGCTTGCACACCCACCCACCTAGACATGCAAAAAAAGTGGAGCAGCAGATGATCACAGTAGGTAAGGACTAAAGGTCTGGCCACCTGCCGGCCACGTCCCGTCTTTGTAGCAGTAATGAACACAGACAGCTTGGGGACGGCCCTCCTAGCTTGTCCCCCCTTCTAGCCTCCCTGCTTCGGGGCAAAGCTGGGGGCCCTGGGGTGACAGAAACGCCAGAGATGTTCCACTCACTGACAGGCAGGTCCTACCTGGCCAACCTGCTGTACACATTTGCCACGCAACACACACACAAACACAGGGACAAAGACGTGCATGCATTAGTGCCATATATATATGTGCACGTTGTAACTGCTCACACGTGGTAATGTTCCTATGCATATGCACAAACTGAAGAACACACCAACACACATACACGCACACGAGCTGACCCGGTGTAATTCCTCCAGCACACGGCTAGTGACAGGAGCAGCTGCGGCCGCTACGGCAGACAGATGAAATTTTCATAACTATCTCCTCCAACTTCCATCCTCACCTTCAGGATAATTTATGACCTGCCTGCCAGCCTTGAAGAGACAATATGCTTGCTATGAAATGAAGTGTTCCAGCAGTGTAGGTTATAATTAACAGAGAAGGGGAGAAAGATGTGTGTATAAGGAGTGGGAGGGCTGGAGGGCTCCCCAGGTGGGGTGGTTATGGTAGATGGGATCAGGGAAAAAGGGAAAGGATGGAGCATGTGGTGTGCACACATGTAAAATCTACATATGTGTGTATTTAAATACTGCATACATTGCTGCAGTTAGCTCTGTGACTCCAGCATTAAACAGCAGCACAAAAGTAATTAACCTCCCAAAAAAAAAAGTGCCTGTAATAAACAAAATCCAAAACACAATGAAATCTTAGAAGCATCTGTTAAACAGATTGTCTGTGTGTTAAATGAGGCCTCCACATCCCATTATTCTTTATCATGGTTCCCAGTGGTACAGTTTCAACTAACGTATTGATTTAAATAAAACTGGTTCGTACACAGGGCCAAATAAGCACCTTCACAGTACTCAAAAACAAACTCGATTTAGAGCAGATACACAGCAAAAACTCTGATTTCTGTGAGCACAACTTCCATCTTCCCATAATGTTATGTTCTCAATGTTTGTTTCACATGCATGCCACACATCCTCACCCAATCATGCTCTATCAGCTCTATGGGATGTTGGGTTTGACCAGAAAGAATGTCCTGGTTTTCCTGACTACCAGTAAAACAGGCCCAAAACTACCCCACCCCTTACCACACTGTCTATTCCAAACACAAATCTTGTTTCCATATTAAAAAGGCAGCTTTTAATGGGCAGCTGTCTGTGCAACAAGTGTGTTTAAATGGCTGTGGGACTTTTAATGACATTTTCAACTCTCTCTTTCCCGCTTTCTATGCCGCATTTCTTTGCCAAGTTCTTACTGTGAAAGGCATAATTATGAAAATACTGTTTTCATTTGTGAATCAAGTCGAGGATAAGCAGAGGAATTTAACAAAAGAGAGTATGAGTGCGATACTGACTGCTGCTGATGTGAGCCTTCTGTTCCCACAGCAAACCACAGAACGAGTGAAAGCATGTACCTTAACAACTAATTACTAACTCGCATGAGAAACAGGCAGCATAGAGATAAGTGCATATTTACATGGGTAAAATTTGTTTATGCCGTAAGTAGAAGGTAAATAAATACAATCACCTGTCATCTCGTTCAAAACAAATTCATGCAAGAATAAGGCATACTCTGATGTACTTTCTAGCCTGGGAGCAAACTAAGATGGGAGGACGATTACTACGGAAACAGCAGCTGTGAGGTTCTGCTGAGGTCAGGACATGTCATGCATAACTGACTGATTGCTTAAAAGGGGTGGGTGCATGAGAGAAGAACTCATAATTTACAATCAAGCGCACACAAACACACACCTCACAAACACCCAGGCCGCAGACAATCTCGCTGCACGAACGTAACTGGTCTAAGGGACCACACAGACATGTTTTAGATAAAGACAGACAAATTAGATGACAGAGTCTTAGGCAAACCACTGCGCTTGCGCTAATTACAGGCTGGCCGACGATAAAAGAGGCAGATGACATGTCCTTATTTGTTTTCTCCCTCAGTGCCCAGAATAAAGTAAACACAGCGATGTAGATGACGGCAAAAGTAGGTGGCGCAAAGAAAAAGGCACACAGACAAAGGTACAGAACACGGCTGCGGGTTGGGAGTTCAGCCCACCACACACAGGTGTTTACCCACCACTGCAGGAGAGAAACCCTTAGGGTAAGGAGATACAAGTATGTACCCAGCAAAACTACTGGCTTGTAACACGTGCCAAGGAAAACAAACTGGGCCAGCCCTGTCTGTTCTGTTTGCAAAACAGGACCACTGTTGTGAGAGTGATGAAGATGTAAATGTGGGGCTGTTGTCTGGGAGATCTGATTAACCTGTCACCTCGAGTTGCAACTTACATCACGCAGGCACAGTTGACAACATGCCCGGACTGACCTGCCCCAAACCAGACCACTGGTTTAATGCCAGTACAAACATCACCACCGCACCGCTAATTATTTATTACAACCTATTTATTTAAGATCTGATGCCACCTTCTCTGCACTGCACCCTACAATCTCTGTTTTCCAAAATCATGCACATCACAGACATGTGGCTGTGAAGTCAAATGAAAAAGTCATGTAATGACAAATTTTTTAGAACAATAACACATGGACACATGGCAGATTTGATAGATGGATGGGAACTTGTGTCTGAAAACACTTGAGTGAGTTATCTATGTCATGAGCAATCCCAGTGTGGTGCCACCACTTCTAAAACTTTTAGTAGACCTGTTTGTCTTTATCATGGACACGATACTGACAATCTTTCCAACTCCCATCTGGTACAGAGGGACCTCCATTGTCTCCGAGCTCCCTCTCTCGCCCCAGCACGGGAATCAGGGCGGGGTCTGTCAGAGACAACACAAAAGAAATGTCACCACTCTGAGAATGAAGTGCCAGCCGAGGAAGGTCTCTCTCCTTTCTCTGTGTCACTATGCATCTCTACAGGGGTGCAACTGGTAGCTGACAAGACTGTTGGGGTCATCCCTGGCTGGGCACAGCTTCAACTTCAGCTCTCTAGCCCCTGCTGGCCCTGAGTGACCCGTGGGTTTGATGACAGACTGGACCTTTTGTGTCGAAGCGGCCTGTCCAGGTGAGGACAACAGTGGATGACAATGGCAGGAAACATAAAGCCGATAGAGGCTGAGAGACAACCCTACGGGGTCATGGGTCAAACTGGACAGCTGAGTGATGAGTGCAGCTGTGAACACGTGGACCTCCTTCTCTGCCCTTTTAACTCTGCTTGCCATGTCAGCTGATGTTTCCTTTGTCTTAGGATAAAGACCTCACTAACTTTCAGCACACTGGAGAAAAGTAGTAAACACGGACAACAGATGTATCACGCCACAAATTCTGATTGTACAGCTATGATAATGACATCCATCCCAACCTGTACAGTGTTATAAGCTCCTTTTCAAGAGGTCACTAGAATACAATTACAACAGGACACTTGTCAAAAATTATTTTTAAACTGTGAATTAGTTTATTTTTGAACTAAGGTAGAAACTAAATATAAAGAATGTTACTAAACATACAAGAAACTAGATATTTTCTAACTTTAACATAAAAAATCTACTGTTTAAAAGAGAGAAAACCTAGTTGTACGCATTTATTTATGTAGTCCATTATCACAGCAATCTTTGCAGTGTAAGTGTATGTCCATCATTGCTTATTCTCATTTGGTATGAATCGAAAATGCTGCTAATTTGCAGCAGTTTCAAGGATTCAGTAACAAATTTGTTCAGTCTTTGTTGTCCTCCATTCTATAATCCGAGGAGAACCGCAACTGTAGCATAAATAAAGAGGCCTATTTTAAACCTTGTAATGTATTACCACCCCAGTGCCTTCAAACTACACCCTGTTCACACATCCTGAGCTGTCCAACTGTTTCCAGTGCCAAAGGTCAATGACTGCCTACTCTCCTACTGGCCCACACTCAGAGATGGGACGACAGGGTTGCCAAGTCAGGCACAAACCCTGCTTTGGATCATAAACACCTCCGTCTGTCTACCCTCCTCTTTTCTACTCCACAGAGGTGAGTTAGGTTTTCACTCTGTTAATCTTTCACTTCAGGCCTTCTCGCTTTTACATTGGCCCACTGGAGAACATAGAAGGGGAATGAAAGAGGGGTAGTAAAGGATAAGAATGGATAAAAGAGCAGGAAGAAAAAGCCATAGAGAGGGCCAGATGGGCACCTTCACAGTCCATTTATCAAACCCAATGTGGCCCTCCCCTCCCCTCCCTACTGCTCTCATGTCCTAAACCCCCATGTAATTCTGTAATGATTTTCATTATCATATAATGACCTTACAAAGCCTACAGCAGTTTGCATGGTCAGTACAAAACTCGCAGCTGTTCCCTTCAGTATTTGCTTGCTGGCTGTGACAAAGCTTTTTGTTGTTGTTGTTGTTATTTTTTCTAATGCCCAGAGCAGTGACCTCTAGGTTTTGCAAGGTCAGCATGAGGTCACCTCATCCAGGATATTCAACAGTAGCCACACTGTAAGCACACAGACTGAAGACAGCGTCTAAAAATGCATAATGAGCATTGACAGCAAGATAAAACAAAACAATTCTCTAAATATACTGCAGAAGACTGCAGGCTGAAGAATTTTCTGTGTATGTAGTTCCAGTGTGGATCCTTCATTACCTTTGTTAAACCAAAAACATTCTTGGTGCCACTGGGATGTGCCATTTTCTATCCTAATGGAGCTGCTCCCTAGAGGTTGCGTCTTGCTCTTCAATCTGCACTTCCTGTGTGGCATACTGAACTGCTCTGCTGCGGCACAGTCACCCACCCATATAATAATCCATCTATTTCCAGGGTACTCACGGGGCATTTACCAAAGGGACATGGAGGGCAGCATCTATCAAAGAATTCACCATGTGCATCAGGAAAACCCAGTTACCAGAAAAGCTCATAAGAATAAAAAAGCTCTCATAACTTCGTTGGCTCAGAGTGAATGAATGGACTGCTTCCACTAGCACGGTGAGAGCAGGCATCACTCACTCTGAGTGCCTATAAGTCAATGGTGAAGAACCACTGGTCACCGGCTCCAATTCCTCTTTCTTTCCTTCTTGCTTGTACTAAAAATGGCTCGCAGGCAGACAATGGCAGCTGGTAGGCCGAAGTTCCACAGCAAAGAATGCTACTTTAACTGGTGTTTTAGAAACAAAAGTCAGTGAGAAACTTAATCAATCAGCGCTGCTTGTTTATGTTTATGGGCCTCTAGCAAAAGTCATCAATCATGCTTCTTTTTTTTTTTTGTTCCTTTTTCCATTATATTTTTTGCAAGTATTATGTGCTGAATGGAAACCATGGAAACAAAAGGCAGTGTTATGATGAAAGCTTGCCTGTTGAATATTGTGTGGAAACCTAATTAGAACGCTAAATATAAAAAAGCAACAAAATGAATCAGCAAATTAATTTTAGTCCTATTTTAGTGAATGCTTTTATGAAAATAAATGATGGTTTGAATACATCTGACTGGAGTGCACTACAATTCCCTCACTCTGCGGCTTCTGTAATAAAGTGCTTCTTTAATTCAAAATAACGACTTTGCCTCTTAGTAGTATGCATGAAGAAATTAAAACTTTTTCATGCTCAACAAAGTCGAACAATCCCTGACCCTCAACAAATTGCTTATCAGTACCAGTACTTCCCACTTAACATTGCGCATAGCTATGTGTTTAGTTTTGTGAAAATGCTATCTGTTGACAGCCACTTGACAGCATGACCCCTGGCTTTTTTGTAAGAGAGGGTGGTGTAGTTTAGGGATAGACATAGAATGTGTGTAAGGGGAAGAAGAGGTATCAGGAGCAGCTGGAGTTCAAACATATTGTGTGGGACATGTGCCTTCCACCAAAACTAATCTAATCAGTCTTTCACTGCTGATAGAGTAAACGTCTGTCTGCTCTGCCGACAAGGGCTTAGCATTTCCTGTCCCAGCCAGTGATGCTGGTTGTCAGCATCTTAGGGTGGGCTGAGCAAAATGTAGGGTCAGACATTGTTAGCTGGTGGTAACATCACATTGTGGGTGGTGCGGGAGAACTGCGATGGTAGGGGACAGTTCTGATGTTCACTTGAGGCTGGGGGTGGCGAGATGGTTTCTAGCTTTCAGCACATGCCGCTGGAATGCACTATCAGAGCAGGCCCTACATCAGAGTTGTGAGGCACTGGGCGTTGACACAGCAAAGCAAGGTGTGTGGAAACAGCCTGTTTACAAGACTCATCTGGATGGGACAAATCTAAGGGTCAACTAGAGGGGACAATGCAAAACATAGAATAGAAGAATAGAGTGCCTTAGAAATATGAGGGCGTAAGCACAACAGGAGTTTAACATGAAGTTTTCAAAAGAAAATGGATTTGTAGCCTTTGAATTATCTTCCTGCCGCTTTGCTTTCTCTAAGGTTTAGTGAAATGTCTATTCTAACATATGGGTTCTTGTCCGCATGCAACTCTGAGGTCAAAACTATTGAAAGAGACAATAAAGAATATAGCAAATGTGAATGTAGTGGTTGTGTGTATATGTAGTGTTTGTATGTGTCCGTGTATGTGCTGACGGAGAGAGTAAATGGCTAAAACAACACTGGTGCATGTGTGAGGCCCTTCTTTATCTGAATGGATGACCAACGTTCTAACCCCTGTGCTCTCCTTCTTTATCTGGTGGGAAGGAAGTGATTGGGCCTATCCAAGACACATGTGTCATTGTGATAACTGTGATAACTGCCAGGCCCGAGGACCTTAAACCAACACCAACCACGCCATTGCATATCTCTGGAAATCACACCGATTCACTGAAAATGAATGATCAATGCACATTGAAGCAATGTAGGCCTGATGTGTCACCTTTTGCAACTCGTTTTTATTTTGTTTGATGATGTGATCACAGTTAATAAATCTCTTAACTGAGAACTAGATATTGACACATTTTACTACCGCAACAACACTACACGAGCTATAATAATAGCTCAGGGTTTGCAAGTGAAATGAGGTGAAATGAGATATTATGTTTGGTTTCTGCCTTGGTTTGTGTAATCTTGAGGAAATCACAGCAACATGCATGCATTACTTATATTTGATCAAATCAGTTTAGAAAATTAATAAACTTTATTATTGGAGTGTGATGGCACTTCCATTTTAAATAGGGACTCATAACTGATAGACTACATATCAACAGATGTTTGTTTTTTTGAAGATCAATGGAAGTAACAAAGTTGGTGGTATATTGTGTTACCTGTCTCTCCATGTCTGCCTTTGCTGGTGTCTGTCTGTCAAAGCAGACAGCAGGATCTCTGCCATCTCCCTCCTTCCTTCTTCTGCTTGGTCTTCCTCCTCCACTGCAGCCAGGAAAAGCATAGTCTGGATAAAAAACAGCAGCAGAAGTGGAAATAGGTGGTTCAAAATAGAACTGAATGGAAATATGTGAAACTTCAGTAGAAATGTGAAAACTTCAGTAGAAAGTGGACAAGTAGAGAAGCACCATTAAAAAGTGCCTTAAATAACAGTGGTTGTTTAAACCTCACTACAGTGATTTACTCTATTAAATTCTACCCTAAATACTAAACAGAAAACTGCAAAATTGGGTAGAAAGACCTGAAGTGAATCCTGGCGTGCTTGTGCTTCTATCCTTAGTTTAGAAATTGCACAGCTCTGAGCCAAGACTCAATTATACCATCCCTAGGATGACAGCATGCAGTAAGTCTAGTATAAAGTCAGTTTCACATCAGAGGATGGGCAAATTACACCCAATATTAGAGTGTGAGTCAATTAATCACGTCCTGCACAGCACAGTGTAATGTGTGAGTATCCCCCTGTTGAACATGAATTACAGGCTGGCTTAAAGTGTGACGTGGCACATCAGTGCTAATCGGAGACATCCCTGCAAACCTTCGCCTCCAAGTCCTCCGCAGCCTCTAAGCTGGTTGAGAAGGAGTCAAATGAAAAAGGATCTGGCAGCCCAAATTAAATGCAGTGCTGTCAGCCACACTCAAATCCCTCTTTCCCCTCACCGTCTCCCTCTTCTTCTCTACCCTTCACAGACTCTCTCCCTCTCTGAATATCCTTAAATGTCTCCCCCTCCTTTGCCAAGCCTCTGAGAAGTGATGGATCTGTAACTCTGACTGACTCTGACGCCTTGTTAAGAACAGTCTCTTCCTGTCACATCCACCAGTCAAGCACGTTCATTTCTTCCCATTAACAGTCACTCGCTTCCCCAGTCATCCAACCTTCTTTTCAAAAAACCCACTATGTAAGGGAACCTTCATTTCTTCCCCTCACCCTGTTTTTTAATCCCTTTCTGACAATACACCTGTCTGTCTTAATTCATGTGAAGATACGTTTGATTGTCTCTGTGTGTGTGTGTTTCCAAAGGAGAGCAGTAATATGCTTACTTTCTCTACAGCACACAGGACAGGTGTCAAAACATGTGGTGGTGTGTGACTGATTATACCTGACTCAGAGGAGACACCAAAGATTAAGGTGACCAGGAGGAGGCAGGGCCGGCTGTACTCCCTATGGAAACTGTGCCTTTCAGTTTGGATCAAACCCTGTCCTCCTGGGATGAGTGACAGGCTAAGAAAGTGCCAGAAAGTGTATTCAGACTGTATCACCATCTCAGCTGGTAGACATCACATTGCCATGCTGGCCGTGTAGCACAACGCTGAAGAGAAGTGATTCACAGTTGATCTGAAACTTGCTCTAAGGTGCTTCTAAGCTTGCTTCAACTCTTCCCAAAGCTGACTTTGGATCAAAATGAATAACAAGGAAAGACTGCACATCCATCCATCCTTATCTGCTTCCAACTGCCAGGGGTTGGAGCTTTCATAGGGCCACAGGCAGGGTACACCCTGGACAAGTCCAGCCTATCGTAGCCACATTATTTTCAAAATGCTAAATTATGTTGCATACACTTTACTCAAGTGAATCTTTGTTTTTTTCACCCAACTCAATAATTCCACTAAACACTACCTAAACAACCTCTGCTTTAGTTGGGGTGTGTATATATTTATGAGTGTGTATCGAAAGCTTCTATTTGTTCTCTACAAATTTTTGTGAGTAAAGTGTAGATTTTTGTGAGTAGAGGTGTCCCTCTTATAATTTAAATCTGTGTTAGCAAGCCTCTTCCCCACAAAAATCGGTGAATATCTGTTTGCATGGATAACTGTGTGCATGTATGATCTAGTGTTTAGAAGACCCAGTGCTGAGAGAGGCCTTCAGGTTTAGCCCCAGGCTGATCCCCGGGCCATTTAGACACCCTGCTGGTTGTTTACTGGTCAAGCCCAACCTCAGTCAGACTCAGCCAGATCACAGTCCTTTATCTCTGGGTCTGTGTTAGGACTAATCAGCCCCCTCTTTTCTTGTATTTACCCCTCGATGACAGTAGCTGTCCTCAGTCTACACCTCTCTCAGCCTGACGCTGACCACAGATGTCCCCCTGACCCAGGCCACATTACAAGGTGAATGAGAGGACAAGACGTTCCTTGGTACTCTTTTCATTGGTCCCCAGACCCCATATTCAACCCTGTCTATTTTACTAAAGTTAGGCATAAACATTTCCGGGCCTGTGCAGAGGTGGGGAAGATAAACAAACATGCAGCCAAGCTGAGGTGATATTTTGGTTAGTGGAGAGCCAGAGTGATGATAGTGTTCCAAGCGAAGGCTGGCTGGAGGGCAGCCTGGGGCAGCTCACTAACACCTCGAGCCAGGACTGTATCTTAACACCAACAAGCATCTGTCTAGTCTATCACATAAGGGCATGTCATTCATTCAACATAGAATAACACAATGGGAAGATTGTTGCTGCACATACAGCAATATGATTTAGATCCTTTATAATGCAACAGAGGAGCTGTGAGTGGTCGCATAAGAGCTAAGAAGCTGAAAGGCAAGAAGGTTAAAAAAAAGATGCATGCACAACTGAAAGTTTGCACTCCATAAACCAGACCTACTAGCTGACCACCAGAGTGTCTGAGAAACTCTTAACACCCAATGAAAATGCCTTAGCTGACTTTATCCCAGGACTTTCCGGGTACTCCAAGTACTCTTAAGCTCACTGGCACTCTCTTTTAGGGAACCTTTCATGTCTGCAGGCCACAAATGCTTCAATTCCAAAAAGAGCTCCCTTATTAACTTGTTTAAAAGACAGAGGTGAATTCTAGACGAGAACACCACCTAGATGATGACTAGATACCTAAAATAGGAAGGAGGTAAACAAACTCACAAGTAACACTAAACATTCCAGAAATTTGGCTGGTGGCTGGTGTTAATTTGCCACAACAGTGCCTCCCAGCCTAACTGCACCTCTGTCATACTGGCAACCTCCTTGCCACTAGCATGTGTAACAGCCCAGCAAAAAGCCAGCAGACTCCCCAGTGTTTCTGTTTGCCAACATCTCACTGTGCCCATATGAAGGCAAGAATGGAGATAACTAGTAATCCTACTGGTTGTGACTGTTAAGCCATCACTGTGGACTTTAAACAAGATCCGGTCTCTATTAAATAGTATTTCTATCATTTCAAAGGCTTTTTTATTGATTGACTCATATGTGAATACTCCGCGTGAAAATTAGGAAAATAATGAAAAAATAAAGGCGGTGTGGTCTGGGTTTGAATCCAACGCCTGGCTGGTGGAGTTTGCATGTTCCTACTGTTGGTATTCCGGGTTCTCTCCGGGTACAAGATAAGGCTAGGTTATTGTCAATTCTAAATTGGCCATAGGTATTAATAACACTAAATTTGATAAGAGGAAGAGTATGGCTGGGTGAAAACAATTAATATTTTTGTTGATAATTAACAGAAAGTGGTGGAACCTTTGCAAAGCTAAATGTTTCTGTTCAACAGGACAATGAGTCAGAGGTCTGCTAGTTTGAATTCTGAAAACGACTGACTTACAACTGATAATAGTGCCGGGGGATTATACTTGAGAAACATACTAATATTGTATAAAGGACAAAGATCTACCTTTTCAGACACACACAACAACAAGAAAGTTTAAAGTCAAAATTCATAATATAAATGTTGCTATATGCCAACATTTCTCCTTCTCGTGGCTGTATGTTACGTGTTCTCTTCTGTTCTCTCTCATTTGTCTTCTTTCAGATATTGTCCCCTTCCCTTGTTCATAAAAAGGTGTTTCTTTTTTTTTTATTGTCAGTTTCTCTTGCAAGCCTCATCACTTTGACGCAAGTTATTTTAAAAAATGCATTAACATTAACGGCTCACACAAGCACACACACAAAACCACACACTTCCTTTTCTCTCAGCTGTTTAATTTTTACTGTCCCCTTCCCACACCAAATCCAGCGTAGCACTCCCGTTGCATGGTTAACACATTAGCAAATATATCAGGTTTTAAGATTTAACCCCTTTCTCCACATCTCCAGACACTCCATGGACTTTTGTGACAGTTTAAGTTCAGCTGCTCTGACACCTGATTTCATAGGCCCTAGCAATGAGAGTATGACAGACCCTTAGCTGCTTTCATCTCCCTCCCTACTCTAATACAAGAAACCAATATCACTTTGACCGCTGGTGGAAAAAGGCATTGAGCACCTTGCTCACAGGAATGGATAGTTTCTGGTCTCAGATGTAAACAACTGGGGAGCTGTGATCCTGGTAGGGCTCGCTCCAGTCTGGACAAGGGATCTGTGTATGTTTGCTGCATGCTACCGGCGAGTTACTTTGCACTGGAGGGGACTCTCCACCGGTGGAAAAATTATATTAGCCAAGGAAGAAATAAGCCCAGACCACATTCACTTTCCTGTGACATCACATTCAAAGTCATAAAAACTGTGTGTGTGCGTTAGTATGTGTGTGTATGTTTTTTTTTCCTTGCTTTGTGCCTACCGTCACACGATTACAGATGGCTCAAAATTGAGGCATACCTGAAATGAAATTTACTCAGTTTCCATTACATAAGATTGGTTGATAGGGTGTGTGTGTGTGTGTGTGTGTGTGTGTGTGTGTGTGTGTGTGTGTGTGTGTGTGTGTGTGTGTGTACGCACTTGTGTGAGAGTGAGAGAGAAGAATGAAAGGTGTCAACACTGTTGATCGGGGTTGCTAGTGAATAAAATGAGAAATGCTTTATGAAAATGTTCACTCAAGATAATTTAAGGAAATCTTTATTTTGTATATTTATGTCTTTTTAAATCATCTGAGCAACTGTTAACAGTTTATACAATTGAAACATTCACACTGGCGGATTCAAGGCTTTAAATTTACTCCCAATAAATTATTTGAAATCCTTTTGCAGACCTATAACAATAAAAAGACTGATATATTGCACCTTTTGTTTTCTATACAGTACACATTATGACTACTGCAATTTATTTTCTATGCAGAGATCTCTAAAACATTCAATTGAAACCTTAGCAAGATTTATTTTTTTGATAAAACCAGATATTTCCCGCTTTGTGTGTGTGTGTTCTCGCAATCTCCGTGGTGACAGAAACCTAGGCCTTTCTGCCAGATTGACCTTTGCAAGGTCGCAGCTACCATCAATTATAGCAGCCAGTAAAATGGGGTTTGCTACACACAGCAGATTATATGGAGTGTAAAACATTAGAAAAATGTGTCTGAAACATCAGAGTAGCATGTCTGAAGTGACAAAGGGTGAGTGGGAATAGAGACAGTCCCGAAAAGGGAAGACCCCTGACAAGTGGTTTTGTTTGAAGGCATTGTAACACAGTCAAGTGGGCAGGGATGCTTTCTATGGGCCCACGGCAGTCCATCTTATGGACAGAATACAAGCAGGATGGAAGGACATATGCTTTGCACAGGGTCAAATGAAGCAGAACTCTCGGGCTTTTGTGGTGATCTCTTTTGGTGGCAAGAAGAAAAGCAAATCTGTTGTCAAGTTGTAGCCCAATGGGCCCACAAATATCACATAAAAATTCACCGGCCTGTTTTTCGGGGGGGGTTTTTTTTGCAAGGCTTTTGTCTTTGACCCATGGTAAGGAGTGTCCGTCCAGTTGGCTTTAATGGCTAAACCACATAGTTCTTAGTCTGAATGAGCTCTCCAGCACACTGTGGCAGGGGCTACACACGCACTAGTGAAAACGGCACAGCGGCCTGGCTAGAACGCATAATCCATCCATCACAAGAAAGCTTTGAGAGGCGCTTTGACTAATTCAGGACAATGAAGACAGAGCTGGACAGAGATATTTGCGATGAGCGTGACACTCAAGCACCTTCTGTTCTGTTGAAACCCCCTTTCTCTCTTTCAGTATATGAAAGCTGAGTCTAGATTCTAGCTAGATAGCAGATTGTGATCGGCACCTCACTCTCCTGCCAGTAAAAAGCTTTTTGCTGACTGGGGCCAAAGCCAGCCTTTCTAAGCCCTGAAGTAACAGCGTTACACACAGCACCATACTTCAAGTCTTCAAAAATGCTAAACCAATAAAAAGGATTTCCATCCATCTAAACATGCTCACATAGAAGAATTTTGTCTGAGAGGGGGGATATGCCTGCAGGGGCTGAAATGTTCTGCTAACAAAGTTTTGATTGAGTAAGAGAAGTCTGAACACTAGTGATTCTTCAGTTTCTGAATCTGCCTGAAACTGAACAGGGCTTCTTATATGTCCAGTCTGACATCGAATTTGAATTACTGGTAGATGTATAGTGAAACAATGACTGTATCTTAAGTAGAACAGATTAAGATCTACAAAATTATAGGCCATAAAATACAATTTAAGTGTTAGGTCTGTATAGTATCAGCCATGAAGGAAAGTTAGTTTTACACATGCCAGTTTTGTTTTTTGTTTTTCAACGTAATGGGTAATCAATAAATTCACTTTTGCATCACTGTCTGTAAATAACCTGTCTGTCTGTATTCTGCTTCATTCTTATACATAAGAGTGGTACTGCACATGCCTTAAACAATTCTATACATACCACATGGCTATACAGTAATCGAAAATGGCAAACACATAGAGCAGCGACATATAAGTAGATTATGGACTTGCATACTCTATAAGATTCTGTCTACTTCAAGCTGGCAGGGAAGTCAAAGACACCGTAGGAGCTTTTACATTCAACAATTTATGTTCAATAAAGCACCTATGCTCTTAAAAACTGCGGACTACACTGATATCATCTAATTAAGTAAAGGGAATTAAAAATGCACCTATCGTGTTCCTAATTATTGCCATGAATCGCAAATCTATTTTACATTGTATTCAGATATCAAAAGGCAGTCAAGTTCAAACTTCTTTTTTATGACATTTGTGTTTGCTTGTGGGTTGTATTTTTGGTTTAATCTTTCAACAAAGTGGCCCTCGCTGATCAGCGGCCAACCATTATTGCACATGTTGTGTGTTGAACCTTTTGATCAGCATTTGAAAACAGCCCCAGAGGACTTTTTAAAACAATCTGTTCTTTCAAATGCATTGCCATCAACTGGCAGCAGTGAAAAGGGAAAAAAAAAATACAAACTGGATCTAATATGTGTTTTTTTTTTTTATTATTGCTATGGTCATTTATAGCTAAAGAAGTCCTTTTAAAACTGCCAAACTTCTACAATGTTTAAATTGCGCTGTTATTTTTCGTTTTGAAAAATGAATATGCAAAAATTACTTCTAATATTCTAACATGCTTAATTTTCTTTTTTTTACATATTTAGTATATCTTCCCTCCCATTGTGTTATGCGTGTATGTGTATGTGTGATTACACCTCACCCAGGGAGGCTGATTAGAGTGGCTAAAGGGTGTTTATGAGACAGTTAGCCGGGAGGAGATGCCACCCTGCCGCTCTCACCCAAATAAAAGAGCCATTTATTACATCCAACATGACCCTCTCATTACACACAAATAGGAATTAATGAGTGCTATATCGGGCACTCCCAGCAGAGCGAGGCAGGGCCCACTAAAGGACTAGCTTTAATTACACTGTCCTACATCTCACCCATTTAACACCACCCATCAGATCACTCTATCTGCAAGGGGAGGGTAGCAGGGTGGAAGATTAGTGTTACCTAAGAGGATGGCCAATGAATGTAAAACAGGATCGATAGTTAAATCACATTAAAAAAAAGCTACCTGTTACCACCAGTACACTTTTAGGCTGTTTAATACAAAAACACACATCTCAGTTTTTCTCTACTAGGATATCCTCTTCATACTGAACATGGCAGTTTTGAAAGGTGCACAGTAAAGCACTTTCCAAAATGTTCCCAGGACTTACGTGGCCTTTTCCAGTTTCCAGCATCAGCTTTTCATTTGTCTGATTTACTTTAACTCACAGATCCTGATACCAACTTCACTGTTTACCTTTATAACTTTCTTCCTCAGACATCAGGAAAAGTCACAACCACCCTTCTTATTTTTCCCCCTTGTTCCACTTCCCTAAACCACCTCCATCTTCACTCCCCCCCCAAAAAAAATTATACAATTATCATCCACAATCTTTTCCCATCTTTTCTCCTTTTCTTTGCGTTTCTTCAAGCGAATCAGGCAATTTTACAGCGTCTTCCCACCAGAATCATATCATTCTCTCCACCCTCTCCACACATATTGTTTTTAAACAGGACTGTGTATTTTAAAACCCAGATTGCTGCTCCAAACATGATGGATGCTCCAGTGATTTTGAAGAATTAGCGAGGTACCAAGGTATTAAATACTTGTTATTTTCCTGTAGTAGTTGCACACTTAAACAAAGGAAGTGATCATGGATTAAATTTCCACCACCTCTGATCCTTTACATTTAAGCTTGCTTTGGAGATGAAAAAAAAATACTGTTATCTGAAACTTTTTAAATTTATTGCATGAACAGTGTAGATCAGCTTAATTCCGTAGTTTTTGACGCCGCTTGTGTGTCATAATAACAAATAACAGACTGCTATGTCATAACCTAAAGACGATATATTCCATTTTTGTCCTTAGTTAGGGTCTTAGGGGATTTTTTTTTTCATTGTTCACATTGAGGATCCATAGTTGGGGTGGGCCGATTTCATTTTCATTAATTGGTTTCATTTATTGTTTCACAATGTGTGGGCGATATAAAGCCCCCTGAGACTCTGATTAGAGACTGTGCAAATAAATGTGAAATGAATTTGAGCTGAAGTGTAGATAAACAATAATAAGGATATCAACCACATGACCTGATGAGGATCTAGATTCAGATGTAAATGATTTTATTAAAAGTGTGTGCACAAAGTTCAGAGTATGAGAACTCTATTTTTGTTCTGTGCGGCTTACAGAGCTCGGCGCCACATTGCAATATGCATACTGCTATTTCTGAGTGCGGCGAAGATTGTACAAGCTGTCTTCATAAATTCAATATTCAAAAAGATTAATATTTTCCTAAAACTACATAAATTGAACAATTTTTTTTCTTTGCTTTTTACAAATCAGAGTGTTTTCTTGTGTTTGTGCCAATATCTTTTACTAAACCATTTTGACATGATTACCTGCAAGAGTAAACAATTACACCTGGATCAAAGTGCAATAATTTGATGTCAGGTGCTAGTTAGTAGTGATGTCTATAACAGATTGGGGGTTTCAGTGAGATGCTCTGAAGTCTCCCTTTCATCTTTTTAAACTTTCTTTCCCATCAAGGCACTTTTCAACAAATACACAGTCCCTCGCTGCATCTCTCCCTCGCCCTCTCTCTCGCTCTGTTGGTATGACACATGAAGCTGGGCCCTGCAGCCAACCCCAGCGTCCGCACTGAATGCGATTAAGCTGAGCAGTGATTAATCTGGGCTGCCCCATAATTCCTCTTTACCACTTTAATGGATGTTATCTCCCCTCCTCTGAAGGCTTATCTTGCTGATCAGGGCCAAGGATGAAGAGAGGAAGAGGAGGGGGTGGCTATGAGTAGAAGGAGAGAAATCAAACCAAATCCATACAGAGGTAAGTAAATGAATAAGAAAGTAAATAAATAAGTAAATAAATAAATGTGGGGATTGAGGGAGCTGCTAAGCGGATAAGGCAGATCAGTCTCTGTAAAGTGCTCATTTGTTTTCTAAGAAGACGAGACAAGCCGCCTTCAGAGCCCACTGATACAGTAAAAACACTGTCAACACCACAATTCGCAGACAAACAAAATAAATTATCCAAACTGCTGTCAATAAAACTCTCCATCCCCGCATTGTAAAGATGGGGCGTGCACAATACTGTTGCTGACAGTCAACGGTGCAATGACAAAAAAAAAAAAAAAGAAGCCATTGTTTCATGTGCAGCTTCTACGTTGTCACGTACAAGTCCTTGTAATAAATTCCAATTTTAGTCATCCACATTCCTGAAGCAAGTTTTCTCAGGTCAGCTTTATGAAGGAAAAGGCAACACCTCTTCCCACCTCTACAATGAGCTATCTATATCCTATTTTGGGGAAATAATTACGCATATAAATGAGGACTCATAATCAGTTTAAACTGGAATTCATCAAACAGTGAGCTGCATTCAGATTTGGTTTGCTGTCACACACTAATATGTTGTGCAACACTATGAACTTTGACAACAAGATTGCAGCTCCATGCAGACATTTTACCACACCTGTGTGTTTGCCACTTTTATTCTTCTACATAACATTAAAAATATCTGAATATTGCATTACATAATAGCAACTTTGAAATATATTCAGGAATAAAAAATGAAAAAACTGTAGCAATAGTCGCCATTTCGGATATCACCACAAAGCTTTTTTAAAACTTTTCTAAATGGACACCGGCGTATTTTTTAAGTATGTGTGTATATCAATGTCTGTCCTAGTGTTTTTTGTCCTTCAGTGTCTGTGTTCATGTATATAAATGCGAGTGTATGAGCCTAGCAAAAGACTGACAAGGTTAAACCTGTTCAAAGCTCTTTTTTTCCCCGCTTCGGCTTACAGCGATGCTGCAGCGAGATTCTGTCGTAGACAAACCTCTGTGGGATTCCATTCAATACTACTGTACATCTTTAGGTACAAAGCTGCGGGCTGCATTGGCTCCAGGTAACATAAACGCTCCCTTCAAGCCACTGCGTATCTGCCCATGAAAATTCTCTAAAGGGGTTTAAGCATTTACGCAGAAACACTATCAGGCACTGCCGAAAATTCAGCTTACCCTGTTGAATAGGGACTTCAAAGAGAATTGCAAAATACCTTTCCACCGCTACATTTCTCCCCACTCTTTTTCCTCACTCTCTCCATGTGTGTCTTCCTGCTTCTTTTCATTTTATATTTCCAAACACAAGCTGCTGCATGATGTAAAATGTATTATCAGCCATATATTTCCTCTTTAAATGAATAATAACAATAATCTCTGAGTAATTTCTTTTTTATACAGCTCCATTTTAAATAGGGCAAAGCAAGCAAGCTTATATACAGCTGCAGGTAAACAACGCCAAGCAATTATGAACGTGTGGATTAGGCCTCTACTCTATGTTGTGCGATAAGGAGAAACAGCTGCTACTATCCAGGTAACAGCACATATTGACTGTCAATGAAGGATAAACTACTGTGCAGCTGCACATTTACTTCCTTCGCACACACTGCGGCCACACTGCACCCCCCCACACACACAGACACGCGGACAGAAACGTACAAATAAATCTGAAGCCATACACGCAGACACACATTTCGCACACGCTCTATCTGTGCGTAAGAACCGCACAGAATTGAATATAATAAAAGTATAAGCCTATTTACGTAGTGTGGAGCTTTAAATGCAAAACAATATGATGCATAAACCCAGTGTGATTTAATGTAAGAGATAATAAATGGCTTCATAATGAGCAATAAAAATGGTCTTTAAGCAGTTTACTGCTTAGTTCACACTTATAATTAATCTGGGTTCCATGTGTGCATATAAAGTGGATATAAAACTCTGCCTAACTGTGCAAGTTAAGCGGCAAGCAAAAGAGAAAAATTACTGCTGGTAAACATCTGCAGCGTGATTCAGCTTTAGCCCCTAGCTTTTTAAAATATACTGCCTTTTTCTCTCACCTGGACCAGCACGGCAAGCTCTCCAAATAATGCATTACAAAAAATTGCTCCCTAAAATTATTTACGGCGTAACGCACAACAGAAACCATAACATTTATAATGTTTTACAAAGCCATCAAATAAGTGGAGAGGGGATTAATTGCCCCGGGCCGACCTTAAAATAATTATTTTGAGCGGTGCAACTCTAAACTCCAATGAAATTGATACACTTTGATAATTAGATTCTTGGCACTGACCCGCTGAAGTCAATAAAGGTTATTAAGGCCAATTGCTGTCTAAACGCATTACGGGCAGAGTAAACTGTCCGTCGGAGGCCCCTGCTACTTCAGCGCCAATATGATAATCCATTCTCCGTCCTGGGGGTTTCTTCCCTAGCGCCTGTGTCTCCACTCTGCCATACAAAACCAGATTGGATTCGCTTAACCTTTCCAGGACTTTGATCAAATGAGCTCACACAGCAATAACATTTACATTGACCCCTCCACTCTTGCTCCCCCCACACGCACACACACTACCAGCAGTTTTTTTTTTGCTACCTCCCCCTCTCCCGCATCCCTCATTCTCCAACCCCTCCTCAGCACGTTTGCTCAATAACCTAATCAGCTACTGATGGCGACCAGGCCAGGTTCTGTATGATTGCAGTGCAGCCCTCCTCGGCTGCCCAGATTGTTTCCAAAGACTGCTATTACAGTGAGGGGAGAAAAAGAAATGGTCGCCAAGCGCATCTCGGCTCATAAGCATACACATGCATGCAAAAGCCAGCCTCCATTATAAATCAAAGAAAGCAAATTTTGTGACACAGGGAGGAAAAAAAAGAGAGTATATATATAAATATATATACGCACGTACTGTATGTGTGTGACCAAACCATTGAAAAACAGGGACTGACAGGCTGGGTGAACGGTGCAGAGGAAGACATGGCCCCGATACCACTTCCTGTTTTGTACATCTTGAAGTATACAAATGTATTCAACTGAATGGATCCCGTTTATTATGAAAGCAGATTAATTTCCTTGATATGTGTTGAAAAGATTTCCATCTACAAGGCTCGTTCTTCTGTCAAATGAGGGAGAAAGTGTGAGAAAGAGAGAAATACAGCAAGGTAGCGGGAGCGAGAGAGAACAAGAGAAAGAAAGAAAGGGAGAGAGAGAGAGAGAAGACGGAGTGCATTGAAATCTCTTTGCATCCGGTGGCTTTTGAAGTTGTGAGATGAGCAGCCACAGAAGTCAGGAAAGTGACAAATTAGGGAAAAAGCTGTACTGTGCAAGCAGAGCTGCTAAATCAATTAAAGTCATGCCGAGTGCATACATTAACATCAATGGCTCACACATACACGCAAACACACACACGCGCACACAGGACAGGGAAAAAAGATATGCTCGTGGGCTCGCTGTCGCTTCTCCCCCACAGTGAAAAGAGAAAAGATAAAAAAAAATACCACACCGGTATTTAAAATATTCTGCATAAAGCCAAGACTCTCTGTCTATTGTCACTCAGATGGAAGCTATTCATTGTTGCTAGTTTAAGGAAATGTCACTATTGTATGATAGCCATGATAGCAGAGTCCTGGGGGAACACAAGGCTGCGAGCCAGGTCTAAACGGACTTCGGCACCCTGGATCACAGGGGAATGTAAAACCTTTAAGTTAATGCCCTTCTTCCATGCTGCCGAAACAACCTTTTACCTTACGTACAGCCACACCTTCCAACATACACGCATAATATAGTTTTGCCGTTCATTCACATAGCCATGCTAGAAGAGGCGGATTCTTTGTTTCTATCAAGGAACCACGTGAATTCATGAGGCACCAAAAAGAGTGGACTTGTTTTGTTTCGGGTCTTTATTTATTTATTTATGTATTTTATCAGAATGTCATTCAAATGGAAGGATGAGCATTTGCATGACAACAGGCTGAGGAGCAGAGAGGGAGCCCCAGGGAGAGACAGTATCCATAAACAGGAGCTAGTCACCCCATATTGCAATATTCTTCATACAGACTAACAAACACATACATAGCCCAGCGCATCCCACGACAGTGTGTGCTAAATATGACAATAAAGAGGGGAAGGCTGGCTGTTTGTATTGCTGTTTTAGCAGGATAAAACAATGCGCCGCTTTATTGCTCAGCACAGTGTATAAAACAATACAGTGTCATTTTATAAACCCTATTTAAAGAGACATATATTTGCTATTCTAAAACACCCATGGTAATATCAAATTTGACAAAAATAATCCTGTATTAATATATACTCTGCAGGCAAGAGAAAAATCTAAGTAAATACATGGTAAACAGCGTCTGCACACAGTAGGTCACTTGTATTTCACTAAATTATACTACGCTGTCAATTGCCAGCTTCAAAGTGTAAAATATATGCAATAAAGAAATGTGAGGGGAACCCACATAATTTAAATAACTCAAAGTAATTTAGAGAAATGTGTTTTAATCTAACGGCAGAAAAGCCACAGCTTTCAAAACCACCGAAAGGAAAATCTATAAGTCACATCTATAAAGTGCTTTTCATCAGCATATCAGAGGTCGATGCATGTATGTAAATATTGCTGGCAAGAGCAATAATGTTGTCTTTCATCACAATAGTGAATCATTACCTTTATGCATTCACTAGTGTATTATTTTTTGCACGGGTTCAATATGCATCCCTGCAGAAGACATACTTGCTTTTGTGTGATGTGACACTGTGATTAATTCAATTTGGCGCCAAAGTATTTAATCTGTAAAATTAATGTTCTAATGAACTCGTGTTAATGTAATTTGTGATATTTAAAATACCCATGCATTTATTGTTACACATGTATTATTACCTTATTTTAATTATTGCATTTTGTTGATTTAGCTTTTTATATTTTTCTAAAAACAACTGGTTTACTTTTTTCCCCGCATTGCATAAAAACTGACATTAAGTTCCAACGACATGGCGGAAATCCATATTTGGTCACACATATTTTTTTCTAAAATGCATAGTGGACATGGTTCACTTGCCCATTAAAGAGACATGGAGACAGAGGAACAGAGAGGGAGAAAGACCTCACATTTCACTGATGCCCTTTTCTAAACACAGGTCCAAATCACACACTTCATCTGGGCACGGAGGTAAAGCTCTAGATGAGTTTAGCCCCTGTCTACTAACGCCCCCACCCACCCTCTGCCAGGCTGTTCAACTGTGTGAGAGAGAGGAGGAAAAAGAGACTATGACTAGAGCTGAGCAGCAGCGGCACTGTTCTCCTCCAGCTCCAGTCTTTATCCCCGCCTGAGCATTAGATGTGATTACTGCTCAGCGCTCAACACTGACAGAGACAGAGAGCTCCCAGAGACAGCAGGAGTGGGTGAGAGACATAAAGAGACAGAGAGCGAGGGAGAGCACAGAGGAAAAGAGGAGCACAGCTCTCTCGTTCCCTGCGATGCTGCTACAGTGATACAAGAGTGCCCCCTGCTGCTTCTCGTGTCTGGGTGTTAAACACACACACACACACATATACATACATGTGCACGCACTCTTTGAAATCCAGCTATGAGAGTGGGACTGCATAGAACTTGTGGGGGTATACCAAAAGCGAGACCAAGCATATGACTGTGTGGCTTTCCGCGCTGTGTGTCTACAGTGTGAGTATGTCTGCGGCACACAGAGAATTTACAGAACAGAGCTGTGACTAAGGTGACTTAATTATGAGTCTGACATTACTAAGTGATTCCTTTACAGTGGTGTCTAACTAATAGCTACGCACCCACGTTCCGCTCCCATAAAAATTCTGTGAGGCTACGATTAAACACTTGACACATCCTTAATAGTGTGGCATGGTAAGACGATAGACAATATACCATGTAATTTTAAACACACCCTCTCTGGTGAGGGGTATTATTGGACAGCAGATCACTTGTGTAGTTTGTGTAAGAAGCACAAGTAGAGGCGTGTTGAGCATTTAGTTGAAAGACGTATTTTTGTGTGACAGCCTTACTACACTAGCAAAGAAACTCCTCACATTTTGGATAAATGCTCTCCTTTTTATTTGTATTCCTATATTTTGAGGGTGTTACCTATAAAACAATAGTAGTAGTGTTTTAATATACATTATTACATATTTTTAATATAAGGAAAATACTTAAACTAAACCTACTAACTGTTTTCATCTATGTCCCAGAAAAGAAATATCATGAGTGTAAAACCTAGAAAGCTAAACTCGCACAAAAAGATTTTATGGTAAACAGCCTACAAACTTAAATTTAGACAGATTTTATTTAACCATCAAAGTCTTAGTAAGTAATCTGTGTGACAATGAGTTGATGCCAAATGCAGTAAAAGTCGGGAAACCAGTGAGCAAAGCTGTCATGTGACTAGCAGTGTGTCCGAGCAGTCTCACCATGGTCTCCATGAGCTTCCAGTCCTTCTCCAGCTGCTCCATCGGTCTGGTCCACCAGCTGCAGAACCGAGCATAACGCTGGCCCTGAAACCAGTACTGCCGCAGCCACTCAAACTCCACCTTCACACACAAACACACGTAAAACAAAAAGGTTGTTCAGAGAGACAACTTTCATCTGATATTTACATAGATTATATATGCATTCCTTTCCCTGTTCTTTTCACTAAGTACATCTCTAAGTAGAACACTGACTTTTCTGTTTAGATACATTTACTTGTCAGAGTGTGAAATTATATGAATGCTTTTACAAATACAAAAAAAATTATTCGTCCCTTGTAAGAAATTAAATTGGACATGATTTTGCACTGGAAGAAAACGACACATTCCCTTGAAATCATACTTGCTAATTCCATCTTTGAATTGTTGCACATTCTGTTTGTGACAAAATAGTTTCAAAGCACATTCACTCATTTTTGACACGTAAATACAAAGAAATCCTACCACAAATAGTACAAACATTGGTCATGTCTTTAAGTACAATCACACCCTCAAAACAATTTAGACACAAACAAGCCTACTGTATGTCTGCTCACACACGCACACACCTTCCATTGAGCACACCTGAAAACTCCGCCCTCTCCTTCCTTTCCTCATTCTCTTCCCTCCATCCCCTCCTCTCCTGCTCCGTCTGGAGATGACAGTCTTTACTGCCAAGCCGCTCCCCTCTCCTCCGCTGGGAGTGTTTTTGTTTCCTGCTCTTTTGAAGTGCTGATTTAATCCTCGCACGGATGCTTCACGTAGCCAGGTGTAGCCTTTCTATTTCCAAGTGTGTCTTTCCGTGTTTGTGTGTTCGTACCTGAACTGTATGCGCATCAGTGCATTTGTGCCCTTGCAAGTATCTGTCTGCATAAATGCGTGAGCGTCTTTGTTAATGCGTATACAATCGCCAACGTAAATGTGAATGTCAAAGATTGCCCCAACTGCCACCAACGTAAATGTGAGACGCTGAGCTTCCCTCCCCCAAAACATTCTACAAAGCATCATCCACTGAAAACAATGCACGCTCCATTTCATGTTGACGTAGACAACTGTACAACACAAAACGCAGTTTCATACAATGGAAACGCATATAAAATAGCATGACGAGAGCCATTGTTCCTTTTCTGAAAAGTAGTTTGTTTATTGTTCTTCTAACAGAGCATTAGGCAAGAAGAGCTCTTTTACAGCTATGAACAGTCATCGAAATAAATTTAAAGCACATTTATTCCAGCTGAGCGCTCCCATGAAATAAAACTATAATTTGGGTGATCCAAAATTGTCATCCAACTTTGACAAATTACGTTCATATATATAACTACGCACTGCACTGACTAAAAAGTCACGGAGACCCGTCTTCAGTTTGAGTTTTATTTTGAGCGACATCCACTGTAACTTTCTCTCTAGCACAAAAGTTTGAACAGGCCTGCAACTGAGCAAAAGACTGTCAGAAAATATGGCATAAAGTTTTGTTTCAAAGTATATTCGCAATTAGAATCAAGAAGAATGAATTATACTTGTACTGCATTATTAAACCTGCAAGTGTATCACAGGCAAAAGCAAGTATAGATTCAGCAAGAACTTCCCTGTCCTGTCTTCACACCTCACAGTGTTGGAATCCATATAACTTCCACAATCCAACATTTATAGTAACTTTATATAAGGATTTACCAGCTGTCGTGAAAAAGGAACGTTGATTATCTTCAATCTCTAGTTCTAATTTTTCACTCTTGAAACTCTTAGATTTTCCCATCTTTGAGTGCAGCAATTCAACAAACACTTTAAATTACGAAGCTTCGTAAGAGTCATGTGACCAAGAGTCACATGACTCTTACATTAAACTAACTTTATTAGCAGTAGCAACATTAACATGAATTATATGTGTCTAAAGGACGTTTCCCTAAACTGAGTTTGTTTTTACAACAAAAAAACGAATAGTTTTAAACTCAAATTAAGTTCCCAATATCCTAAACTCTTCTAATAAGGGCCACTGGAAAGTTTGAACACTGAACTTAAAACATCCTGCAATTGGTGACATTTTTTAGTGGTTACTGCTCTGCAAAATGAGGCAAGACATCTTCCATACAGTCGCCCAAAAACAAAGGGCAAAAATTATTTACACAAACAACTTGAGAGGATTCTGTCCTGGAAAAAGGCTCTGATCACAGTGGGGATGACATGCAAGGACTGGGGCATGTCAGGGAGAATACACAGCCAGTGGCACTGCTCAGCAGCCTCTCAGTCACTCCATACAACCCACCCTTCAAAGAAATGTCATCCTTTATGGTCCCTTCAACACAATCCAAATCCACTCCCCTTCGATCACTACAGCTCAAACACACAACAAAGCCACACGAGCCGATATCGGACGTCCTTTTCACACAGTCTGTCCATCCTTCTATCCCTCTGATTGTCTGCCTGTCCTTTAGTGAGAAGAAACCAACCTGTGTCTCCACTTTGAGCTGACATGGCAGCCAGTCCCCTGCTGCGCAGGCCAGTGGAAGCCACAAAGCACACCATCTAAAGCTACTGAGGAGTGCTGGCTATGTGGCATTTGGAGGCTAGCTACCCAGCTGAGAGTTACCAAGTAGGGAACTATGACTAAATGCCACCTATTCAGGTAGACAGATCGAAAGTGTGTGCGAAAGAGAGAGTGGTTGTTAGGCCTAGTTTTTCTATGAGATGGCGTGGGGGAGTGAGAGGGGAGTTAGTGACTCCCCTGAGGCAGTCGCTGTCATCTGTCCAGGTGATGGACACACCAACTACACATTAGCTGCACATTAGTTGACCGGCCTCCCACCATGGCAACTCTGGAGTTAAAGCCAAGTAGCCCCTTTTTTCCCCCCGATTTAATGAGGTACATTTTTTTTTTCCACACCTTCACGGTAGTCCCTGAGCGGGTCCAATCAATTTCTGGGCTGGGCCCTGAGGTGAGAACTGATGAGAGTGTGATCGATCCCACTCTGCCGTCCTCTGTTTACCTTTCCTGATCTCCCCACATATAAGCCTGGTTACCGGTGAGCAACTAGGAACGCAATTTACACTCATCACACATTTGCCAGAGTAGTCGCACACAGTCTAGGTTATAACGCACAGATTGCCATATATGTTTTACTTTCACCCTACAGGTAGAAAAAAAAAAACTTAGTAATGGTCAGGTTTTCTAAAATGACTACTCATAAATTATAGAGGCTTTTTCTCATAACATTCTATCTTCAAAATAGTGTTTGTCACTTCTTTCCTCTCAGACTAAAGATAAAAGAAATAGTCATCTTCGAATCCTAAAATCTGTTCATGTTAATCGTCTGGTCGCAGCATTTTTGTACAACTTGAAGGCCTGAAAGAGACGATTTGTCCAAGCTGGTAAATCGTAATACAATTGATCATAGAAATTCAGTTTGAAACCTTTGTAAATTTTCAGTTAAGTACAGGGCTTAAATTAAGAGACAATTCTTTTAATTGACATTTTACACACTGTCCCAAATTTTTTGAAAGCAGGGTTTTAAACAAATAAATGATATACTTTCCATAAAATGTTGACTTTTATGGATAGATTTGTCTTATTAATGTAGTATTTTTTTAATAAAACCAAAGCAAAGAGAAATTAAATAACCCATTAAATCAACCAATACGATGAATAATTTGAAACAATGTTAACAAGCAGTAAAGGTAATGCAAGTAAAAATAACAGCAGAGATAAAAATGTACAAACCACAATAAACTGATCTGTTACAAAAAAAATGATTTGAGTACTTATTAATAAGATTACTTTGACATTCTCATTGTAAGCCCTTTTAAGAAAGGTGTTTTAAAGCAAAGCCAACACTGAAGCAGCCTGTGGAGACATTTTGGCCATGAAAACAGAACATCAGAAGGTCACACACAACTACTTCCGTACAGTTCACTTTCTGCCAAAGCTTGTGGGAACCTCCCCACCCCCCATCAATATTTACTGTGGGGGGACTAGCATCATTAGAGGGGGTCCCTCAGGGCACTCTGTCACACACCCACCTGGGAAGTGACACAGTGGCTTTAAATGAGACAAGACATTTGCGTCTGGGATTAGCATTTCAAAGCCAAACCTGCACATGGGGAAGGTGCGGTGATGCTGTGTTAGCCTACCTCCGCCACCTAAAACAGGAGGTGAGATTAAAAGGAGACAGTGAGAGGGACCAAACACACAGGTGGGAAATTTTTCTTTATTTCCATCTCTGTCTCCATTCAATTTTTACTTCAATTAGCTATCCCGACTGACCCCCCAAATGCTGACAGCGATGGCAGATGCTCTACTTCATCTTCGTCAAACTGGGCCCACACCCTGTGACAAATGTCAACCTCCACCTCCTTGCACCACATTGCACAATATCCCTGGAATGTCAGCCAGTGCTAGCTTGCTGTTTAGCACTTTTTAAGGAAAGGCCCATAAGGCACAGCTCAGGTCAGGCTGCCTGCGTGTCTCAGGCTTGTTCACTCCTCAGTCGCCCATGTCAAACACGACCTGCGCAATATGCACCCACCAAGAGCCAAACTGGGCCGCGATCATAAATAACTCCACCAACAATACATCATTTAAGTGGGTGTTCTGCTCTCGTGTGCAACTCCAAACAAATGGCCACATCGATCATTGAGAATGCCAGGTAGGGTAGGCTTGAGCCCCCGAGAGTACCCCTCCTTACTTAAATACTCACACACACACCTGCTCTTTTATAAATAGTGCGCTGTTTTCCCGAATAAACCAATGTTTAGTAATCCTGTGCCACAAGCAAGAAACTAGCAGTTGCTAACTCAACTAGCACAGCAGTTCTCCCAAACCAGACAGCGCTATTGTTTGGCTCTGCTGAATAATTAATATTGTCACAACCTTTAAACAACCTTACGTCAGACTCATCTGTCATGGTATCCTGCTAAGGGGTCTGGGTGCTAGTGTCAGCTTGGATGTGAACTTTGGGCCAAAGGGTGTAAAGAGGGAGAGGTGAAGTGATATATTAACTGCTGGCCTGCAGCAAGTGAACACAGTATGCTGGTGGCTCTGCAGACAGCCACTCGTGTTCCTCTTTTTTGACCTCCCCTCTATCCCTCCATATCCCAAGCCAGCATCACTCATTGTTCTGTATAAAAAGGGGTTAAGGAGTGGAGAGGGGCCTGGCTCCATCTTTTAGAAAAACATATGGAGAAGCTATTGCTGTACGATCCATCACAGGCCAGGACAAATGAAAACAACCTGGATTTTATATTGCAACCATTTCCCTGAGCAGAGACAACAAGGTACGTAGAAGGTGGTAAGCTGGCAAGCGTCCATCCTGCCATGTACAGATGTTTAACCTGCTATTAGATTACTTCCAGTATGGTACACAAGTCTCATAATGCAGATAAAATGGAATCAACCAGAATCCACCAGAATTAAAATGTTTAAAAAAGGTTTAAAGCACACGATTTTCCTCTTTGTCATATTTGCTTTTCATCAGTTTTTGTTGGAATGTGTTTTGTCGTTTTTGTTGTCATGTTTTTGACATCATTTGGCTCATTGGGAGACTGACATGGAAAGATATAACGCACTGATAACGTAAAGTTACGTAGGGTGATTGTCCCATCAAAGAACACAAGGTCAACCAAAGGGCTTCATTAAATGTATGTTCACCAGACTCTGTCCACAGGTGCACAAGTCTATACAATGCAAAAGCAAAATAAATAAATAAACAAACTGTTATTAATCATGGATAATGGTTTCATTGTATTTCCACAATACTTTCTGTGATACTGTCTTGAAAAATCTTGTCATATTTGCAGATGGTTCTTAATTGTTTTTTTTTGTGACCAGATGGAACAATTCAGATTGTGCTAGGAGGGCCATGAACTCTTAAAAAAAGTAAAGGAATAGTCTTTAAAACTTAAGACTGGAATCCTATTGTCTAAACTCTTGGCACATATTCACATTAAGTAGTCTCAGAAGGCCCTAAAAGTGAAGTCAGATTTATAAAACTGATTCAGATGTGGTGCATACAGCTCATCTACGCTAGCTTAACAATGCTATTAAAACTATATGTAAAAAACGCAAATAAAATCGAAGAATGGTCCAATGTGCATAACACACATATCACAGACACACGTGTACATACATATGCACATTCATGTGAACACACACCACCATCTCCCCACCTCATTGTGAATCTCCTCACAGTCCTGTAGTGTTGCCGGCAGCAGAGCCACAAGCCTATGGGATCCTGTGTCGGGGTCAGTGTGCAGGTTGGACAGGGCCTCCTGGCAACGTGACTGGATGTAGGTCAGGGTTCCACTGGAACACTGATCGGAACAACACAGACTGTGTTACAAACAGAGCGTAACTGCAGTGCTTGTGAGAAATTCTATACATTTAACCTAGGTGCATGCCTAGAAAATATGCATATACCGGTCAAACTACCCAACTAATAAGCTGTCTACTTGCTAATATTAAAACCACAGACAGAACAGGTAAACTATCTGTTAAAGTGCAATGTTCTGTTGGGAAAATTCATAAGGACACTGCTTCTAAATGAAGCACCTACAGAGAGTTGCAGAACAAGTACACATCCCAATGCCAAAGGCATTTTCTAATGGCATGCAGCCTCCCCCAGCTTGACAATTTGCCCTAGCTGGATTGCTCAACAGCTTGAGAAACATCAGTAAGAACCCAAGGCATTGGTGTGACCTAAAAACTGATCACATCCTAATACAAGTAAGTCCATGGGCTTCGCTGGAACATGCACATTCCATGACCCCAACCTATAAAACCCAAAGGATATCCTATGGGCATCCTGGGCCAAGGAAAACCTGTTTCCTAGATGTTGGTTCTCTAATGGGCAATAGGTGCTTTGACAGCACGAGTAGGACCTACACAATGTCAGGCAGGTGGTTTAACATGCTAACATACTAGCCTAACTTCTATGTGGAATCAGAGGAAATTAACATTATTTTATGTATGTTCACCACCTCATCCTGCACGACTGCATCACTATTTGCAGAAGAATTTCTGTTTAAAAACTTTGGCTGGACTTTAAGTAGTTCTTGTGAATTTCTCTTTAATGTTAATTTATGCACATGTAGACAGATTTGAAACAGACAGTAAGAGATTTGTTATTTTTGCCACAGTTTTAATCACAGTTAATCGCCTTGCTATCACAAACAGATTGCATGTAACGTGAACCCATTCACTCGCAAAGTGATGACAGACTGATAGCAGACGGAGTATTGCCAATTTATCAGTCATGACACACAAAAGTTGCCTGGAAGATGGTAACTTATTGCAAGCGATCACAGACCTGGTCCCTGTCTTTGAAGCAACCATTTAAATGGCAAAAAAAGTGCAAGTTCACTGAATGCTGTAACTATAATTCCTATCACACCACATTCACCGTTTTCACTACTGTGGCTGTAATAGAAGGTTGCTGGCTGTTTCAAAGACGGTGTTGCACCGAAGACCATTTGCTTTCAAAGTAAATTTGATCTCCTTGCAATGTTTTAATTGCAGTAAACAATCTATGTTTTCTGTTTTGCCTTCTACTTTTCCAAGTTTCCACACCAATCAGGACTGCAGCAAACAACAACGAATTGCATAAAGGTTTTTGGTGCAGCATCGCATCTTTGAGACCAATTTCAACTAGTAGCTACTAGCAACCACTCACTAACCAGCCAGGGAATGCACATTTTTCCTTAGCAGATGATTTTTTTTTAAAAACATTTTGTAGTATGTTTGGATATATTGCAGTGGCTTTACTTACATCGTCATACCCTGCAGAGAAAGACCATTTGTTTTTCTGTTTTATTTCTCAGTAAAAGGGTCGTAAGAGGACAACAAAGTTCTTCAGCATACAATGTTGAATATTATTTACTTATTAACTTTTTATAGAGTCTTTCAATAAAACAGCATAGCAGCATTCCTTATTAATTCCACAGGAGGCTGTCGGTAGACCATACAGCATTTTACGAAGCGATTCAGAACAGAGTTTAATCTGTTCTCTGACTTCTCACCTCAGCCACTCTGTGTGTGGAGCTGAAGCGTGCAGTGTCTCCAGCTAGGACACAGTGCTGGTGGGTACTGTTCAGGTCATCTGGTAAATACAGTTAAGAGAAAACTATCAAAACACAACGACATTACCAATGAGAGTTATCAAAAGAGCAGCGAAGAGTAAACAAGAGCTCACATCAGAACTGAATGTTCATCCCATACTGATGTTGTGTTTTTTAATAATTAAAATAAAGAATAGAAAGCAGCATAAAAGGAAAAGATTATGACAGAAAACACAGGAAAGAAGGAGAGTGAAGAAACATGACAACTACATCATCTTATATTCTCAGACAGATTGCGCTGGGTCCAGTACCGACGAATCAAATAGAGTGAGCAGCATTGTAGTATAATTTTAATTACCAAACAAAACCAGATCGAGCTCAATCTGTCAAGATGGAAGAGCCATACCAACAAACATTTGTCCAATATCACACAAGCTTTACAAAGAGGCCTTACTGCTGTTTCTTGTGTATCCCTCCATGTGTTTCTTTGTGTGTATAGATGTTTCTCAGCTCTGCCATTATTTGCCTCATAACAATAATTAATTTAGCCATGACAGAGCTGTCATTCACAGCACATGTGCATATTTACACCCGCCTTGAGCAAGAGTACACCGGCTAATGCCTGTGATTTGAAAGTCAAACAGCCAAATGCTTTGGGAGGAAGATATTATTGTTTGGTGGGAGAAAAAAAAAAGATGGTGACAAACAAAACAACTTGCCGGTGTTTTCTTCACCCTGATGAGATTGTGAAGGATTAGGTCTCTGGGCAGAATTACTCTGCGTCTTTAAAACTGTTTATATCCAATAACAAATTATCTCCATCAATCTGCTCTTTTCTTGGCGCGTCTGATGCGTCAGTGGGATCAGGAGGGAGTAGAGGCAAACTCAATAACTGTAATAAATATTTATCTTTCTTTCAACCCCTGTGCCTGCTGCCACTTGTCCTCCTTTTCCAGGAAGCAGGCTTTTAAATATATTGGGTCAAGTCTTTTCTCCAGTCCCCCTGTGCATTGGGAGCTGGAAATCAGATTATTGAACAGGCCCGGTGTCAAGACTTGCATTGTTCTTTTTTAACCACTGAAATTCCATTTGGGTGGAAATGATGGTGATTCAATTTGCCTCCAGCAGCTCAGACATTAGCAGTTCAAAAGGGCCAGCCGCCGACAAATGGTGCTGAAAATACATTACGGTGTCTGTGGTTATACACCATTGTAGTTTTCTTTTAATACCACAAAACTACTTATCATACGGTGTATGTCACCAAAACACTGGTACAATATATCTTAACACTTGGTTTAACACTGGCCACTCTGCCTGTGTGTACGCGAGTGTGCTTGACATGGCGAGGTGAAACATCCAGTTTTTTATTCGTACATGCGTCGGTTGCCACCCAAAAAAAAAAAAAAAAAAATCATGAAAAACTTAAGATTCAGTGACAAAATATAGAGTTTGTGTGTGTGTTTCATGTCTTACAAGACTTGTTTGTCTCGCGATTGGTTTAGTTTTAGGATTTTAGTATGTAAAAATAATGTTGTGCAGGAAAACTTCTATGAGTATTTTAGGACACAAAATTGTGTACTGTATATAGAACAAATCTTTTCTATTGAAGAACGAAATAATTGTAAGTTTGTTTGGGTTTTTTTCTCCATATGGCTGTGTTTGTGCATTGTGCCAAGCATTTAAATCAGGTAGGCCGACAAAGCCACAGACTGCCGAGGACTCTGTGAGCTGCTATCGTCGTGCAGCAGTTGGCCTCTCAAGGGCGTACTCACCAAGTGGAGCATAAATCCCCACTGATCCGCGACAGTCAAGTCCCATTAGAATGGTCTGCACAACAGCCCATCACTCTATTATCATAGCTGGCCTGAAACTGACTGTTCTATTGTAAATCTTATCCAGCTAAAAGAGGTCGGCTTCAAGCCCTGTCAGACTGAATATTAGGTACAGACATCGTTGCTCTCAGATGAAAACATAGCATCTTCAAAGAGTCAATGTCAGGAATTCATTAAAACCTTCCTATTGCTTACTTTTTAGTGGTCCATTTGAAAAGACTGACGATGTTCTAAAATTACATTGATACAGTAGACAGGTAATCTGATTCAACTTTAAACTGGAAAATCAGACACATGTGGTACATATGTGCGTGCAGCTATAGAAAACACCTTGCTATTATCAAGGTAGTGGCAAACAGTAACTACACTTTACCACTGACACTATGAATAACTAGTTTATAAAACACCTGTTTTAGAAACAGTTGTTTTATAAAGATGTGAAGGGGCAGATAGAGTAAAAACTAGATTTTTGTTTTATTTATATAAAAGCAATCCACAACAGTTGTCGACCAGTTTGGAGAAAATATTTTACAGTGCTTTTTCTTTTTCCTTTTTATCCCCACTATAGAATTGTGAAATTGGAGGCCTAAAGGCTTACGAACAACAATATTATTATCAAAGCACGCTGTTTTTTTAAAAAAAAAACACATAAAAGTAAGAGCTGCTTTACTTCATTTGTAGTTAGTTGTAAATCTGATTTGTGACATATGTGCAGTACATAAGTAAGTTATTCATACCACCTTGTTCTGCGGGTGTAAAGAGATGGTAATCTTTCATTTAAAAAGTAAAAATTAAAAAGTATTAAAAAAATATAGAAAAGAGTGAATGACAGCATCTAAATACCTGTATTTATTTGATGTAAATGTTGAGCACAGTGTTGTAGTTCTAATGTATATCAGTTAAATTATTTACTTTCTCTACTCTTAGTTCCAAACTACATGAATTAGTCACTTATTTAAAATACACAAAGTACGGTAATACATCATGCAGATGAAATAAGGACCACCTTAAAACTGCAGCTTTATATACTTAAGAAAGCAAAGTGCCTCTATAAAATAATAAATCTGCCATTTTATAAGGGGCGCTAACTTCTTGTCCAGCTGAACACAAGCTCTGTTGTGATGTGGATAAATGTCCTTGCGCTCAGAAAATATGAGAAAGCTTGGAAAGACCCGTGGGACCAAAAAGAGGAGGGTGGAGGTGTCTGCTGCAGCCAAAAGCATTAAGCTATGATTTACACCCCTGTGGCTTGCTGTCTGTTCTCCCCATAGAGACATAGTCAGGAATGGGTCACAGGACTTCAAAAAATAACATTTGGGTTTCTTAACCTCTCTAATGCACACAATTTCATGGAACCTTAAAGCTCGCTTTTCAAGCCAAGTAACCTCTCTGCACATACACACGCATGTCTCAGCTCTGTTTTTCCTGCAGAGAGAATTAGAAGAAAAGGACAGAGCATGAAAGTGAGAGTGAAGTGCATCCTGCTGGCATGGGTCATTGGGGACAAGTAACACTAAAACATGGGGTAATGAAAGTGTTCCTCCCTCCAAAGTCAGACATAGTGGCGAATGCGGTTAAGCTGTGCGAGCAACATGTTTACATGTGCATGTGTGTAGCTCTGAGTGCGTTTATGTACAAACGTCTGTACCTCTCATGTAATAGCAGTCTCCAGACTCCAGCGGCAGCATCAGGCCAGGTGTGTGGATGTCCCAGGCTACCTTGAGCCCAATCCTCCAGCAGGCCTTATCACTGCTGCTTCCCTCACTGCTCTCACCTGTCAGTCAAACAGAGCCCAGCACACTGTAACATTTGCATTTTGCATTTATATTCACATTTGGGGCTTTGGGTTGACAGTTTAACCCAGTGTGACTTAAGTGATTGTAAAACTGCAGCATCCTTAAATTTAAATCTCTTAAATATTTATGGAATTACATGTTTGTTATGAAGCTATTTAAAAAATATATAACACTTCTATCCACTTTTGTCACATCTTTGCCTGTATATCTGGGTAATGCAGAGAAAAACTGCTATAGCATACTACAGCAGTGGCCATCTATCACCAATGATGTAGCCAGAAAATAAAATTAAATGAAATTAAATTAAAGAAAGGCTTAACACATTAAAAAAGAGTGCAATGATTAAATCAATACCACCCAAACAATGGATGTAAGATGTAAGCCTTTGTCTACAGAAAGTAAGAATCACTTAGCAGCCAAGCAAAGATGATACGTGTTGCTGTGGTCATATTGGCTGTTAGCACAGGATCTTTATGCTATCATTATGCTGTGCAAGAGGAAATAGTTGGATAAAAGCCCCTGATGTTGTTTAGTGAGTGTGTGAGTGTGTTATTGGACAGTATGTATCCTATGATATTCCTGTTTCTGAACCTATTCGCTGCAAGCGCCTCCCCTGTACCTCTCTCTCCTTCCACTCTTACATGGCATACTAAGAAAACAAGATTTGGCTTGGCTGGCCAACACCCTTCAGCAAAATCAATACTAAACTCTTTCTGGGCCTCTCTGCCCCACAGCTGCCTTTTCCTTTGCTCAGCACGGATAAATAGTAACTTAATTTCCAGCCATTGTGCTCTGAGAGCCAGCTAATGACAGCTCTCCCCAAGGCCTTAGGAATGGTGGAAGATCATCCACTGTGCCGGAAAACACTCAATTGTAGCAGATTCCTTTGGATCTGTGCAGGTATAAAAAGACCAACTCTACATTTCTTTAGTCCAAGCAAAAAAAAAAAAAAAAAAAAAAGGTAGTGAGAAAAAGACATCTCAAATGAATGCATCATGCAAAATGTTTAATATCTTTACATCTAAGCTGTCTAATGTGCCGCGTTTCTGTCTTCTCTGGAATAAGTACCTTTTTAATCCACTGGCTCTGGGAGTTCTCAGAGCCATCCACTTGAAAATACATCTGTAGAGCTATGATCAGCCTTTCAGTTCTAAGTCTGGAGATGTGGGGGTCACTTGAAACTAGAAAGACAGCTGCCAAGCACAGAAAGGTGTTGCGCCACAGTGTTTCAAGCTTGTGTTCGCAAGGTCAAAATTGAAATGGCCCAAAAAAATATCATTAAAGTCAACCTCTTGAGCATATGTTTCTGGTTAAGAAACAACAATGAAGAAAGCCCAGCTGTGTGGTGGGAGAAGTTAGCAGTGCACCTGCGTGATACTTTAAAATTACAGTTTTAAGACAGAGACAAAGGCTCTCAAAACTGCAAAGCTCCCACCTTCAACAGTACTTTTTTTTTTGCTGGACTACAGCTGTACCTTTAGCTCCATCTGCAACAGGAAAACACAGTTTGCTCTCATTCCACTATTTAGAGAGTGCAAGTAATGATACGTCCACACATACCCGGGTATTTTTGAAAACGCAGATTTTTCTATGCGTTTGCACCTTTCGTCCACACGTAAACAGCGTTTTTGGTCACTGAAAACGGAGATTTTTAAAAACTCCGGCCAGGGTGGATATTTTTGAAAACTCCGTTTTTGCATTTACGTGTGGACAGAAAAGCAGAGAAAACGCAGCGTCAAAGGTGTGCGCATTTATTTGATGTCACACTGTGTGCCACGTTGTTTCGGTGAAATGAATTTCTACAATACTATTACTGTTAATTGTACTCTCTGCAGTGTTTAAATGCTTACATATACACACACACAGTTACTGTCCCTCCACACATACGACTTGGTTCTGCTTCTATGCCCCAGCTTTGTTTACTTTTTCCCACTGAGGCTTCTAGACTTCTGATTGGCCAACATTTCTACACGGATAGGAATATAGCGCCACCTGCTGCTGTGGCATGTTCCTAGCAGCGTTTTCCTTCATTTCTGCCTTTACGTGTGGACGGGATTATTTTTTAGAACGAAAACGGAAAATCTCCGTTTTCAAAAATACCCGTGTACGTGTGGACATAGCCCTAATGTCTGACTGCACTACTTATAATTTATGCTAAAAAGCACTCTTCTGGTTTGTTGGGTTTCTAAAAAGTGAGATGAATAAAGACATCAGTCATTAATGTGATCCATATGATAAAAAATAAGGATTTTGCATTTTACTGTATTATGCACAAAAAAATATTTTAAAACTGAAAACAAGTACTTATTAAAACATAAAATATGGAGTAATACTCACTATTGCCTTCCATGTTTTTTTGTTTTTTTATTCATACACTAGAAAGCAAAGTTCTTTTTTCAATGAGATTTGCCTTCAGCTCCACCAGCAAACGCTATCAGCTCTTGAAAGGGTTTGCATTCCATAATTAGGAGACATCGTATTCATACAGTACAGTCTAGGAAACACTTATCACTTATCAAAGCAGGGCTCATTATTCCATATCAGATAATTGCACATCGATCATTTCTTGAGGAAATGATTTAGATGAGATGCAGCACGTGTGATAAGCCTTGTTTGTTTGACTAAGCTATTGAGCATGCGTTTAAGAGCTCGGATCCAAACGTCTGTGATCTCCCGACGCACTGTCGGTGATAAGGCTGTCAGCAGTGAACTGGTGATGACATTTGATAATGCTCTGACACTATCGCATCGATGGATCTGATGGTTGCTTCACCAGAGGCCATGTCTACAGCTGCTACAGTGCTGCTGTAGGGCCATAACACACAAGGTTAGCGGCATCTGATCCACCATAAAGCAACTGAGATAAAGTAATGAGATGGATATTGAAGCGAAAGAGAAAAAGGAATCTTAATTTTAAGCCAAAAATGTGAAAGATTATCGTGATAACTTTGGATAAGAGTTTTGAAGTATTAAGTAAAAGCCTCTGAAGTGTTAATTTTATAAATCTGAACTGCAGTTCAAGCCACTGAGCACAGTTATGACAAATACCATTTTAACTTTGATCCTTACCTTTGTCATCATGACAGCTATAGCTGTAAACAGCCACTGGCGAATGAGTGATCAGGTTCTCATCGTGGTGCCACCCTACTGCCATTTTCCCCATGCCATAGTACGGCTCCTCTTTGAGTTGGCTCATTGCGGCTGGGTCCATGTAATTGAGTAAGGTGACATTGAACTTTACTGGACCGCTGCATACCTGTGGAGGACTAGGTTGAGAACAGCCCTGGCCACTCTCGTGCTCCTCTCTGTCCTGAATGTGGTAATCTGATAGGCTGTGCTTTAGTTCGGCCACAGGTTTCTCCTGGGCCTTTAGTCCCACAGGTTCAGTCTCTGTGCCACCACTGGCCTTCACTCCCCAGTCAGGACATTTTCCTTCAGCATGCTCTGAAGCTGCTGCAAAACTGGTTTCACCTGGCTTTACTTGGGAAGACTCTCCCTCCTCGGCGCTGTGTTTGAACTCAGTCTCCCACTCCCCTTCCTGTTTAGACCCAGAGCAGCCTTCCTCACTGTGTTTTGACTCAATGTCCCACTCTTCGCTGTGCTTGGATTCTGTGTCCCCCTCCTCACTCTGCCTGGACTCTGAGTCCCCTCCTTCACTATTTTTAGAGTCTTCACTGTGTTTAGACTCTGTGTCCCCCTCTTCACCTTGTTTGGCTTCTGCCTCTCCCTTCGCCCATTGTGTTAGCCTGTCTCCTTCTTTCAGCTGAGACACATCAGTGCAGAAAAAGGTGTTAAGTTCCCACAATGCCTTGCAGGCAGCTCTCAGATCTGGGTCACAACAGTTTTGTCCTTTGACATCTATGTCCTCACTGTGCCAGGGGATGGCAAAGAGCCGTGTGTCCAGATAGCGATATGTATGGCCCGGTTCGCCCAGCAGGGCACGTGACACAGCGGTGAACACATCTCGGTCACGAACACGAACCAGATCCTTCAGGAGGCATCCCTTCCTTCTGAGGGTGAGCAGAGCTGCCTGCACCCGGCTATGGAGCTCAGCAGGCAGTGAGCATGATTTCCTTAGCACGAGACCAGAGTAACTGGTGTCCCACTAGGAAACACAATTCAGCGTTGTCATAACATGATAACCATGACATGCAGAAACATACGACATAAAAATAGAATTATATTTCAAGCATGTTTGTCTGAGAAAAAAAAAATAACTTCGAGAGCAGCAGTTAGAAGACATGTTTTTGCAGTCCTGTTAAAGTTAAGGTCTAAATATCATTAACAGTATCTAGAAGTTGGCCTTACCAGCTGCTGAAAACCTCGATCTGAGGGTGCCAGAAAGGGGATCTTCTGGTCTCCCAACTCCTGCAATAGCCTCCGCCTCTGTAAAGAAACAACACAGTAAAAGAGACTGATAAGTAGCTGCAAGTATGGTTGCCTCATTTTGTTTTGCTGTCATTTTTATATTTAATGTCTGAGCGGCCTGAACCTTCAAATATACTCAGCATGCAGTTTTTCTGAGACAGTTTGCACGTCGTTTGAGGACAAAAATTTACACAAATAAAATAAGTGATAACCACATAAAACTAAAAACTATAAATCAGCAAATCTAACAAATCCATCATTTAGATATACAGTATAAGGTAATAGTAAACCAAAATCTAATCATGATCACTTCAAACCGAACCACAAGCTATGCAGCCCATTTTAATTAATGCATTTGAACAAATGATCCTTTCAAAACTGGCTGAGGTATGACCGGTCACCGGTTATTTTCATTGACTTCTCACATTTTTATGATTTTGCGAAGGCTGCCGGTAGGTTCCTCACAACCTTATAAAAGATGTCCTGCGCCATACAGAGCTCCTCCAATAAAACAGTCAGCTCGGAGGATGGATCAAAGTACCTTTCATTGGGCCACATTCCATTCTGACCTGTAAATCCAATGGCAACTAGTATAAAAAATATATACCCAAATAAATTTCACAACAGTCTCCCCAACCTGCCTCTTCTTCTGCTTCCATATGCGCTTGTTTGAAGGTATGTGTACCTGCATGCGTGCACAGTACACCATCATTCATTCCCCGCAGGTGCATCCATGTAGACACACACACAAAGTCTCTATATGGCTTCTCTGCAGCAGGAAGCTGAAATGTACCCATCATGCTATTGTCTTTTTTACATCTTTCAAACCTTTGCATGAATGACTTGTGCATCAACAACCAAGCAGTTGTAATTGTTGAAAAACCAGCCAGGTGTATATTTCTGAGACATTTACAGCACGAGTCTCACATTACTTCTCCACTACTAATGCCAAAGACTTCATAAGGAACACAGGTACTGACGTAAAAAACAGAAACTTGCCCTGACTTTTAGAGCTAAATAAAATGTCCCAGTCATAACAATAAACTGCAGTTATAAAACGATATATGTCCAGACTCAAAAAGGGTATGGATCATAAGGAGGTCAAGTGCAAGAAGAATGCGTATTAAAGACAGCAGGGAGGAAACAGAACACAATCACAGAGGTGGAAGAAATGGGAGGGCATCTGATCTAACGCAGTTTGGTGAATTTACCTTCAGGGCTGAAACTTTACCTAAGGCTAAACAACACAACACCTGCTGAAAGTTTTCTTAAAGGATGCGCATGAGTGTACAGGCCTTCCAAGTTATTCTGGAACAAACAAAAACAGACTTGCAGACAGTTGGAATGTAAAAAACAAAACAACATGCACTATTCATGGCCAGACTGCATTCAAAGGCTGCTGGAAGAAATTGACAACCTGACACACATTCATTGGTGTCAAATTCTAACTTATGACAGAAACTGAAGATATCAAGGTGAGGCTCTGGGCTATTGTTGTGTGCGGAAGCCGCTGTGTACCTGTGTGTGTATTTATTTGACTGCTGCTGTGAGACTCTACTGTACGCATCCATATAGTGGCATCCGTCTGTTTTATATGTGCGCATGCAAGTAATACATTACACTTTGCTTCATTCATAGTGCAAAACCACCATTGTGTGCACAAGTGCAAAAGTGGCTCTTATACACACACAGCGCATGGCCTTTTCTGAAAAACATGTAGCTGTGGTAGTGAGCACCATGCCTCAAGCCCAATCACACATAACCAGGTCTGTCACACACGTGTCAAATACATCAAGATACTCAGAAATTCCAGGGAAAAAACGAAAGACAAGAAGTTACCAGAGCCCTCTGAAGCAGATGGACTCTCACAGTATCAGAGAACCGCTGTGTCTGTCTTCCCTTTTCTGTGTCTGCACCTGATTCAAGAAGGAAAATCACGGGGAAAAAAAAGGTCTGCGTTTCCACTCAGACCCAAGAAACGAGATTACCAATTCCATAATAACACGGATGCTTCATGGTAGCCGTGCCAACCGTCTGTACTGAGTGATATATCTGATTTTTTTTTTTTTTTCCTTTTTTTAATCTCTCCCTTCCTTGATGGGATTATTCCCTCAGCCGGACTGTTTATCACAGCAAAACATATTAGGTAGAATAGAACTCAATTGGTTTGCTTTGATCTTGGCCTATAAGAGATATCAAACTGTGTACCATATATTTATTAATTTCATTTATTTCCCATCTGTGACACTTCAACGGACACTTTCTTCAAAGCGATCTTCACAGAGTAGATTAATGTCCAGCGCTTAGCATCAATAGCTCAAAATAGTGAGATAACTCCACTGCTGCAAGGATAAAAACACCTCCAGCCTCTTTTCTGCCCCTGAAGGTCCACTGGAAAGCACTGTATCTGGTACAAATGCTGACAGAGGGCAGATGAGTTCCACTGGGCTTGTCTAGATTTGGCTGATGCATCATAAACTACAGATATGTAAAAGCACCAGTGTTTAGTAAAATGTTCCAGTAAGTGTCCCCCTGTTTGAGATATGTTCACAAAAATTCTTCTTGGCTCTATCCATTCATCTATTTTCTCAGCTACTTATCAAATTTACAGTCACAGTGAACTGGTGTCTATCTCAGCTATAAAAGGACAAAACGAAGGGTTCACCCAGGTCAGGTTGCCAGTTTATCACTGGGCTAACACAGCGTAACAGTCAACTATTCAGGCTAACGTTCATGTGTAGAGCCAGTATAGATCACCAGATAACCTAGCATACATGTACCACAAAGAATTGGTGCAAGCACAGTAAGAACATATGCAAACTCTTTAATACCAGCCAAAGGAGGGCAGTACTGCTAACAGTGCACGCATTTCAATATTAAAACAAAACCATGGATCTCAAGCAATCCTTCTGCAACTCAAGGATGACGTGATGAGAGATAGCTCTATAATAGAGCACTGTGTTTAGACAGTGTTCTCCCGGTACTTGTGAGACACCCATTTCAGAACTGTTCCCTTTCTGCAAAAGTGATGGTGAATCAACAACTTTGACAAGTCGGCTATAAAACGTCAGACTCAAACAGACAGCCTACCCATGTACATGAAAGGCGTTTCCGCCCAGATCCATTTGGCACCGGATCGAAGAATGTAGGGAGCTCGTGTGAAGCGACACAGGGCACAGAGAAGGCCAGGGAGTGCCTACTCCACCAAGACATTTGTGTTTGCATGTGTGATGCGTATAAAAGCTGTAGAAGTCTTTGAATTGGCAAAGCTTAAGTACAAATATACAGATAATTGTAACTGTTGAATACAATCAAAAAGGACCTTTTGGCTAATTGTAGCACAGTTTGTTTAACAAAGATCTGTGCAGGTCAGGGACTACACCATCTTTAGATATGTGATAGTGACTAAATCTAACATGCCACCTAGGTGCCATCACAAAAAAATGAGTCACTGGCAGGTAAGAATTCGAGGTGATGCGCACACACACACACATAAACACAGAGGTTCTATTTTTGTGCTTCTGGCTATAGTTTATTATTTCAGTTTAAGCATATTGTATGCCTTTTTAAGACAATATCTATTTTTAAAAAGCCCATGCTGCAAATACATTAATGAAAAAAGAAGCTCCATCAGCAGTTACAGCGACAAAAATGACCTCTTGTTTTCATCTCTTGTTTTCATCTCTTGTTTTCATCATGCATGCTATAAAAAATAAATTCAGGGGGAAAAAAAATCCCCCCCATTCTGACATTTTGTTTACAGCCACTTGTGGTATTCATTTATTTTATGAACACCAGCTCGAAGTTTGGTGACTTAATGTGATGGCTAACTGGGCAGACTGGTAAATGGGTAACTGGAATGTGTGGGAGCTGACCTCAGCGCGAGGGCATTGGTAATGTGTAACCCCTTGTCTCCATACTCCTGCTGAGGACTGGCCTATGAATATGAATAGGACTGTGAGAGTTAAAGGTCAGTAAGAAGGATGCTGCCTGAAATATCTAAAATAAACAGACTTTCAGCTACTTTCTTGTTAATATGTAAATTTTACTGGGTAATGTGTATTATCCTGAGATGTGTTTACAGATTCAGTTTGACATGTGGGTCTAGCTTACGTTTGCAAATCATGTTTTATGCAAGACAGTCTCTTCAAAGTAACTTATTAAGAACATAATCAGTGATACACAACAAAGGATTGAGACATGCTGAAGTCATCAGACTTCAGCATGGGGTTTTTTTTTTTTCTGGTTTTCTTTTCTCATTTCTGGTTAGAAACAAATTAAGGAGAAGAAAAATAATGGTCCAGAAATAACTGAGAACAAATGCTATGTCATTAACCATTGCATATTTTTTCAAATCAGTGAAGTGAACATTCTGTATATATTGACAGACATGTTTAGCACGTGTTCGGCGGGGGTGCACAGGTGGAGTAAGTGATGACAAATGGCAGACAGATCGGCTCTGGCCCATTAATTGCCGTTGGAAGCTGAAGGCTGCGTTGATCATTTCACCTCGCGACAGGTCAGCAGGGGACGTGATCATTAATATTAGAACATTTCCATCCATCTACCTGAACAAGAGGCCAGTCATTTAAAAGGCTGGCGCTGGGCAGACCTTTCACGCCCTGTTTATAACACTGATCTAAGCACATTACCAGAGCTGTGGGGGACCACTGCCAGTCATTAATTAGATGTACACACTTACACACACACACACAATATGACCACCTCTACTGGAACCCAGTCACATTTGAAAAATGCCACATGTATGAGATAAGGTACAGCAACACACACTAGGTATAAACATTTAACATCAAAAGTCCTGTTCTAGGCTAACTGTGCAAGCCATGTGTATACTTTCACACTCACATACTTACCTAAAGTTACTCTTCCAAAGATCCCAAGGTACGTGTAATTCTTTCAGGTGGAGAGTATGCGTACACGTGTGTCAGAGATCAATCATTCAAAAGTATTTACAAATGCACAAAGCCAGACTTAGAAAGGTTGGCACATAGCCACTCTGTTTAAGTGCTTTTCAATGTGTCTGTGGTGTCAACATCTATTTCACACTTATCTACACCTCAAAGGGGGAAAAAGATGTTTCTGTGACCTTTAGCAAGTGTCAGATCTGGAGAGGAGAGGAGAGGGAAGAAGAGAAAGAGAGGATGGGGATTTAAGAGATCTGTCGATGCATGCCTTACATAACCTTTTTTTATTTGTCCGGGAAAGATTGACTGAGCATGCTCTTTATCAGAAACATACTAGCTGCTTCACACTCGCATACCCACAGATTTTACACAGAGAAGCTGCTCAGTACATCTAAAGTTTTCTGGTAGACAATAAAACAGTTTCTCTGTTCTCCCACTGGGGTAACTGAGGGTTAAAAAAAAGTCTGGTTCAAGGGCATTTTCAGTTTTAAACACTCACCAGGATTCTAACTAGCAGCCTTACAGTCAAAAGAGACCATGTGCCATGTCTATGAATTGGCTAGCTCCACCAATTCAGGCCATTTGCCTTTTTGCCTTCATTGTTGGTTTGTGGCTGGGCCTTAATGTTTCCATTAAGATTATGTCGATCGAGAAAGCTTTTTAGTTTTCACCTTCAAATTACAACATGCTTTCATGAGGTCAGCTGTTTTCCATGTGGAATGGCCAGTTTTAATGCAGACACAGTCCCTCGGTATTCAGGCTGGGTCCAGTTCAGTCAAGGGAAAGTCAGGGGAAAGAGTGAGAAAATGAGGAAGGGAGAGGGATGGAGGGAGGAAGAGAAGAGAGGCAGGAGAGCATTGATTGAAAGACTGTGATTAGCAGTTTTCAGCGGGGCACCAGGGCCACTGAGTTGTTCTAACAGGGTTGTCGCGTCTAGAGGTGCAGTCAAGGAGAAGTCACTGCTTTAGAAAGCTCCCTCGATTTTCCCATTTCCCCCTCCCTCCCTCTTACACTCTCACCATCCAGCCACACTTTTCCTTCCCTTCCAAAAAGTCAATATGGCTGTGCAAAGTGCAGCATGCCCCACAGGGAGGGCCAGTTAGCTGGAGGGCCTGGTAGGGGCTTACAGTGAGGACAAGAGGTGTCCTCCAGGCCTGTCCCATAGGCAGTGTCAAGGACAGACCTGAAGACCAAAGGACCAAGGCCACCAGACTGCCCTTCCCCTTTGCAGCTTGCTTTCTTTCTTTCTCTACATTTCTCTCAAGCTTGGCTGACTCGGCGAGGCAGAAGAATCAATAATCAGGTGGAGCGTTTAAAATCCCCAGCTCCAAAGACCAGTGCTACGGTCCTCAGAGCCCAGCAGACCGACACATCGCTCAGGGCGGAGCAGCTGATGGACAGATGAGTGGGTAGACGGTGGACGCACCTGGTCATTGAAAGGTTTGTGATTTGTGACAGTAAACAATTCAATAGCACTTAGCAATACACAGTGTCTAAAGGGTGTAAACCCAGACTCTTCACACACACTACCATCACCTCAACATGTCAGAGATCAGTAGGATTCAGGCAGGTCAGGCAGCTGCATAGACAAACACAACCTGGTGTTGTAGCTCCCTCTCTGCGGAAGTACCTTTATTAATGTAGATAACGTTAGTTGTAAAATGAAGCCACCAAAAATGTATTTTTGCAAAAACAGACATGTGCCATCGCTGTCAACAGCAGTGCTTCTCATTTCCATACAGTAGGCTTGACGAAGAAGCCTGTACATGATCTGGATGAAGTGTGCGAGGAGGATTTCAGTCCTGCCGCGTGTCTTCATGTGTGAGTGACTGATCACAGTCGAAGTGGCTTGTGTCTCTAATCCAGTACCACTGTTAGACAGTGCAAAGACCCGGCTCTGTGTACCGCAGCACGGGCTGATCAAACCCATCCTGTGACAAGCAACCTCTTCAAATGACGATGATTTCCCAGCTCTGTGTCCTTTTGGTTCCATATTAGATCATCTCCTGACACTACGGAGCCTAGTACTTCATCTGGGATAAAGATGATGTGCAATAAGACCCAAGAGGCAGGAAGTAAAGGGTAAACGAGGGGCTAAGACTGGGGTGCTGTGCCTGATCGGTTGACAGCTGTGACAATTATGATGTGGTATATTATAACCTTATGTTAACCATAAGATTTAATACAGTATGCTGGTTGACAAAAACAACTCAAGATTATTATTCCAACTTAGCTGTATGCCATGTTCACACGCAACACATCAATAACTGAAAAACATCTTTCCACTATCATATATATGCAGCAAAACTAGGATAACCTTAACAATTATTCGGTGACCTATATGTTAATACAGATTTTTTTATTACGGTATTATTAACAAGCTAGGCGCATGACCCAAGTTTAAATCCTGACAACCATCTAAGCCACTAGAAAAACATATGCCTCTAAACAGATGTGACCAGAACATCTAGGACAGGTCTAATTCTTTCTAATGTACTTTCTGACCCAGATAAACTGGCATTATCAGATTAATATTGAATTATGGGCTGAATATCATTTGTGGCTGTTTACACAACAGTCTGTCGGTCTTCCTGGAATGCTGGGACAGATAAGTTTGCTATAATGGCATTAGCCAAATCCTGAAATGTAGCAGACAGCACTTGTCTTGCTTGAGAAACCACCTTATTTCTTTATTTATTTTTCTTTCACTCTTTCTGAACAAAGGAAAATATTCTACCAGGAATTGAATAGCTTAATCCTCTTTTCACTCTTCCCAGTAGCCTGAATAGTGACAGATTAACATCCTGGAGGTTTACAAACCCAGCCATTTGAAAATGTAATTGCTGATGCCACACTGCATGCATGTGTTTAAAGTTAAGGGTTAATATTAAAGCTTAAAAGAAACACACACCAAGTCGAAAGGGATGTTGGCACGCTGGGCCAGACCCAAGTCACTGAAGCCTTTTCACGTGTGTAATATAGTACATTATAACATACCATAATAGACCCATTTCTGTAATATACTCACATATCTATATTATTTCAAATATATTTGTAATATATCTATATCATGGCTAAAGCACTTCTGGATGGATGCAAACTGCATTTCGTTGCCTTGTACCTGTGACATGTGCAATGACAATAAAGTTGAATTCTATTCTATTCTATTCTATCAAGGAGTCACAAGCTGTTCCAAACCCTCACTAGGTGTCATAGTTACTGTTCACTTCTGCTAATTATTACAGGCAATCAGAGGGGTTAACGGGGCGGAGCCTGAACAGACCATGTTCCGGGGCATTTAACAGCTGGCTGGAACGGAGGTGAATGCATTACACACTGCCCTCATCCAATAAAAATAAAACACCCTGACATCTGAGGTGTACTTAGCCCAGAGGGGAGGGAGGAAGTGAGGGAGGAAGAGGGTGGTGGAAGGAAGAGGAGAGTGCATCTGATAATATGATGTCCAACTGCCACCTAGTGACAACTTTCCAGGTTCTGTGATCTTTCAGGCTGCTGATCATCAAGAGTTGGGGGGGACACACCAATTAATCACAGGTCAAAGGGCTTCAGCATGAATAGCAAATAATTTGTTCTTTAATTAAGATCTCAGTGAGGCCCAATGCTTTCCAGAGAACAACCCAAATTATTAAAGTTTCATGAAAAAATAAAATAAAATAAATAATTGAATGCAAAAAGTGTATTTTAATCACATGGTTTAATTTGTTGAAAAACCAATCACTGTACCACCATTCCTAGGATGACCACACTGCCCATACATTTGGGGGAACATGCCTTAACACTACACTAGTAGGCCGTTGGCTCCGGGCTCCAAGGTTCCCTCCCCTCATTAGCCCAGGTATAAATCACACTCTGCCGGTGCCCAGAGGTGAGAGGGATGAGAGTGGAGGTGAGCTTGAAATAATGCTTATGTCATGGCAGGTCAGCCCTCCATTATGGCCGTTTCAAAAACTATTAATCTTGCTTGTAGTCAGTGGCCTAGAAATAATTACTTCATCTAACCCATGTAATACAGCATGACCAGCAGTCGAGCCTGGTCAATTTGAGGCTGGGGAGGCAGAATAGAGTTGTGGGGGGTGAAATAAAGAGAGACAGAGAGAAAGGGAGAGAGGAGGGGGCAAAGCCACAAATTATCAGCCTCCTGTCTCCTGCTACCGGGTGACTGATGTTCTGCTCACTTCAGCTGTGGCCTTTTGCACTCTCAACACTGATTTAGATAGATAAACACGCAGGCACTCAGATCATCACTACAGGCACACATATGGTATGTATGCACACTGCTGCATGATTAAATAAGTATTTTTTCATCCTAGAACACACAAATCACATTACTTTAAACAAGCCACCCAAAAACCATTTAAAATGAGATATAAGGAACAGAAGAGATAAAACAGATTCAATTACCAGGCAGCACTCAGTCTTTTTAAAATTACAAAATCACAGAATGCCAGCAAACACTACATGACACTGCCATATATTTGTTTTGCCACATGATTAAACGTGGTATCTAAATTTACAGAACTATATCTGGAAGTTGTTAATGTTAAAATAATGCTGCCAAAATGTGCAAGTATTTTTTATTATTATTATTATTATTATTATTATTATTATTATTATTATTATTATTATTATTATTATATGTCAGAGGGATTTCACACCTTTGCATACGTTAAAATGTTATGACTTTACACATTTCACCCCCACATCTCCACTAGCCACAGCTCCAGGTACAATCGCCTATCCTCCAAAACGGAGGACAAACCCGCCTTACCAAACATCAGGGCAGATACAGCCATAATAAAGATGGGTATTGAAGTAAACCACAGTGCAAGTCAACAGAGGAGCTAGTGCAAACTCAGCCTCCTAAACGTCACAGGAAGTATGCAAGGAGTGACATAAATAAATGTAGCCCTCCAGTGGCTGTCACAGCTGGCATTGCAGGTGCAAATTTAATTAGTCAAGGTGAAGTCTCCGTTGTTGTCTGAGAACGGGGGTGGGGGTGTCCTCGCCATGCACGACTGTAAACACGCGCTATATCCTAATCAGGTGTCACCGCAGCGTTTGATCAGCCCGTGAAAACTTGTCATGAATCCCCAGCAGTGAGTGGGCCGACGTGGAGAACAAAGGAAAAGAGCTGTCATAAAAGAACAGGGTAGTGCCGGTGATGGCACTGGCAGTGGATAAAGAGAGTTTGCCCATTAGCAGTCTCTGTCACCTCTCTCTTTCCCATTTCCCTTAACGTATCCCCTAGTTTTCTTTCTTCCTCCATGCAGCAACCTACAATATACCTTCACTACATCCCACTGCAGCGCATTGGCTGAAAATCTCAACCACAGCTGTCGTACTCATGCTTCAAAAATGCCATAAAAGCCTCCAAAAGATAACCCCAAAGTATTACACTGCTTTCCTTTACCTCCCAAAGAACCGCACATGTACAGAGATGCAGGATGTGATCTTCTTGTTTTTAATCGAGCACCGTTCTAAATAGTTGGGTCCTCCTGAAAAGCCTGGGAACTAGGCGCAGACGTACCGTTCTCCTCCCCCCAGCGACTTCAGGTTGTATTGAGGCAGTGCAGGAACACACGCACCATTAGATACTGTTTACCTTTCAGTTTGGATGATATTGAATACATTAGCCGATTGAACCTCATAAGAAACACAGGCGAGTGACAAGGCCCAATCGTCTTTGCGACTACCATGGTAACTGAGATTACAGGCTAACAAAGAGCAGACAGGGAGAAAAAATATTTAAAACCCGAATAGTGATACATAAATTAATTAAAGGACAAAAAAACAAGTGGAGAATTAAAGTTGGAACATCTGTCAGCGACTTAGCTTTCCAACGTAATACCAGTGTTAGAACATTTATACCCTTGAAGTTAATGATCCCCTCTTTAATTGACAGTCAAGGAAAACTGGCTGCGGCAGCATCCTGCCGAGACACCGATAAGAGCCCCCCCCCCACACACAAAAAAGAAAAAAGAAAAAAAAACAGTTTAAAGAACCTTGGCACTAATCCCTATTGTCATCCCAGTGCAGCAGAAGGACTTACAAACACAGATAACTCTGCTGAAGCTGTCTATTTCTCAGGAGTTATGGGGACAGCCGAGCTGCCGCATGCCTCAAATCAGTCACTCAGATTAGCCCAATCCCTCTGTGCTGTCAGTCAGCCGAGACACTAGCTTGTCACCACATTTACATGAGTCCATCTCATATGTGACAATGCCCCCTATATATGACAATGGTTGCGCGGAAGGGGTCCACTCACTCGCAGATAGCGGGTGTACAGTATGGCAGGCAGGCTGTTGTTGGATTAAGCTCATGGCGTGCGCAGTGCTCATGTCTTCGCTGACACTCAAACAACAAATTTAAAGAGTCTTAACCATTTGCTTTTTTTCCCATAGTGGGAAGAATGTGGGAGATGTATGTCAGATGAAACGCACACATGCACCTAAAATGCAAACACAGATACACAAGCACACACACACATGCACTCACTGGGATGAACTTCAAAAACTTGTAAGTACAAAATAACTGTTAAAAAAACAAAACGAATGTCTTTCTAGTGTATGTCGTCTCCAAAGTTGGCTTTGAGAATGACTTTAATCCACCTACTTCACTTAACATGATAAAGCTCAAAGAACAAAGAGGCAAAAAATATATATATATAACAGTAACTATGTGCTACGGAAAACATCAGGATCAGTCCCCATCTTCAATGTATGCAGGAATAACAGAGGTTCAAAGTGCAACCCCAAAACAAATCTCTAAAAGACAAACTGGATAAGACAAACTTTGGCATGTCAAATTAATAAGGGATTAGCACCTACAGTGTTTGAGTTTGTACTTTTAAATTAAAGTGTGGTACGTCGAGGCACCTGAGAGCTTACAATCTGCTGACTACTTTTTATGCTTCTGCGGCTCACTCCACTTCAGACAGTCCTGAAACAAATGACAGTAGATGCCCTCTACATAACAGGGCCAGGGCAAGCATGACACAGGGGTTGACAACTGAACCCTCAAACTCCCTAACCCCTACTTCTGCCATGCCACATGCACACACACATGCACGCACACGCACGCACACAAACAACCCCGAAAACAGCCCTGACATGACCGCTCGGCAGCCCTCCCTAACCCCTTCTTGTGTTTTTTTTCTCCCTTCATCTCACTGGAGACAACCCTCGATTCAGGACCATTTTAGCCAGCCAAGTGGATGTGACCCGCTGCCCCCCAGTCAGGCTCATCTGAATAAACAGAGTTGAAGAAACAGGCAGAGGAGGGAAGATCTGCCTACATTATGATAGGAAGAGATAGGATGGGATTCAGCCAAGGGGCTCCTTTCTTTATGCACGTTTGATCAAGTGCTTGACAGCACCAGTGGATGGAATTACAGACTGTTGAACAAAAAGTTGCGGTGTGGGTGTAAGTGTGTGGAAATGAGTGTGCGCAGTTTGGTCTGGACAGCTGGATTTCCGAGGCCTGACAGTGTTAGGCTTGTGACAAGCCTGCCGCAGCACACCACCACCACCACATGCAAAGCGCAAGCCGCCTACTAGCCTTCGCAGTCCATCACTCAGGACGGCCGAGGGAGGCGCCGTGAGAAGAGGTCAGACGTGGTGGAGAGAGGGAGGGAGGAAAGAAGAGAAGAGGATGAGGAGCTAGAGGAAGAAGGGAGGGCCGGTCAGGGGTTAAGTGTAGAGAAGACAGCGATGAAAGGCAACTGTCATGCACCAGTGCTCGCCCAGAAGCACCTGTCTCGAGAAGAACATGCAAAGTGTGCCGGTCACGTCCTGACAATACCCCTGCTTTTTCTACACACACACACACACACACTCACGCATACAAGCACTCAGTAAAGGGCTGATGCTCCACCATTGGAAAGGCATCACCTGCCTGACAGCATGCCAGTCAAGCTGTCGTTGGCTCCCTCGCATATGCAAGGAAAAGTTAGACTGATGAAGAAAAAACACACGGGGGTTCAGAGAAAGAATCACTGAGACATGAACAGACCACCTGAAGTGAGCAAACACTTCTCAAAGACTTGATGCCAAGTAAATGCTGGAATGAGCAATACAAAGTGCTCCATGAAAGCAAATGCAGGATAACTCAGACAGCGACTCCAGACTGCAAGTTGCTCTAGTTACTAACATCCTCTGGTGGAAGCGCTAAACCTAATGTACTAAGGATGGAAAAGTTATTTTTAAAGCCATTTGTGTGTTTTCACAAAAATTAATTTGTCTTTCTTCTGTTTTAACTTTTAACTGCCACCGTAAAATTATCACCGTCTGATAATTTAACAAGACAGAAAAGAGAACGCCTAAGCCTGACATCGTTCCCATCAAACTCTTCCCATAGTAACACTAAATGACTACATATCATTATGTTGGGTACAAGCAGAAAATAACTAAGGGTATTCCATTTAAGATGGTTAGCAGAGGAGACTAACTGCAGCTCCAGCTGACTACATGAATAAAGCTGAAATCTGCCTTTGGCTGTAGGAGGCACTTCCTATGTTGAGCTTCTACAAAGAAACAAGCGAAATGCCAGGTATTTTAACACACTTTCATTGCTCACGTTTATGGAAAAGTACTTATGATGTACAAATTAACAGTTAGTATTTACAGCACCTTGTGAACCTGGTCTCCTGCAGCTTTTGTGAATGAAGGGTTTTGGACTTTCCATTGAAACCAGATGTGGTGCAACCACTCCAGCAGTAGGTACTTGTACTTTATTGGAAAGGTGAGTCACTGTAAAGGAAAATAAATTCACAAATAAACAGCATGAAGACTGCTCTGTCCTATGCAGGTGGCGTGGCACAGGGAAACAGTTTTTAATGGCGTTAGCTAAAGTTAGTAACACCCAGTACCAATAGGATGTATTCTGGGTAACATTGATTATTACTCTTGTTTTTCACTGAAGACTGAATAAGTGCAGACGGAAGGAGGCATTATTACATTCGCAGTTGCTAACCTTTCCAGCCTCCATGGTGCTTATTGATTCCTTGTGTCTTATGTTCTCCGAGCAGTTACACCAAGGGCAGCCACGACACACAGAGATGATTATTAGAAAATATTTATTCAAAGATATGCCCAACCCCAAACCACCTACCCACACCTAGTGCACATTCGTACAAGTGCACAAACACACACACACACACACACCAGAATGCCGAACAAACAGAAACAAAGAATAACAACTCACTTGGATCATAGCCTCGGGTGGCTAATGAACCCCCAGGAGGCTCTAGCCTTTGTGTATGAGTTGAGAGGGTCATCCCCATGTTTATTCAGCATCAGCCCGATGAGCCACCAACATCTATTGATTGAACCGATTATTCTATGTCTCTTTTGTGACAGGCCACATGCTTGACAGGTGAACCCTACTTGTGCAGGTCACAGTTGATGTAATCTCATTGAAACTGACGGCTGACCAAGTCGGCCAGTTTGCATGATCCACATCTCAGCCTTGTTTTCGAATATGAGGACATCTTTGGCTAATGCCTCAACACTAATATGAGGTGATCGGTAGGGGGTGGCAGGCACCAAAGTTGTTGCGAGCTGTTTGGACAATCCTAGTTACTGCATCCAAAAAACATCTATGTTATAAATACTAAAGATAGCATAGCAAGCAAAGCATTTATATATATATATATATATATATATATATATATATATATATATATATATATATATATATATATATATATATATATATATATATATATATATATGGGTGTAACACATCAGCTCATCAACTTTCCAAACAATATGTATGACAAATAGCTGTAATACACCATTACATTTTTTTCAGATCTAACAGTCTAACAGTTTTCTTTTCCTAATGACTGACTCAATATATAGGTATACAGTACTATAGTTAAAACAGTGGCTTCTGTCAAAGCTTTATAGAATATAAAAACATCCAAATGTCATCATGAAATAGGGATAAAATAAAAACACACAACCAAGTCAATACGTAAAATATTCTCCTGTTCTGTTAAGAAGAAATAAATATTTTGTGCAATGCTGTAAATTTTGTGCAATGTCCTGTCTTAATAGGCTGCCTATTATACTTTTAGGCCATTTAAATATAGTCAACATATGGCTCACTCCCATTAATGTTCCCACAGCAGAGCTGTGAAGTTGGGCTTTTTTTTTTTTTTTTAAAAAAAAAAAAAAAAAAAGCTCAATTTTGACTTATTGTTCCAAACTTTGAGGCACAAAATATTCAGTCGTTGGAAAAACACCTATTAGCCTTGCATAATCCTCAATCATCACCCCTCGGCTTGGTTCCCAGTTGCTGGAAGGATAAATCTGAGCCCGCTATTTGCCAGTGTAAAAATCTTTGTTAATTTAACAAGACAGAAAACAGAACCCCTAAGCCTGACATCATTCCTATCATACTCTTCTCATAAAGGGTGAGAAGACAAAAGCAAAGAAGCAGCACAGCCAGAAATGACAGCAAGAAAGTCACATTTCTTTAAACCAAAAACCTTTCAAACTCCAGATAAAGTTCTTCTTTTGGTCGGTCACTATAAGTCATTATAATGCAAGCCTCTTTTCAACATTTGTCTAGCCTGTTCTTGCTATTGAAAACGCGTGTGCTATAAGACAAGCTAACACTCTGCAGTATGCTGTTTGAGAGCGATTTTTTTATACATCTTATAAGAAAACTTAGTTGTGGACTATTAACTGTTCTATTAATTTTGATTAGAACCATATGTAAAAGAAATACACAGTTCAGGACAACAACATTAGGACCACCTAGCAGCAAGTAGCAACTAACTAATCTGGATGAGCAGGTTGCAGCTAGTGGTTAGAGGAAACCTCTGCAGATGCTTTTTTCAGTATGACTGCAGGATTGCATTTTCAAGCAACGCCAAACTGTAATTTCTACCATATATAGGAGTCCCGATCAAGTCATTTAAACACATACCTTAGCACAGTACCGGTGGACCATAAAAGCTGATATCCTTCCACATGCAAGCCAAATGTAGACATCATGCACCCTTAAAATGCTGTTTATTCAACAAAGACTGTTATTATAGAATGAATGAAAGGTGAAATGAAGGAAAATTAACCAGGGTTTTTCACGATGATCATGATATGCTAATCAACTTTTTCATTTGTAATAAACAGAAACTTCTTAAGCCATTCTTAGAATTTCTGCACTTGTAAGCATTCATGTACAATCTGTAAAATCTAACATTCTACCACATACACATTACTGTGGTCATAATCTTTATCAATAACAATAAGAAAGTAGCAAATACGCTCAAAAATTATTTGTTAAATTGACTAAAGTGAAATAATATTTAAACTAAATCGATAACCCAACAGCAATATTTTTAATTTGTGTGTTATCTTAGGTTAACTTTAGTACACATAATGACATAAATCCTTGGAACAGTTCTGTGTGGGCCGATTTAATTAAAAAAAATGATGATCAGTAACATCTCCAAACAAATATATGAGCAAAGATCAAATAGGCAAAACAGTGTAAAGACATGTAGAAGAAAAGCTCAGCAGCAGTCTAATCAGACCCCTCCAACACTCACGCAGTTGATCAATGAAAGACCTGGGGCCGCCAGCCTGCGCTATATTACACGCCAAACTTCATATTCATTCATTGATTTTACTTTTCATAATAGTATATCACTGAACTCCAATGGGAGCAAAATATGGAGGCCAGGGCTTAGGTCAACTCTCAAATGGACGCCTGGACGAATGTTTGCACAATATTGATGGGGCACGCAGAAAGAAATGACTAAATACCTGGATCAATAGCTAGTTTCCCTAGCTACGACAGGTTATTCTAGATGGAAATATATAAATACCTCTTTATGGCTACTGGAGAAGTCCTAACGAGCAATGCTAAATGCGCACCCTTAAGGTAAACACTTTGATTAGCCAAGGCCAGAGGTGACAAGAGGGGTCTGCTAATGCTAGGATGCCACACTTACAATGGCCTGAGGATGTTAACACACACAGGGCCCTGATAAAGAGACCGTGTATATGACAGGTCAAGCTCTGGGCAAAGAGCCCTGACCATCCTATTTATTTCTGATGTTTATGGACCCTGGCTTCACCATTCGCAGTCATATTCGACCAATGAATGCCATTAATAATTGAAATTTCTTTTTTCACACTAATCAGAACCAGAAGTGGGAAAGTCTTTGACCTAATGAAAGAAATTTGCACACAGACTTCTTAAAACAAAGTTAAGTACACAGACATCTTTATAATCAAACCAGGCGAACATATCCTGCTGCTGCTGCAGCCCTGTTTTTATTTACTGCACAACCAAATTACTGAGAACAACACCCAACCTTACAGCTTTACCAGCTCCACAGTGTCCAATGGGGCCATAAAGAGGGTGGAGCCACATCACTGCCTGCTCCTTAATTAAACGAAAGCTGTTAGGTTCATTTGCCTCTTTTTTTACACACATTGAATTAACCAGTCCATCGTTGAAGACCTCCCAGACGCCATCCCTACTTGCCCCTAAATCATGATTGGGTGAACGGTCCAGTGGGTCCCTGCTGGACATGCAGCAGCCGCCCAACGGCAAGGCCAGCACAGGGCATGTGGCAGATCGACACCTAGCCAGCGATAAGTAATTCTGTAGGGGATTAGCGGCATGATAGCCTGATCAATACTGTGTGCTCAGGCCATTAGGAATGCAGCGAGGAAATGACCCCCTCTGGTAATAAAGCAGGCATCTGGGTTCTCCTTCATTTGCCAGCTCCATTAGTGTAATGGTATCATTATCTGCCACAGCCGTATTTTTCTGGGCCTTGGCTTTTCCACAGCTCGACCAGCGGGGGTCTGATGAAGCAGTGAGCGCCCCCATACTGAGTGTTCCCCTTTCTACCATTCTACACAGGACCTAGGTGTAAATCTAGCTCTGCTGGAGCTTATGTGCTACCCTGCCTTAGGTATCCATACCCATGTTTTATGTCAGTACCTAACACTATTTCTCCATTATTGGCTCATTAATAGAGCAAGCAGCATGTAGCTTGGGTTTAGAGGGAGAAAAAGATGGCCGGCAGAGCGCAAAGCTGCTGAATGCGCTGAATCTGACACCCCCCTCTTGCTAAAACACCAGGCTTGACATGACAGGACGTCGGCATTAGTTGCCATAAATCGTTTCCTTTACACTAATTCACCAGCTAACATTTTGTGGGGGAAAATTGATTAACCATGTCTGGATGTGTGGCCACATAATCAGCTTTTACTTCAGTAGATGTTAATTTAACAGAATCGCCAAGGGAAACACAAACCATTTTAATGGGTGTTTAGAAATTAAATACCCTAAACAGCTTGCACTAGGTGCCACAACCAGAACAAACCAATGAGGCTGATCTAAGCAATGGGCTGGTTTGAGCCCAGGACCTCACAACATCTGGTGACCCTGTGTGAACATTACTTAGCCTGCTGCTCACGCACACAGACACACTTCCTGTTTCACCACAGCACTTAATACTTGTCATCGCTGTCCAAATGGCAAGCTTGCATCAAAGACAACATTAGAACATCGGGTTAAGGGACAGGGTCGGTGCTGTTTTCACACTTGCCAGGGCATGAGTGGAAATTTATCCTGTGATGACAACACTGATAAAACATACTTAAAAGTTTTAAATTCATTAGCGCACTAGAGGTTAAATATTAGTATGACGAGAAAATCCATGAAAATGTAGCTACTTGACAACCTAAGACAAAGTCCAAATCTATAAAAACTTTTTTTTTCTGATACAAACAAAATGAAATCTGATGAGTGAGTGTGTTCACTAGACTGAATGATGAAAAACCTAAATAAATGACATAAATGTGAATTGGTGTGACTAGGTGGGGTTAATTCCCCTCGGCGACTGTTCAAATGTTCTCTTTCATTTAAAAAAGATATATAGAAAATAGCCATGGCACCCCACCTGTCTATGCTATACTGACTTGTTGTGATGGGATTTTCTGAGGAGACTGTGTATTCATTTGGCACTAATCTGTTGGGGCTTGCATTCCACAACTCGGAATAACAGTGCACCCATCACAGTGCATCTCTCACTTTGGGCGCCATTGCAGACACACTCACTTACTAGATAAGACAACCATCATATCCAAGGTATTAGTTAACATAATAACTGTGTCTTTATACAACCAGTGATATTGTGAAAACCGTTCAAAACGCACGCAGCTTTCGCTTTGGCCGCTGTACAGTTTTAAAGAAATTTTGCAGTTACTAATTCTCTCGCTCATCCTTTTATTTATCTAAGGAGAAAGACAGCTAAGCCATTAGGTCTGTGCAGTACTGCCTGACTGCCTGAGGGCCAACTAGAATGAGTTCTCTCTCTGAGCCGCTCATCTGGCTGCCATGGCTGCTCTCATAAACAGGAGGAACCACGTCCTACATAGTTTCACTGCTGTCTAACATGATCCAAACACATGCGCCACAGCAGACGGCGTCCAAGTCTGGAGATATGAGAAGAAACAGACAGGCAGATAGGCAGATGCTAAGAGAAATGACTGTGATGAAGCAGCCCTGGATGCCTAGTGCACAGCAGTTTCCTGTCTTGCATTAGAATGTCCCCAAACTGCAAAGTTGCAGCTTTTACAAAGCTTGACACATCAGCACACACAACACATAGGTACCCATCTCTGCTCACATCATGTGACCCTTATTTGAATCCTATTTTTTCAGTATCAGGTTCTACAGCTGGCACATTAGCACAGGTTGTTCTTTAACAACAGCAGTGGCAACATTAGCCAATAGGTTATCATTTCTACTGTATGTCAGAGCACAAACCATTATCCGCTGCATCTGTAGTAAAGCCTGAAGCAGCTGGAGCCTGCTGGCCTGGCAGCATGCCAAATCCCGGCTACACTTCACACTAACTTTACCTTTTGTTTTTACTGTTACACTGAGCTGCACAGCTGCTGCTGCCATACAAGTGATTCATTGTTTATTCTTCACACCAGAATAACATCCCAACTTGAGCCTCGACTCTGTCTTTTGTTTGTTTTAATTAAAAAAGAAAAGATATCTATGCATTAAACTAGTTGCAATGTGCACTATTTTTTCATAATTGTGTAGCCTGCTGTAATTCATATCGTATTTCAACTTGATGTAGGATGCTGTCGAGGCGTTACTCTGCAACCTCTATTTTCTCATCGGCAGTGTCTCTACGTGGCAAAACACCATTTTAACGTAACTGTAATTCTTCATTGTGGCAGACTGGTGGGGGAAAAAATGGAAAACACAATAAAGGAAACAGGCAAGGTGAAGTATGCGCTGACATTCCCGGCTTTCTAGCCTTCAAAATGCAGCCAGCAGCATCACATACGGAGCATTAGATATTCAAAGAGCGACAGGGCTTAGAAATATGCCAGACCTAACGGAGAAAAACGCTATCAATACCTTTCTTCTCTTCTCCCCCTCACTGTCACCCGATCTTTTCATGTTCCTGGAGTTGTGTTTACACTGCCTCGCTTTCATTAGGGGCGACGTCGGTCGTTGTAGTGCACGAATAAACTGCATATCCCACTATTTTCGTGTCAGGAAGAGCGTCTGCAAGTGCAGCCGCGTATTTCATTTCTACGAGACGCCAGTCTTTAATTTCTCCAGTTTAAAATGAGTTTCTGTGGAGAAATTGTTGGGGGAGATTTTAAAAGCGTAACATTTAGAACTACAATTCCCAGCTCGAGCGGGAGCTCGCGGCGGAAGCAGATTCGGCACGCTCAAGACTTTGCACTACGCAGGTGTGGCGCAGGTACAGATCTATATATTGCACATAGGCCGGTCAGCATGGCTTTTAAATCGGTGTTTTAAGCCCCTAAAATGGCTGTGGCATTTAGAGGAAAAATGTGAGAGACATAATTTAAAGCGAAAGCAAAAGTCACAGACCTATTCGGCAATTTTTAGTAGTAGTATTGCTTGCACTTGCGTCGAAATGTCGTTTTTAATGAACTTACCGAGTTTTTTCTATTATTGATATCATTATTTAAAAGTCTCAACAGAATCTTAAGGTTTTTATTAAGGCTATTATATGTACTTACCTCATTTTTGAAATCAAGCACAGTGCCACTTTCATCTTCGATACGTGTAAAAATAGCAATCATGCTTTGAACGGGCTCCACTTCAAGTCTAGCCAACTTTCTTTCAACTCTTGCATGCGTCTCAAATCCAGGTGCTTTCTTTCCTGCCGGTGTGGGCCTTTACCACGTCAGCCCTTTTCAACTCGCCAGCAATCATGAAAGTGCACCGTAAACGCACAGCGTCTGTGTGGCTGCCTTTGTATATCACCCACAGTTGCCTTTCAAGAGTTGAACCAGATTGCTCGTAACATAGTTTGAATAGTGCTGAAATATGTTCTGTCCATTGTTCCTATCAAAGCACACGTGAAATACATGAGAAAGTTTCACGGATGAAGTGGCTTTGGCGGCGGGAGGGCAGTGCAGGGGCGGATTGCAAAGGTCTGAAACACCTGCTACACATTACCATTACAGACTTTGATCAGTGTCTTCATTAGTTTCCTTTGTAATCTCTTTTCTTTTATGGTAGAGCTGACCCAAGTGAACCGGTACGATGATTTAACACACATGTTTCTTTCACCTGTCTTGTAAAATACTCAAAAGCTCTCCCACTTTCAAAGATGCCACACTCTCTGGCATCCCTTACTAATAATCGGTGGGGGAGTTCTTTTGATTCCTATTTATAACCTACATTTCCTCTTCTATGGCCTGGTCCTGTAATGGGGAAAATGTCTGAAAAATATCCTTGGAACCATTTTGCGAAAACTAGATCCATGTGTATGCATGTATATGATTTTTTTAAACATATGTCAGACTAGAGTCTTTTTTTATAGCTACTTGCATGGAAAAAAAAAATCTTACGGCACTGTAAATAATTTCTTTTAGATCTTACAATGTCAAAACCTGCCTACATCCAACCTCCATCACCCCATTCCATCATTAAACTATGTCCCTTTTATGTGTCAAACTATCATTCACTAATTCCCACTGTCAGTCATCTTTATGGTTTACATTTTAAAAAAGTAAAGTTTTTCCGCTTGACATTTTTGGCTTACTTTGTCAGCTCTTTTGGCTCTTTGAATGAACATAATGTATAGGGCCATTAATGGCAGACAGACCCCCATGCCTTGCCCAATAATTCCCAGAGAAGCTTTTTTTGTTACTGTTGGCTTATTGATGGGTTGGTGTCAAATTCATTGTGACTCAAGAATTATACTCCATGCGTATGGTGCACCCTATCGAGTTGTTTATTAAAGGTATATCATATGGTGAGATCCACTGTGTTGACACCTAGGGTCAGGAGTAGCTTGCTCTTAAAGTTCTGCCTGTCAGTGAGTGCGAAAATCACAAATAAACACCTTATGTCTTGTTTCTACCAATTTCTAAACACAATAGGCTGCAGTTTTGTAGTTGAGTGGGGGGGGCAAAGACTGTATATAAAAAACAGATATGACTTTTAGTCTCAAAACTGTGGAATTGTTCAAATTGACATCAAAAATCAGAATTTCCTACTTCCTGGAATGGCTCAACGTGTCTTGGAAAGGTAGACTCTCCCCACCAACCCTGACTTAACAATCCAAGATGGCATCAGTGCATGTAAACATTAGTAACACTCTGAAAGTTGCAATCTGTACTACTGTTGTTATGCATTTGTGACTTGCAATTTAAGTCCTTACCACACTTCTCAGAGTTCTTAATGAGGATATACAGAAGATCTTTGTTTTGCTACTTAAGTAATATCACAAAGATAGCACCAAGGTTAACAAAAACCAGCCCAAAGAAAAAAGCAATATAAACTTTGCTATGTAAGATACAAGGAACCGATTCATCTCTGGGTTTCTGTAACATTAAAAATCCAACTTTGTCCATTTGAGTCGGGGCAACATGTAGTCCCATTAAGCATTTTGGGGCTTTTACTACTAGCTTTATAGTAACATGCCTTTGAAAATGCTTAGCAATACTTGATACCATACTTACTCAACTTGCAACACATTCAAAGTAGTATGCATTTTTCCACTACTCAAAACGTACTCTGCTGTGCCATTTTTGTCTTTCCTTCTGGACACACTGATTTCAGGTGACTCCTGCACAAGTGAACATAAAATGCATTTGTGTGTTTGTTTTTTTCCATCCATCTGGGTCTAATATTGAAGGCAGCAATCCAAGGAGAGATGCCCAGACCTCCCTCTTCCTAGCCACTGCATCCAGCTTTTACAGGGGGCTACTGAGGCATTTTCAAGCCAGCCAAATTACATAATCTCTCCAGGTGTTCTACGTTTGCCCTACATTGAACATGCACAAAACAACTCACCTAGGAGACGTCCAAAAGGCTTTCTTGTCAGATGCCCAAACAACCTCAACTGGTTCCTTTCCATGTAGAAGAGTGACTAAACTTATTACCCAGACATTATTCACAGGAAGCCACTTGACTATGGGATCTTATTTTTTTGATTACCCATCATTTATGGCTATAGGTGAGGGTAAAAATGTAGATTGATCATCTCTCCTCAAGATGATAGAGTGGAATAGCATCTGCAAATTCAGCATCAATCCAGCTGCCAATCTCTCACTCAACTCTCCCATAACTCAAACACAGTTTTCAGACATATCTGAAAGCCTCCACTTGGGGCAGTGACCTCTCCCCAGCATGGAGTTGGCAATCCAAACCTTTCCAGCCAAGAACCAGGCCTCAGACTCATAGGTGCTTATTGTCACCCCAACACAAATAATAATATAATTCTTTGATTACTGACTGTTAGATGGCTCAAACAGCGACTGTACTCTACCAATGACCAATTATCACTGCAAGAATATTTGAAAATGACTGAAGAGGTTAAAGTCAAATACTGGCTGCACAATAACCTGTATAGCTACAGAGGCCAAGGCAGAACATGGAAACAACAGCAAATCTGTTTATAAGGATTCTGCCCAAAGTTAGCCTTACAGTTTCAATGTTAGCTGATTTCCTGACTAACCGCTATCTCATGGTCGGCAAGTTTAACAAGTGCCATATGACCTTTGTAAATAAGAGCATGTGCAGGTGTAACTCAATAAATACTCAACTCATCTAAATAGTTGAGGTTCTCATTTCTGAGCATGTAGTTTAATAGCAGATCACGGCTAGAAAGGACATGCAAACATTACATAATGTCATATTTTCCTACACTTAAAAAATGTCTCTTACTGGCACTTTCAAAACATAAGTGATAAATATTTTTTTATTGAATGAAGATCACTTTTTGGTGTCCACCTCAGGGCATTCACACTAATTTGGACGTACCTTCAGTTGTTCTGGACCAGGACATGTCTTTACTATCATTCACATGTTCTCAATATCAGTCGTTGTGATTTAGACAGAGTGGAAATTTCTCTGGATTTTTTAGTTTGGTGGTCAGGTTTTAGGATCTGTGAGCAATCATAATGTACAGACTCTTAACAAAAAGACAAGCCAATTACCTTCCTCAACAATGCCTGTCATTTGTTCTACAAAGAATCAGGCTCTAAAGCAGACACCCCTCCACTTATGTCTGACCTGTGGGGTTCAACATAAGGCAAGATCACCACTGTACACTCTTTGATGTGGTATCATGTGGAATGAAGGGGGGAAAACGCTTTGAACTTCTTCTATCATCATATACCCCTCTTTACTGATCTGGCCAATGTGTTTGCACTCACAATGGGGGTATGTTTTCTGTTATTATGCATTGCATCAGCTCCGGATGACCCTTCAACAAGCTTTTCTTTTTGTGATAAAACTAGCATCTAAAAAAGCTGAGGATGAATAAACGATGAGGACAATGCAATGCCAGAATGTACTAAAGACAGAGACTATTGTGGTGGGCCTGTATTAAAACCAGAGCCCACAGCCCTGCAATCCTCTCTTCCCCTGACTTCAAACTATTGTATGCCCTGAAAAAATCGGAAATACAATGGACATGTCTCTTTCTGAGTAATAATATTTTTCCGTTGCAGGAGATTCGATGGTCCACCTAGATTTTATTATTGGGTTATCAAGTTGTGGTTTCTGTGTGAAAGAGAGGAAGAAAACTACTGGAAAAAATGAAAACAACACAGTCAAGCATTGTCCTGCACCACACAGGACCTCTGCTGACGGTACTTTTAAAAATTGTAAACAACATTTTTCACTCACCAACTTCAACTAGGGACTGTCCTCAGCATTGTTCTGCCTCCACAAAGACAAGCTCATTTTTGATTTTTATTTATATCGAATGAACATATGGAGCAAGTATGTGCCTTCTCCGCTTGCTAACCTTAGCCTTAGGAAACTGTTATTTGTCAGTGCTGTAAAGCAGATTGCTGCCCAGTGGTTTCAATTTACATCAAAGAGCTTTTCACAGGCAGTAATAGTTATATCAAAACCTGAAATGTATTATTTAGGTTATGTGCTGGATTCCTACAAATGATTATATCCTTGTTCTGAGTAGGGCATTTTTTTTCTTCTTTTTTTTTTTGCTGACTTTTTCCATTCCAGATTCTCCACCGCCATTGACTGGTTTCTTTGAACCACCCCCACATCACTCCTGTACAGTCTCTTTGTAGCACCAGGGTACCTGTGTGGCTAACACCCGGTGGCCTATTAGTTACAGGACATAAAAAGTGTCTCTAAATAGCAAGGGAAAAATTCTGTGTAGATTTTCCAAAGTCTGTAATGTGTAGTGGTTACATTTCCACCAGAGCCACCATTCATTCTTATTCTAATGGTCCTGTCATTTGTCTTGTATAAAAAAAAAAACAACAACAAAAAAAACTTTAAATGTTCACACTGTAAAAAGGGCCACGTTGGCAATTAGCATTGTCAAGTTTTAAGATAGTTGCCAGATTAGTATGTAAATAGGGGTCAGCTGTATATGTTTGTTCCTGGACTTTGAATTATTCAGCATTTGAAATAAACCACATACTGTGGCACAGTCTCCCATCTCTTTATACTTCCTTTTCTTTAAGACAGTTTTTTTTCTGATTGACTACCCCATTGCAAAGAGAATGTTTCAACAACAAATGTGCAAAGGGGCGATCCGATTAAGGATATTCCCTTTCTTTGACATTTTGAAGATGTAAGAGAAGAAAAAAAGCCACTCAGAAATCTAGTATTTAGAGCAGTCTGAAGCCAGAGCATTTTGCATGTACACCAGCTGGTTTATCTAGTCAACTGCTCATTAATGCAAATATTTAATTAGCCAGTCACTTGCCCGCAAGTAAATGCATTTAGGCATGTAGACATGGTCAAGATGACCTGCTCAAACTGAGCAATCGAATGGGCAAGAAAGGTGATTTAAGTGATTTTAAATATAACATATTTGTTATATGTTACAAGCTTGTCTGAGTGTTTCATGAGCTGCTGATTTGGATGTTTTCAAGACAACCATCTCTAGGGTTTACAGAGAAGGGTCCAAAAAAGATTAAAAAAAAATATCCAGTGAGTGGTAGTTCTCTGGGAGAAAAAGCCTTGTTGATATCAGAAGTCAGAGAAGAATGGCTAGACTGCTTTGAGATGATAGGAGGGTAATAGTGTCTCAAATAACCATTCCCTTCAAAAAAGCTGTGCATAAGGACATCTCAGCATGTACAGCACATAAAACCTTAAAGGAGACTATAGCAGTAAAAGGCCACTCCTGTCAGCTAGGAACAAAAAACTCAGGCTACAATTTGTACAGGCTCAGCAAAAGTGGACAAAAGAAGATTGGAAAATGTTGCCTGTCGGAATTTGGTGTAAACAACATGAAACCACCAAAATCTCAATATAATAGAGTACCTTTGGAGTGTGGTGGAATAATTGACAAATCTGGAGCAACTGCATGATGCTATCGTGCCAGCATGGACCAAAATCTGGGAGGAATGTTCCAAGCACCTTATTGAATCTATGGCTGGTTTGAAGGGGGTTCAAAAAGGAGTTCAAGTTTGCACTAGCACCATGTAAGTAATGTGGCGGCCACTGATTGTAGAGAGATCATATTGTCTGAAGCGATTAAAAAATAAGGTTAGTATTGTAAATATTATTTTAAGCTGCACTGTGCTTATTTTTTTTTAATTTGTTGAAATATAATTATTTTACTTGTGCTTGTTATTTTTTTCACTTTTGATTTCATGATTTTATGTTCTTTACTTATTAAAGTAAAATACTAAAAAGTATTGTAATGCCTGAAGCAAGCCATTGATGTAAAATATGTGAAGTTCAAAGCAAAACTTAAAGGTACAGGATTACCACCTGCTGTTTGGTTAATATGCTATAGCTAACTTTCCAAAGAAAATAGAGCAATGTTGCCAGTATGAAAAGCAGTGCAGGAACTTTTCTTGACCGGCAGGAATCGTTAAAACCCTTGCAACCCTGTGGCCGAGGCTTAAAGTGCACAGAGGGGATTTTAAAATGGTTCAAAAAGTACATACACCATTCAATACATGTTGATTAAGCCTCAATAAACGATCATACAGCACCACAGGAAAGAGCCCTTTGGTTAGCAAACACAAAGAGCGTGCAGCTCTAGTTTAAGATGTGGTACACCTCCTTGCCTGGGATCTCTTCCAGACCCCAAAATGAGGAAGCGCTTTCCTATTGCTGTGATTTGAATACCATGATCACTGAGCACTTTTATAAGAACCCCATTAAAAATGAGGTTTTGACATACAAAAGAGCCCCTGTTTAAATCTCACGCACATTGTCAAGCTGAAAGATGTTATAAAAACCTTATACGGAAGCATACATCCTCTGTGTGTGTCCTTGCCTCACGTATCACCAGGAGGGAATCTCTTTTGTAGCTGGAGACATAACCTGTCCCCTGGAGAAGCCTCTGGCCTATAGCTCAGTACCATTCTGTAGATTAATCCCACATTTGTTCATGATGATACAATGACCCACACTGGACTTAACTTTTAACAAAGACATCTGCCTGAAATATGCTGATTTGTCGAAATGCTCCAAGACCTACAAAAATAAGTCGCTCTGAGTAGGACCAGCTGAGGTGGACGCAATGGCCCAGCGTGACCCCTTCGCTCCACCTGCTCTTGACAGTGTTTATAAAGTGCCAACTCCTCTCATTAGCACTCCACTTAGCCCAGAGTTATAGCAGCCCTGCAGATCAAACGCAGCCAGGGTGAACAATGGCTGAAATGGCATTAATATGATATGTAAGAGTTCAACAAATATTGCGAGAGCTCTCTTTGATGGGGACTGTTTTATATTAGAGGCTTTTTATTAGGGCTTTTCTGGTCTTTAATGTGCATGTTTTCCCCTTGAGTCAGTGTTACCAGGTTTAGGTCTCGTTCTGTGACTGGTCTCTGGATTCAGTAGAGGACGCACATACGGTGCACATACGGTGCACATACGACAGCGTTCGTTATAACACACTCAGCACACATATTGCAGCTAAGGGTCTTTTCATGTGTAAATCAAAATTCCTTGTGGGTTAATAAAGATCTATTGTGTTGTACTCTGTTTTCATTGAATTATTCCAACCATTTGTTACTAATAAATGTGACACTGATAAATGTGAGAGTGATTCAAATAATCAAGTATTCATCTGACAGCCCAAAGGATACCCAACCCCACCAGCCTGACCACTGATATGAACAGTGAAACGTGTTTATTTATCCACGCACATTTCTCCTGGTTTCTAAATTATGGAGCGTGCTGATGCTGACAGGTACATTTAACACTGTTGAAAAGTTTAAATCACACCCAACCTTCTTTATACAGAGCTTCTTAGGTCGCCTTCATGTTTAATTACTGTACATCAAAATGAATGACAAGGTGGTTTATGGTAGAACACATGCAGTTTATATTTCTTTCCCGAGACTGCCTTCAAGGATTAAATGGAGAATTTGGTATATTTTATGTTTTGCCTTTTGCAGATTGCTTCTTCTTTAGTTTTTGTCTTGTATTTTTATATATCATGGAGAAACGTGCAGAGATCAAGACACACTGAGCTGTATGCATGTCCTAAAAAAAGCTAGCATGTCCACAAAATACACAAACTGTTAAAATACTGCTTACGCTCAGTAAAGCAATTTAAAAAGACTGAAAGCTGTCCTTTTTCCATGAAGTCAACTGTTCTGACAGAGATGTTCATCAGTAGGTTTGTAAGTTTGTGGAGGGGAAAGATGCAGATTAGACTAATGTAGCGATAATACGCTGAGCAGTATTGAAAGTCTTTTGGATGCAGTGCCACATGTGTTTGCATGTCTGTTTGGTTTGGCCAGAAACTGACAGCAGCTTCTGGTTATCCAAAACCCATTAGAGGCTTTGATCCCAAATGGACCTCATTTCCATTTGCTGAAAGTAGTGTTCTGTATTTGTGCTGCGGTACACGGATTGTATGTCTGTGATTTGTTTCTAAGTGTTACACATGATGTCTTTCAAGATCATTTTAACAGGAAAAAGGATTGCCTTCAGCTTCATCATTGCTGTTTATATTCTAATTTCCATTACTGCCACCATGTTTTCGCTGATGAAATACTTCAAGAATAAAGTATTTTTTGGAACCTTAGTATCTCGGGGCACTTCTAATGAATCTGGAATAATTTAGAGCGCCTGTCAAATGATCATCTTGCACTCCATGTATAGTTACAGATGCTTTGATGATGTCACAGTGTTAGGGGTGATGTCCTGACTTCTGAAAATCTGTTTAGCACGCATTACAGAAGAAACACACGCGCTCTGCTCAACAAGTTGAGGTAATACTTTCCATGCACCTCTAACACAAATCAGCCTCAGGCCGAAGTTTAAAGTCATTGAAGAAATCTGCAAATTATGTTGTTTTGTGGTGTATGGTTAAAGCAGATTAATAAAGAACGTACGGTGCCTTGCTATAGGCTGCGGACAAGCAAATGGCAATGCTAAAAAAAAGAAGGCCGCAGCTTTTTTACACGTTTAGATCATACGTGTCACTGAGCCAAATCCCCATTTCAACACTGTGTCAAAGGCGGCTCTGGACCGCATCCCAAGCTCTTTGCTTGTTTGTCTTTTGTAAAAAAGAACAACTATCCCGGCAGTGCCAAAGTACCCCAGGCTCTTTGATATGTGAAAGCCTAACAGTGGGACTGCTCCCTGCTCAGCTGGTACACAGATGTGTGTGCGTTGGTGTGTAGGGGAAGGCCGCTGTCTGAACCGAGCACAGATTAGTGACTTCTTTTTTTTTATTCCTAATAAATAAACCCCTGTGCATGCTGGGTTATGTGTGAGGGGAAAATAACATGCCACTAGCCAATCAGAAGCAGGTGGTGTACGGCTTGGTGGCTACAGACCCTGCAGCTCTTATCATAAAACAACTGCACTTTTAACTTTAATTGTAGTTGAGGATAGATTTTGGGGTTTGGGTTAGAAGTGTTTTATTACGTCGGACTAGAATCAAAGCAACAGAAATATAATTATGTTAAAAGCAGGCAACAATTTTGTGAGGGACGGTAGCCAAGTTTTGGGCAGAACTTGCTGATAAGGGTAGTGCCACACACAGAAAATTGGAAAAACAGTCTTTACTTGATGGCTGGATCGGAGCAGTACAGTTCTCTTTACAATATTTACTTTGTCCCTTCTGCTACTTATATACTTCAATCCACGGCTATACGTACCCTGCATTTATCTGCAGTCTGAACTTACTAGTTACATTTAAGATGCGCGTCTTACAACAAACACTTGGATTCTGTTATAAAATTAACAACATTTATAGCATTTAGAAATTAGCTCCACCTTGCAAACTTGAAAAATAAATTCACACTTTTTTTCAGTAATAACGTTGTTGTATTTAATACTGTCCACTTGACCCAAGTCATTCTACTGCATTTTGAGTACCATATTTTTGCTTCAATATATGATTATCAATATCTTTTAATGCATAAACACTGTACCTATCCATGTATTTTGGATATATTTTCAAAAAAAATAGTGACACAACCTAAAAACGTAATCTTCTGTTATTGTTGTATTTTGAATGGTATTATTTTCAAATGTAAAGCTGCACACTTCCTCTTAACACAATGCTTTAAAAAAAAAACACAGTACTTTAATTTTCATTTCACTTTTGATCATATTTTGGAAAAATTCTTTACACCAAGCATTTTTACATTTAACTTACATCTACGTTAATGCTTTTAATTATCATATATTTCCAAAAATGTGAGGTAGTTCTCACACTTTTCTTTGATGTGTGTTTTTAGCATTTTAGTGTGTGTTTTTGTGCACTGCCTGTCAGTCTTCAGTTAGTGCAGAAAATAACAGCTGCACGGCAGAGGAGGCACGTCTCTACTTCAGTGGTCAGAAACTCACACGTGTACGTTAATGCAGCCACTTCTACCGTACATTTTAGTCACTGTACATTCCTCCAACTTTAAGATGTTAGCTAAGCTGACTTTATAGTGAATCGCTAAAATTGCACACACTGTAGGTAGATCTTTGTGTGATGTTCTGAGCTGCGGTTCAGGGCTGATGGCCTCCAGTGAGCTTTTCTCTGAACATAGTGGGGGTGATTATGATGAAAGGAGCAGAGAATGAGATGACACACCCTGTCTCCATAATTCACTGCTTCATAGTGAACAGAGGCATTAAGCGCCCCCTCTTTTTTTCTTCTCCTTCCTCTCCGGAGAATCGTACATGTCACACTGCACAGTGTCTCTATATGAGTCAGTCACCTCAGGTGTTTCGCACGCACATCAACGTCACCGTGGCATGTCATCAGATTACTTTATCCACGCCATTGCAGAGAAAAAAAGAATGATTTATAATGCCAATCAATGACGCTTCACCTCATCTGTTTCATTTTTAAGAGATTCCTTGTTTCTGAGTTAAAACGGAAGCGATCTCCACCCTGACAAGAATGCAGTTCTTGTGGAAAACTGCTTAACTGTACATATGTATGCCACATTTTGACTCATTGCTACATTATTGCATTGGCTATCTTACAAAATAAAGCACTATGAGTCAAGCTAAAAGCACAATCTGACCACCAGTGCCCACATTTAGACAAATTTACAAGTGTTTTAAATTAACAATGAATTTTTTGTGAGCTAACTTTCACCACTGAGAATGATTTGATTTAAGATTGCCTCTACTGATGGAAATGAATAATTCTGTGCTTACGTGTCCTTGACACAGTGAGACCAAATTTTGGAGTTAATAATATCATATAAAACCCAGCTACTAATATGCAGCATTAAATGATTTTTTTTTCAGGCTCTACAGATTTTTGCATTTGTACATTTTGTAAATATTTCAGGGTTTTTTGCACATTTACGATTACTTATGATTAAAATGACACTAAATCGACCCCAACTTGACCTATCTGATGTCTGACCCCAGTTTCACACACGATAAATTGACAGACAGTAAAAAGAAAAAGAAGAGCGATACAAAATGCTGAACCACAAAAGCATCAGGCTGTCATTCTTGGGGCCTTTCCCATAACCCTCAGCTCTTGGTAATTAGTCAGCAATTGGAGATAAAGCGTGTGATTGGGAGTGAAAACAACGTGGGGATTGCAGACTGTGGTTTGGAATGGCAAATTCCTCTGGGAGACACAAGTCTGTCGCAGAAGGAAACTCTTGATTTAAAGGCAATGCATTACGAGAGACAGCACAGGAGTTTTTAAATTGCAAACATTAAATTACAGACTGAGAAATTGTGGTGTGTACTGTGCAGTGTGTATTTAGATAGGCTCGCAGCTTTTGTCATGTCAGCGTCATCAAGACATCGATTTGTTGTTGCGTATAATGTGTATAATGGATACACTTCGGCAACACTTTCCAATTATTTTGGCCATATTCACATTATTTTCTTTTTCTGTTACTGTTAAACCAAATGTTTTTAAAGTGGTTCAAGCAGTTTTTAAGAAATCTTCATACGGAAGATTTTATGTGCGTAATATTGTTAAATTATCACACTAAACCACTCAGCTTCCTTTGTATCTGTCGCATATTAGTTGGCGGTAACTCATGTGTATTGTACAGTTAGTATGTGGCATATAACTGACTCACACGTCCTTTGACCACACTGAACTTCTCTCACACATGTACAAGTTGTGATACCCTGTCCCCCAAAATGTCTACATAGTGTTTTTTGGTTTTTGGTGTGGTTTCTACTAATCTCCCAGTGGCACCAAACAGATTTGTGTCTCTATATTGGGCTCAGCAATGGTTACCACTCAGCTATGTTGATAACTTTGTGGACGGATGTGTGTTTCTTTGTGTGTGTGTCTGTGTGTTTGTGAAATCTGCATGTGTACTATGCGTGTTTGTGTCTGAGAGTTTTAGAGTCTGTAAATACAGCACGGGTGCTCCTGCGTGTGCGCACGTGTGTGTGTGCGTGCATATGCAGTGGTGTTACACATGGGTGTAAATGACTTGGTCACGATCGCATGTGACTGAATGTGTGTGTGTGACAAGCATGTTGTGGAGGAGGAGTATGTAATGTCAACAAACAGGAACAACAACAATAACAGTTACGCTGGCTGCCACTGAGCCTCAGCTATGTTGTAATTAGAAGTGGATGAAAATGTGGAACAACAGTGCCTTTAACCATAACCAAACATTTCTCCCAGGCGGAGGATTACAGGCAGAAATTGAATGCGGTCTGCTCTCCCCTCTGCATGCCACATGTCGCTGCTCCTCTGGCTCTGGCCACGATCCTGGTCCTCTCCTCCGCCACCGGCCATTTGGGGCTGCAGCCCAGATGTGTGATATGGTCACCTTCAAAAGCTCCAGTGACAGTGACTCACTCTCTCTGTACACATGCATGCAAGTCGGTGCATGTGTGCCCTTGTGTGTATGCCCGTGCATGCGTGCGTGCGTGCACGCGTGCGTGTGCATCATCCTCCAGTCTGTGCTGCCTCCCACTGGTTGGGCATGATATTGTCACTAAAGCGTGCTCTCTTGGCAAGCAAAAGAACGTAGACGTCGATGAAAGCAATCTATTTTTGCATTTGCGCTAACCTGCTTGGACTTAACTTAACCAATAACATTTCAAATCACCGCTTGGTAATAAATCACTTTAACATACCAGCTGGAACTCCAAGAAGTTAAATAAATTCTAACAAGGAGGTGCAAATCCAATGTTGCCTCACATCTGTATTTTCCACTGTCAAAAAGTGAATGATTTTTCACTGCTGCTCGGTCTAAAACAAGACCACCACATGCGTGAATGAGTTTCAGGCTCTACCACCATGTCCTGGCACAGAGAGCACATCTGAGAAAACTTGTAAACAGTCAACCATAATCATATGTACCCTGAACGGAGACATGATTAATCTAATCCCTGCCTGTCTGAAAATGCCAGAAAATGTCTCCTCATTGGAAAGCAATCAAGATGGGCTTGCCCTGTGGATACACACTGCAACGGCTGTGAAAAGATAGAAGCAAAAGAGTTTTATCCAATTTGCTAAAATGATCAGGTTACACTGAAGGCATGCTGCGTTCGAGCCAGTGAAAGCTGCAGTCGGGGGATTATTAGGACCTGTTAACTGTTGCCCCTTCACTGCTTCCCGTGCACATGTCAGGCTGACCTCTGTGCATCCTCTGAGAGATAGCTATCGAGTTTAGGAGTTAATTGGTTGCAATAAAACAGCACAAAGGCAGCTTTGTTTTCCAAACACTCAATCCAAATAAGAGAGTCTGCTGCCAGCATCCTGAGCCCTGCATGGGACTGGATCTCAGCAGGACAGCAGAGCTTCAAGTTCAGCTTTGGGCCTGACCTAATACATTCCTGTTCTCCACGTTTGACCTCCTCAGCTTCCTCTGAGGTTCAGTCAGGTGGGAGAGAGTCCCCCCCCCCCCCCCCCCCCCCCCCCGCCCCCTCCCTAGAGCAGCAGCAAGAAAGGGGGTTCGAATGTGGACAGAATGGTTTGCTCAGCAGCCTGTTGCTTCGGTTTGTTTGGAGCTGCGGTCCTTGCTGGAATATGTAACCAAATTCTTTTCCCTGTCCCACAATCGGAGTTTGCTGCCAGCTTCCCTGGCAATGAGGCCCTGAATTAGGGCCAGTCCTCCTGCTCATCCCACAAAGCCTTTCATGTTCCCAAACCGCAGCCTGAGCGAGGCGCCTCGGTTTCAACAGCAGCAGACCAGCATATGTTTGCCTAATTCCTGAGACATGATGACAGTGGTCTCCCAGCCACGAAAAGACAGCTTCAGTTTTTTTTCCCTCATCCTGCACTTTAATTAGTATTTTCTGTTGTTGATGACTTCCAATAGTTACACACCACATGTTTTCTCATTACACATGTTTTTATTCTTTTTTTTATGAGCAAGCCCCCACACCCCTAAACTTTTCCTCCTCCTCCACCACCTCGGTCACCCCTCTCTTCCCACAATGCTTTGCTTAGCACATGACCTTGCAACTGGAAAAAAAAACAAAGAGCAGTGGGGGAGGTTTTTCATTGCCCAGCAGGAGATGGAATTATAGTTGGTTATTGCCCACAACTGCTAGGTGTAAGGAAGGATCACAGCGCTGAGAGATGGACACAGTCATCCTGCCACAGGTCACAGCAGATTACGCAAAACCAGACTTGATCTCGTAAAGACAGGGCGTCAGGGAGCAACACCCAGCACTGCACCCAGCGATGCCCCCTTGAACTTCTGCTCACACTTAGTGGCGCCTCAAATACTGTCAGAGCCTTTGTTTTTTTTCTGTCTGCGCAGTTTTACTGGTTTAATATTTTTATAAAATAATGAACACTTTAATCGCATAATCTCATTAGGAATATGAATTTGGTGTTCTGGAAGTGGCTGCCAGCTGGAGCAGGTAGGTGCTCACTGCATGTCTTCAGTGACAAATAAATTGCCTGTTGCTGGAATCCAACTAGCTATCTAACAAATTTCAAATGTTGCACCCACTCTCAAGGAGTTATTGCCATAAAAACAAGAACAACACCCCGCAACATGCCATGATCTCTTGATGACCTTCTCTCCACATTTGCTGGCGCCTGCAGAAGTTGTACACTTCTGTTTTAGACAGTTTGCCTTTGGTGCCAGAGTAGGGTATATTGATGGTGTGATGATCCCAAAACCCACAAGAAGCATTGCTTTTAATGCTCACACAATCTGCAGCGCATTCGCTAACCTCTGTCTTATTTAGCACAGAGTATATTTGCTGCAGAGGTGAAATATAGAGCCACAAATCTGTTGCAGAGCCAAAGAAGAGCTTCATGCAGCCAAGAGAAATAAGCACCAGAATCCTCCTGAAAATAATCAGAATTTAGTGGTGTATAATGGTTTGCTTTGAAGGAGATGGTATTCATATTTTCTGCTCTTTATTCCACTTATCAGTAGCCCTGCTCTCTCTCGCCTCAGGCCAGTCTTTTGGGAGTTAAGACTCCTTGGCTCACATTAACTGCCTGTGGCTGTCATTGCATGTGTTTAGTTTCACCGCTAGTTTCCTACGGCTTACTGCGGCCCTGCTATCCTCTCAGATGGCGTGTGACACACACTTATCCCAGGCAAATCTGTGCGTCCCTTCCTGCCAAGTCAAACAACTCTGTATATTGCTGACGTCTAACCCAATATCTTTGGACGTGTGTTTTTTTCCCCCCTTTTTCATGTACAAATCTGACCATAGTTTCAAATACTCAATCATTAAATTCTCAGCACTGCTTGCTGAAACATTCAGAGTTTATTTTATTCCTGCATGTACAGACAGCCGCAATACATTTTTAGCAGCCGCGGCAGGAGCCATGTGTATTTTAACACGCTGGCCATATGTGGCACCCTGACCTCTTTCATAAACAGAACAGTCTGCAGAGCACCATTGCTCTGTTTTACCAGTTTCTGGAAAAAAAAGAAAGAAAAGGGGGAAGTGAAGGGGAGCTTTAGGAGGGGTTCTATCGGGGTACTTTGAATGGAAGTCATGTTGGAGCTGTTCCCTTTTGAGGAAAGATGGGCAGCACTTGAAACTGCATTTAACTGCGGTCCAGCCTATTCTTGTATTATTTAAGCCAAAGACTTCATCCGTCTGCTCACCAGAAGGTTGACAGAATTATCTTAAAAAGGATTGCCTGTTACTAAACTGTCAGGCAACATCCAATCCTTCAGGCAACTCCAAATATATTGGACTTTTTATAATCCAATCCTGCATCCTTTGTGCTTTGTAGCACAATCTTGGATGCACAACAGTGGCTAGAAACAACAATTAGCTTTCCATGAATAAACAGCCCTTTCTTTCCAAAACAGATGATCAGTCTCTGTGTTATGGGTCTTTGATTGATGTGGGTGGCCAGACTTGAATGGTAGTCACTCTAAGCGGGCCCTGAGGCCTTGGAGGCCTATCATTGCAAAGGCCCCCCTGCGGTGCTCTACCTGTGGGTATCAGGTGTTGTGAGAGGTTTCGTGGGAGTGGGGTGGGGCAGGGTGGGGTGTAATTACACATGCATGTGAAGGAAAGGCCTCTGAGGGTAATGAGGGTTGGAGGATGCTGCCTTCTCAGCGGGTGGTCCCTCCCTCCTCTCAGACACCGATCCCCCTGCCTCTCTGTCTGCGGCTGCTCACGCGAGTCGCCCAGGTCCCCCAGTCCCCACCTCCCTGCTTGCCTTGACAATCGGATGTGCTTCAGTGGGGACCTGGAAGTGGCGCCCACCCCAGTCGCTCCAGCCAAGCAGGCTCCCAGAGCTGCTTCCAGGCATTTCATCACATTACATCAGATCAAAAGCAATAAGCTAATTACAAACGACTGTGGGCATGCAAGCAGTAAATACAGAATCAACATAATTGATTTAATCCTCTCAATGCTAAGTGAAAAACTTATCAATGCCAGAGCCAAAATTAAAGCCTGTTTTCCAACGCAACAGTGACAACCGGATGAATTGAAAGATCACATGAAGTTCATTTAACCAAAGTAAACTCTACTGAAGCCCTGTAGCCATGCACGCATGGCTAAATGGAAAGGTAGAGACATGTAATTTTTGGCCTAGGCGTTACGCCTAGGACACTTTTAGACTTACTTGTTGTGTTTGTTCATCTGTTTTCTTTTTGCGATGAAGAGGTTTTGGTGTGCACAAGTTTCTTCCATCGTTCATTGTGGCAGCAAAAGGGGGGGGAGGAGGAGGATGTTTTATGCATGCCCCAATATGCATCTTGAAAGCAAAAGCATTAGGAACGATGGTGAAAATGCAAAAGGGTTTTCGTAAACGTTTACTTATTCATGATGCTCTGAGAAAAGCAACGTATTTTAGAGCAAATCCATGTTATCATTGGAGAAGCTCCCCCACAGAAGTCATTTTCCACCTGAGGACATGCGCTTTAATGACAGTTCGAGGTGGTGCTGCTTGAACAGAGAAACAGACTCCATGTTCACAACACATGCAATATCAAAGCAGAGAGGAGGAGGGGAATTTTCCATATATAACTTTGGCTGGATGATGAGGTTATGCCTCTGTGCTCTCTTATCATCTCTATAATCATCCTATTGGGATGAATATACAAAATTGATTTTTATTCATTTTATTTATCTACCCCTGCCTTCCTCTTCTATGTTCCTGTATCCTTCCAACAGGACTACTCATGGATTGACCCATATATAAAAACAGTACTTTTTTTATTGATTGCTGCACATCCTCGCATGTATTAACAAATGTTTCAAAGCATAAGAGCTGTTCATTAATTGTGCTTTCTGATTTTTTTTTTTTAGATATTGGGGTTTGGAAGTGAAATAATGTGTATTAAATTGGCTTGCCACTTCATTGTCTGTTGGCTTCTTGCTCTGCAGTGGCAGCCCTCTTTCTGACCTCTCACATGTCACACTGCTCTCTAATTCAACATTGTTTTCCTGGAAGACGTGGACCACGTCAGCCTAATCATGAACTATGAGCCCCTCAGATATGCTGGGAGTTTGTGGTACAAGTAAGCCATCTAATGGACAACAACGGCAAAAGAAATTGCATTAAGATAGTTTTTCTATTTATCAAAATCTCTATCTATCTATCTATCTATCTATCTATCTATCTATCTATCTATCTATCTATCTATCTATCTATCTATCTATCTATCTATCTATCTATCTATCTATCTATCTATCTATCTATCTATCTATCTATCTATCTATCTATCTATTATAAGACTAATTAATTAGTGGAGTAATTGTAGCAAATGAATGTCCAAACAACAAACACTGTCCTCTGCACTTGTGTCTGGGGCTCATTATTTTCTTATTTATCCTGCATAAATAACCTCAAATTATCCATAAAACCGTAACACTTTAGATTTCTCCCCACTTCATCTGGCTCTGATTAATGTTTTTACAGCATGGAATTAAATGTGCTGGAGAGACGACCCGTGCATGTATGGGCCCCAGAGGAGGAGAGCTGTGACTCCTTAAACCGAGAAAAAAAAAATTCTCTTTGTTTTCTGTAAAGGGACACGTCGTTCTAAATTGCTTCCATGTGGCCTCAGTCAGTGTGGATCTGAGGAGTGAGGTGGCAACAGATAATAATGCAAATAAAACGCATGGCAGTTAAAGCGAATATACCAGCTGTGCTGTTTGAAATCACTCGTCGTCACTCAGCCGGCTGTGTGGGCGTGTGATTGCTGGAATGGGACAGAGTGGAGCATGATAAACTTACAGTCTCACTTATGGAAATGTTTGCATGAGCTCTTGACGGATGAGCGGCACTTGTGTTTGCCGGAGTCTGAAAGAGTTCCCTATCTGTATCTACCAAGACCACAGTAGCAGGTGTCTAATGTGACCATTTTGGTTATTCAACACATGAGTCCATTATGACCGCTGAGCCGTGAGAAGAATGGGGGTAAGGAGGGCTGCTCCTTTAAATGGAATCTTTAATTTCACAGGCCTCTTGATATCCCGCCACAGTTGCAATTGTGTAACAGAAAAGAGGAATCAAGGCTTTTGAAAGCACATTAAGCAGAAAGCAATTAACCAACACACAGTAGTTAATTTTTGTATTAATACTTCAACAGCTGGTGCAGATTGCTTCCTCATTTTTATCTCTGCTCCAGCTGTTCTTCCACCGACAAGAACATTAAAGAGGATTTGTCCATAATAAAGTGGCTCCATATATAGATACCTCGCTGAGAAACGGAACCCGAGGGGAATGTGGATTTACATATAGAAAAAAGTTGGGGAAACGGACGCCTTTTCAATACCCCGCTGGTCTTCCTTTCAGTGAGCACCTCAAGTAGGAGCTGTTTCAAAGCCCCCTTTTCTTGTCTACTGAGTGTTGGCGTTGGTGTACATTTCAAAGTCCTTTATTGACATCCTCTACAGATGTGCTGCTCGGAGGAACATTTGTTATATTGTGAAATGGGTACTAAAGGCAAGGCCCATGAACATTTGATTAATGCTCATACATATGGTGTGCCGTGAAGTGTCTCGGTTCTTTTCTAAAAAGCCAGAAGGATGGGGATAAAAAAAAGTCAAACAAATTAAATGACATTTTTTGAAATACATTTCTCTGGGCAACATCTTTCCATATTAAGGATTCCATATGAGGATAATGTGGCTTCTATTTCTTTCTCTAAAATAATAAAAATCAATGTTTTATGTTTTTGGATCAACCCAGGCAATGAGAGGGCCTGCCCATGGGGTCTTAGCTGACTGTCAAAACAAACAAACCAGGAACAAGTTGAGACAGGCTGCCACTAGTGCCACATCCATCCTGTCTTAAACCAGAGTAAACCACAAGACATGTACTTATGCACCCAGGCAGTTGCCACATCATGCCACATGCCTGCTTGATTAAGTGAGTGCAAGGTATGGCTCAATGGCAAGCCTTGGGCTGGGAAAGAACTTTTCTCACGTTTTTGTTATAAAGAGATAAACTGGTACAGATTTTCAAGTCATTTCTTTCTTTTTTTCTTTTTTTTAAAGAAAGATAGGTTTAGACTTACAACATTCTTACCTGACAGGGTAAATTCTCCTTTTTACAGCAGAATCTATGCATGATACCATGAACTGAGCTGGTATAATAGAGAGATCTGGAGGATTTATGTGGTGTTCTGTGATTGAACATAATTGAGAAAGTGCTTGACACTTGATAGGGATTTATAGTGCCACTTACCCAAAGAAATGTTTTTCTTTTGGCTCATATTCTAAATTCTGGTCTTAAGCGAGATGACTGATTCTGTGCATGAAGATTCACGACGCTAATTAAAACAATATTGCTGTGACTTTAAAGCCACCAGATTATTTAAACGCACTGGAGAAATTGATTTACAAAGGGGCAACTAATGGTTTTTTTTTTCCTTCCATTCTCACCGCACGCTATATTTGCTGTGTTGCTTAGATACTTCGTGTTAATGAGTGATGCACAGAGAAAAGTGCACTGTTGCCACTTTTTGCAGCACAGAATTAGTGGCAAACATTATGAGAGTTCAAGCCATTAAAATAAGAAATAGGTCTTAATTTATAGCTTTGGTCTGTTTGTCATTTGGCTTGGCTACTGCTTTGTTGCATAAGCATGTGTGGAATAATTACGGACACAGTGAGATGGGATTCATAATAAGGGTTGAGGATTATGAGGACTGTGCAGGAGGAGGAGACTGCGGCCTCCTGCAGCAGCGCCTCCAGATGTGCAGATAGGGGCCGCAGCTCTGTGTGGTTCCACTTTTAACGCAGTGGGAGAGGAGCACGTCTTGTGAAGTTGATGCGCCAAGTCCAGCGTGTGCTTCCATGTGTGTGTAATGGTACCACCTTCACGATCAAATATTTCAACTTGCATGTCATATGCGTGTGTTTCAGAAAACGTGTTGGCTGGACTTTTCTTCTTGTGGCTGATAGTTTTACAACAACTGCCAGAGAAAGCTGGGCTGTCTGTAAAGCATATGCTTGGGACGCAACGATTTATTAGTGACAGGTTACCTGATTTCACCCTGCTAGTCCTGACACACAATCAAAACACAGTCTTTCAGACACACACAAACCCATTCCCCCATGTTACCCCACCTCTCACCTAGATGTTTAAATGTCACTGCTAAGTGCTTCTTGCCTCAGATCATCTGCTCAGCTGGTTGTTCTGGTAACACACTTCAACATCCCTCATGCCGCAGCCGAGCGGCACACGGGCCATTCGGGGTGGCACCGCACAGACTATTCCCATCCAACTTCCTCGATGGGGCTCCAGGGAACCAGGTGTTACTTCCCCCTGCTCTTTCTCTTCTTTTCCAGGGTGTTTGAGGCCGCACTGCACACTAGAGGGGTGGAAGACATTAAGGTTCAGCTACAGACTTCGAGTCAGCTCATTTGCCAAACTGCTTGACATGAGAGTGCGGCAAGACTTAAGAAACCATAAGTCGTATCAAAGGCATAGCAGCACATTTATTAGCCTGTTTCCTTTGTCAGAGAGGAGCCACATGGTCAGACTGAACTGAGATAGCTTTGTTGAGAGCACGAAATGTTATTCGTGTCAAAGCCGTACATTGTTGGTCGGGGAACCAAAATTAGATGGCTAAAGATAGACACTGTTGAGTCTTTTTGTTTCATTTTTACGATGCATTTTGGTGTTTATTGAATTATTTCATTGGTTCTCCCTGAACCAGCTGGTCTCCTCACATGTTAGCTCTAGTGTTGTTAATAATAGAAATTCTCATAGCGTGTTGTTGTCTGCCTCTGGGAAATGTCTTTGACACTGGCTCAATGGCCTGCCACCACACACACACCCAAGCATGTTGGCCATATACAGTACCATAGTTGTATATTTCTGTGTTCTGGCTCCGACAAGCACGCTGGATAAATCCAATGTCAGCGTGAGTGCCATTGCCACTGTTTCAGCCACCCACACAGCTGTGGACAGCTGTTGGGACATGGTAGCCCTGCGTCTCAAAGTATAGGCCGTGCACCGACTTTTTCCATAACTCCCCAGTGTTGTATTAAGTCTTTATAGCCCTATATTCACTTATATGTGAACCTAGGTTTTACATGCCAAAACAATCTGCCCTCTTTGTACTCTGTCAGCAGCTCAGACTGTACTTTTTCCTAGCCTGCTTTTATTCACCGAACATGTCTTCTGACTTTCCTGTGATCACCTATGATATAGTAATGGAGCACGCAGCCTTTGATGGCCTGAACCAATAGCTAAAATGATGATTACAGTCCATGCCTGGTCGTGAAGAGACAGCAAGAGAGTTCACTTTTTGTTCCAAAAAGCTTTGCTTTGATTTTTCCATTTCAAAGTCTGGTATCATACAAATATGTCGGGCAGAGATTATGCCACCCCCCCCTCTCCCATTTTGTACATGCTGCTCTCATCATTGAGAATAGAATGGATCCATAATAACTTGCACATGTCCCATTTTTGTCTTTGTGGTTTTCATTCGGCTATAAATTGAAGGTAGACACTTTTTTCTTTGTGTGATGTGTAAGACAGGTTTAAATGGATGTAATTTCACTTTGAAGCAATTGTGACTCATTAAATGGTGCCAGTTAGCGTGTACATTGCTGGTGGTTGCCGGAGCAGCGTAAGGGCCTGCCGAGCCACTGTGATTCAAGCCCTTCAGATCAGAAAAAAAAGACATCTGGCACCCATTCGGGTGAGAAGAAGAGTGCCAACACGAACACATTAGGCGACGGACCAAATGCTCTCAACCCCAGCCTAACACGGAGCGCATGACAACCAAAATCGAAACCTTTCGGCGAGCTTCAGCATTTGCACTTCATTCTGCTTTGTGTTCGCTCTAAAGATTTCCCTTCCTTGACGCCAGTGCTCTCTGTAGTGAAACTGATCCTTATTGAATTATGAAGGAAGCAGCGCGCAGCCGTGTAGCCCAGCAACTCTCAAATCCGCTGTGGTCGGCATAAAGAGAATGGTTAATTTTTACATTAGAGAGACTAAAGCTGATTTGGTGAGTGGCATGTTGTCACTACTTTACAAATGACCCCTAAACCTTCTGGTTTCTATTGGTACATCCCTTCCCACCCTTTCGCAGCTTAGCTGACAAGCCACATCTCTTAGGAACACAAGCAGTATGTCATTTGATAACACATACAATTCATGTCTGCTAACATTCTCAGCAGCACTGGTTTTGCTTACGTATCCTCAGTTCTTGAAAAAGTTGCTTTTCACTCTGAACATCTGCACGAGTTTTTGATGGAAAACAGCGCTGTAAGAATACTAGTTTGAATTTTGTTGGGCTGACACCCATCCAGTATTTGAAGGCCTGCTTGTGGTTCCAGATATTGCAATGTATCTGAACATTATTTTCATAAAAAAGGGCAATAAAGGCTCGTTTTGGGAATGTAAAATCCACGGTTAAAATGACTGCATTACATGTCTTTAAATTAAAGCAACAAGAGATTTAAATCTTTTTTTTCTCTCTTCGGGTTTGGGTCAAGAATGTTTAATTAAGACGCCACAAAAAACATACCATATGCTCATTTTTCATCTCCATGTTTTACAAGCAGCATTAATTTTCTAAATACTATCTGTCAGCCAGGTTTGTGGTATTTGAATTGATACGTGCTCTAGAATACATGCACCCCACAGATTTATAGTACATCATTTGATTTAGCAGGCTCAGCACGGCTTGCCAATAATGGCCCGGAAAAGTGACCATGCTGCTTTTTAGTTATTTTTCAAAACTGTTGAAGAACTATTCTTTGAAGCCTTTAAGTGATCAGCTGTAAGTCGGTCAGGAGCATATGTTTTCAACTGGGTTTTCTTACAAGTAAGAGCAAGATAATTAAATTGTTTTAAAAAAGGCAATACTGCTGTGACACTTAGTCTAACCTGAAGTTTTTAATTTTAATCCAAAGAATGGCATTTGTACCATATTGTCTATTACTTTCTCCACAACCAGTCCTTTTCCAAAGCAGTCCATCCTAAACATCCTGCTATCAGGGCTGTGGGCAAGTAAATCACAGTTAGGCATTATTTCATTCAAATAGTAGATATCTTGTTTCAAGAGTAAACTGCAACATCTTGAATGCGACTCTTTACGGAAAACTCTGGAGCGGTGGTCCACGTCTGACCTCGGGGATATGCTAACACTGCGGCTTCACCGAGATTTAACAGTTGTCATGAAATCATTAAATTGAGCCCGCCGCATCTGGCAGTCAGACAATAACGGCGGTACATCACAGTGCAGCTTTTTAGTGCCAAGGAGCTGTGACTCATTTCTGATAAACATCTGCATCATAAAATAAAAGCGTGGCCTTGCTTGCATCTCGGTAATGGTACAGTGAATATCAGTTATGCGAGCAAGCGGCTTTTTTCAGTGAACCGTAGTTTATTCAAAACGTACATCCGCATCTGATAAAAAAAATACTGGGCACAGATCGAGTGAGGATTGTCATTATTTCCACATTTTACATGTGACAATAAGTACACTATTGTTGTAATTGGAGTATTTCTCCGTTACACAGTTAGATAAACAGTCTTACCATTGCCACTGCAATGAATATGTTTGGATTATATGAAAAAGTTCATTTCTTTAAAATGTCTGTGCAACATGAATACATGAAGCGGATTATCTCATGTCCTTAGGATATATGAGGATATATTTTTGCTGTGTTTAAGTGCAGATGTCAAAAATGTTTAAAATGCTAGCATCCAATCTTCACACTGTTATCAGGTATCTATTCCTTCTAGTAGAAACGCTGCAATGTAAACTACTCTCACATTACTACAACATAAGACGAAGCACAATATGCTTAATTTAGAGCTACATACACAGTTGATAATATTCTTTCGGGCTAGTTTCATTTAGGGGATAGAAAAGTACAAATAAATCCCCATTTCACTTGATGTAAAAGGACAAAGAAGGATTTCCCAGTGGAAATTAATGTGGCTTAGAGCATTAAAGGGACATCTGGTGATTTTTTTTTTCTCCAAATCAGTCCTGGCAACAAAAAAGTAAACTGAGATTGCTTGCATCTGCAGAAGTCAATAAGATCACATAAAAACTGTTTTCTGGATGAGGACAGAAAATATGAGCTTATTTTCAAGTTGTCCCTCCATACGTGTTAGACACAATTTAAAAAAAAAAAAAAGTCTGCAAGCCAAGTGCTAATCAATATCCTTTCCCTTTCTTTTTAATCAGACGGTGATATTTTTAATTTGTTTGTTTGTTTGTTGCTCAGATACGAGGCTGTATCTAGAATATTTATTTGGCCCCGAGGTTCCTCTCACTTTGGTTTAAGTAAGCATTTTGCATCGTTAGCTGTCCCTGTGGAATTCTCTAATGACAGTCCCAATTTGGAGTTTTAATTCAGTGCTAAACAGAAAACACTCTTCTCTGCAGCTGGCTGGTATGAAAAACTGCCTCTATCACAGGCCAAAGCCATTGTTTTACAAGTGGAAACCCCAACGACAATTATGCCTTACTGGTTATGGTTTGGCCGAGGGAGATGGCAGAAGCTCTCGCTTCAATGGTACTCCCAAAATGTGGCTTTCCACAGTTAAGGCGAAACAAACAAACAAAAACAAACAGACAAAGAGCCTGAATATTAAACTGACATGAGGGGATAACACCAGCGAAGACACAATGACATAAGTGAGAGTTTCCAGAGCTGTCACTCCAGTAAATTCTAGAGACTGAATAATGCACATAAATGGAGGATTAGTGGTCAACCTTGAAAACACATGTGCTGAAAGCAAAGCTGGTGGAGCAGAGAAGGAAGTTTGGCACGTGCAGCAGCTGTGTGGTTGTAGGCACTGCAGGGCTCTTTGATCTTCTGTACTCAGGTGTGACAGGGCCTTGGCAAACAGTGAGCCTGTTGCAGGCTGAGGCTGAGGCTGGACGGGCCCATATGGTCTCAGTGAGAGCGTGAGAAAGGGCACCTGCCGTGAAGCAAAGAACAACTCAACAAAGTGAAACTTTCTGAGGCAGTACTGGTGCTCAGGATGTGTCAGCTAGGATTTAAAAATAATGTTTAGCGTTTTATTGAAGTGTCTCGGCTCTCCAGATGGATGGATTTGATTAAAACTAGACAGCACAAAGACAGCTTTAAAGCAATTTTAGGGTACTGTATGAGATTAAGGACACATCTGACATGATCCATACTATTCTGGTATTGTGACTTCCACCCATGTCTTGTTAGGGTTGAGTGCATTCAAAATAATCCTTTTTCACCGTCTGCTGGCAATGCTGTGTTCATCTTTTATAAACTGGTACCACTATAAAGGATGATTACCTCAGCATTAATGGCCCCAAGGCTGATTGCATCTCATATTGCAACTGTCATTGTGTTGACCCTTTCATCAGCAGTGATCAGCTAAGCTCCAAAGGAGCCTAATAGGCTGGGGTATATAAAACACAGTGCCATCATCAACTCAGCAAATTCACAGTTCGTCTGGTAACCCGTCTTAAAGTCTTTCAATAAATCAGTCCAAGCAAGGATTTATGAAAACGACTGAGTGAACCCAGAGGTCACAGGCGGTTTAATTTGATACTTGGCAGTAAATCCTCTAATTGTTTTCCAATGCGCCTTTACAGTTGTACAATAATACCACAAGAATACTAGCTTGCATATTTGGATACATAAAAGGAAACAAAATATCATTTTTATGTGCTGTCTGCTGGACACACCTATGTTTAATAACATTTTGCATTTGATTTTGCCCTATAAAACCTTGTCTGCAAAATAGGAAATTAGCCTGTTACCCTAATGCTTAATGAGTTGCATGTTTTTTAGGAATCCAAGTGAACCATTACTGCCATTTTGTCATGATTTGGCGGGCTGCGTTTTAGTCCTGGGCTCTATTATTTCTTATGGGCTAATTAAGACATTAGCTATTATAGAAATTCCTGCACACTCGTTGTGGAATCAAACTGTCGTCTTTTGACTTGTTCCAACTCCCCCGGTGCCTGGGCAGAGCTCAGGCCTGAGGTTTTTTTTTCTTTTTGTTGTTTTTTTTCTTTCCCCTCTGCAGCTGTGATTTCTGGAGCAGACACACGAGTTAGCAACCACTGTGACCTTTCTGACCCCATCATCGTCCATCCAACACGATAACCTGACGATTCAGACAGATTAAATGTTGAATTCTTTCAGTATATCCTGAGCAGCAAGGCCATCTCCTTCTGCTTCTAGTTTTCACTGCTCCCTGACTGGAGTTTGTTAACTCTGTCATTTGCAGGGAGACTTTACAAAGGTCACTGTCTGTGTATTTTTCATTAACAACTCAGCGGTGCTCACTCCTCAGCTGGATAATGAGAACCATCGCCTCTGCAGATCTGGAGAAACATTTTTGGTGTCAGCAAATGTCGCAGCTTGATGGCATATAAATGTAATTTATCAGCATGTTTATGTTGCTGGTTTAGTAGGACATTTTTATGCCCCACTAGAGCAGGGATGCTGTGTCAGTGCATAATGACAATGTCACTTGCAATAACAGACAGATTTGGTATTTGTGGCGTCATCTCATAAAGAAGCTCTGCACAGTTTGTGAACTGTGACAACTTTATGATTGTCTTTTACTCTCTTTAGGATAACTTTTTGATATGAGTACACTACACTATTACACGAGCGAGACATGAGAACAGACTTATCTTTGAACAAGATTTGTATCCAGATTCGTTCCTTAACTATTTGTATTGTAATATTTTATTTAAAAGCAATGCATTCAAGTCCTAATCGAGACAGTACGTCTAAAGGTACTGGACCAATGGAAAGGGGGGTCAAATGCCATTGACTATTTCATGTGCAGCTCACATTTGGTTCATGCACATAATGATGCTGTGGTCTTCAAACAGTATGAGGGACTGTGCTTCTCCAGCTCTCACATCATCCCCTCACATGTCTTTGTGGGAATGGACACTTTTATGGCAGCACTAAAAGAAACTGGCTGAACGTCTATGTTTGATCCTTCCAGGGAGTAGAAAAAAGGGTAATACTTTAATCAGTTGAGTACCTTTTGTTTTTGTGCGTGGGCTTAACAGCACTTTAACACAAAGCAATTGTCAGACTAATTTTGGCTTTTAACCCAGCCCCTTGCAGTTTCAGAATTTTCCAACGTGTTGTCTTCATCCCATTTTGAAGACATGTCCCAAGTGTTGTGGGCCAAACTGTGCTGTCAATGATAATTAAACAGACTGACAGCTACAAAGAGGGAAGAGGCTCCTCGGTATCTTGTAAACAAGTTGCAAAATGGAAAAGAATGGTACAAACCTCAGTTTGGCCCGTGATGCTGCCACAGTATTGGTTATAACTGATCAAAGGCTTTGCGCTATTGGATAATGGCCATGCTAGCAGTACAGCCAGTGGCAAGTCACCATGGAGAAGCTTGATAGCAGAGCTCATTTGAATTTAGCCTTCTTGCAACAGAGGTTTTGCATGCCAACTTACCCACAAAATGTGCATTCCACATTGGTGATGTCATTTATGGTGAGGTGGATTCATATGGATAAATGCTACTATATCAGAAACAGACCGATCTGATTATCATCACTCTATCAAATCGATCTTTTTTTTTTTTTTTTAATGTAAGGCAGAGACAGATATAAACAAATAAAACAAAAAAGTAGAAAAGAATTGTCAAAAAAAAAAGAGAAAGAAAAACCATGAACTCTTTAAACATACTGTGCAATGGCAGGCAGTAAAATCAGAAATCCTTTCTTGGATTTGAGACTCAACAAGCCTTTCTTCATTCACTCGCTGTTGCCAGATTTGATTAATAGGTCAGCCATTTTTTAATGGATCACTTCTCTTATGTGCACAATCACACTCTCTGCCGCTCTGAAATGAGAAAAAGAAACACAATTCCTTTTTGTTTTCAGTCTTGTAAACCACAACATTTGTACGTTGTCCAGTAATGACAGTGTCAGATAGAACGAGCCCCAGAGGGCCTTCTGGGCTTTACTTCTGAAGGCCACAAGCTGACAGATACATGTGGGAGAACAAGGCAGAGAGGAAGCCTCATCATGACTTTCTGCAACCACCACCCCTGCCCCTCATCGCCAAGACTTCTTCAGTGACCGGGACAGCATAACCTCAAGCGGATGACATATTCTTATGGCAGATGCTCACAGAAAAACAATGTTTTTGTACAAGGGTGTAACTGCGATTTTTTTTATCACCAGCAACTCCACAGTGACTGCAGTCTATTAATCTGTAAATCTTTTGCAGAGAGTTCAAACTGATGAAGTATGATGAAATGTGTAATCATGTGTCAGCTGTTTGAATTGGATTTAAGAACTAATGTTCTCTCTTTAATGGCCATTTTAGTCATGCTACCAATACTTCAGAACAGGCCCTTACGTATACATATCAAGGTCACTCCAAATTTGTATTATAAAGACATATTTGATTTACCGCAGTTCAGAGTGTAATTCTTGAATGCAGTATCTTTGTCAGTCACTGTTCTTTTTGTTGAATTTATTAGTCTAAAATATATACAGTGCACAAAGTTTTTTGGCACTTTCATTTTTTATTTATTTCCTTATCCATTGATTCCAGATTATATTAGAACCACGGCAGACCGAATGACGTTTCCATGCATTCCAACATCTTTATTCTTTTATTTACCGGTTCCTGTCACGTTACAGACACAGCTGCAGCTTTCCAGCTGGCAGCTGAACACTTCTACAACAACAACAAGAGCTCAGGAGCTAGCTCACACTTTAAGCTGGCAAGGCGTGATTGCGGATGCTGCTCAGGTGCGCCTCCCCTGCAGCGGCACCGTAGACCACGGCCCGCCACACAGATATACAGTCACACAAGTAGAGTTACAAAGAAGCAGCTTGAGCAACAAGATAAAAAAAAGTATTATAGCAGATGGTATGGCCTCCAAAGAGCCCTGACAACATCATACTCTTAAGCTTGATTTAGGCCTGGTGCTAAATCTCTGCAGAGCTTATGGCATAGCCTATGCCAGGTGTAGGCAACTCCAGGCCTCGAGTTCCAGCATCCTGCAGCTTTTAGATCTCACCCTGGGTTACACACCTGAATCAAATGATTACTTTATTACCAGGCCTCTAGAGAACTTCAAGAAATGCCGAGGAGGTCACTTAGACATTTAAATCAGCTGTGATGGATCAAGGACACATCTAAAACCTGCAGGACACTGGCACTTGAGATATGGAGTCGCCTACCCCTGGCCTATGCATAGGCCAGGGGTCCCCAATTCCAGTCCACAAGGGCTTGTGTCCCTGCAGGTTTTAGATCTCACCCTGAATTAACATACCTGAATCACATGATTAGTTCATTACCAGGCCTCTGGAGAACTTCAAGACATGTTGAGAAGGTAATTTATCCATTTAAATCAGCTGTGATGGATCAAGGACACATCTAAAACCTGCAGGGACACCAGCCCTCGTGGACTGGGACTGGGGACCCCTTTACGCTACTTGCTTGTACAGCTGTTAAAACTGAGTGTTTATAACAATGAAAACCTTTGTCACCGTTGATGATTTTGCACATCAGCCCCACTTCTCACCCAGTTGGCATTTGGTCTATGCATACCATCGTGCGGTGGAATGCACATTAGCACGTCTGCTAAAAATGAATCCCACCACACAGCTAAATGGCTAATCAAATAGACACAAACGCACAGTAATTGAATTTGACTATCTGAGCACTGTAATTTAAGCATCTTTGTGTTTCTTGAAATAAATGAATGCATTTAGTATCTTGTGGAGGAAAAACTGTCAAAGTTTCCTCTGAGACTCTGACAAAATACACCAATCCACTCTGGCCCAGTGCGGATTATACCTGTGTCAAAATGCCTGACACATCTTCACAAGTCCTTCACAAGTGCAAGTTCTGCATAAGATTGAGATTTCAAAGAGTTACACCACGAGCTGTGATAGTACACACAACTGCCTGTGTAAGTGATGAATCTTTACAAAGAGGCCTTCAGCATCCCAGGAGATGTCCTCATCTTTTCTGAGAAGGAGAGGTAACACAGAGGACAAACCAAACCAGACACTGGAACTATCTTTTCTAATGTATATTTATAGCACTTCACTTGGATTTAAAAAGTTTAAAAACGTATCTAAGAATGCCAAATATCTTTGATCGCCCCCACTCCGTATAATGCAAACAGATAATTATGTTTACTTTTTTCTGGCTATTGATATATACATGGTTTACCTTATGAATATAACAGACAGTATCAAAGATAAGTGTGTTCCTACAAGGATGCTTTGTGGCTGCTCTCTAGTCTGCAATTTGTCAGTGTGATATTTTTATTCGCTTTCATATCTCCACTGGCACTAATGGCTTGTGGTCTGACAAATAAGAAAAAACATCTTAAGAAAACTTCAATATGGCTCCATTAGTAATGCTTTATTTTTCTTTTGATTTGATTTTTTTTATAGTTTTTCCTTTAATGTCATCTGCATTTGTGGGTGGTTTACAGGTGAGTTCACGTAAAGGTTAGTCAAACCTTTTCTATTGGACAAGCCAGCGGTGGTGAGGTTTAACCAGCCAGCCGTGATGCTGCCGCTCATGTCTCTCCCCCTGTTTGAAGATAACATCAACTTGAGCTTATTTCAGATACATTCTGAGTCATAATACATTTTCCGCAGACATTAATAACTGATGAAAAAAGAAAGCAACGAGTTTAAAGTAAGAGCAGCCATTAAAATATAATAGGGGAAAGTATAGAGTCGGCTTACCTCTGACTGCTGATCAGTCATGCTCCTTCTCTTAAGTTTGATCCCCTCTTCGCTCCATGCTAGTCAATCATCAGGAACAATAAACCAAGTTGCTGCAGGCGTGACAGTGCGGAGAGCGGAGAGGAGCACGGTGGCTACTCGTCAGACTAATTAACCATACAGACAGGGCCCGGCGCCATAACCCAAGACAATTCCAATCTGAAGGGCTGTAATTGAACTGACAAGTTAATTACAGGCTGATATTATCGTGCGTTCCTTGTAACACCCCTCTACAACCCCCTCCCCTTTTCCTCCTTTCCTCTTGTCTCATTCTCTTTCCCGTTCTCTCAAAACTACTCTACCTCCCATCCTCAGATGTGTTAATTAACAACAGTAGCCCAACAGGTTTCGAGCTTACACACATGCCCCCCTGTACTCCTGACCTTTTCACCTGTGCTGGATCTATAATTAAACAGAAATAAGTCCACTTTGTCTCATTTTCATTTACAACATTTATGAGCTGCACTTTGTAGACGGAAAACTCCCACCAGCCCCGGCAGCAGCACCACAGCCACAAGCCCCTCGGCTCAGCCTTCTCCACCCGATCCCACCCTGCACCTCTGTGCACCTCTGTAATTAGCGTTAGCATCTTCTTTAAACAAGCTACATAAAGTTTAGTGGCAGGATTAAATCAGATCATTACCATAATATGGCTGTGCAATTTGCCCCTATCTCTCTGCTTTTCCGCCACATCAAAGCCCTGCGGAGCACTGGTGTAATTGGGCCATGCCGCCTTGTCAAGATGATTCAGCCTGATGGCTGCTCCTCTCACTGAAAAACCTCCTGGGCATGATAATTAATGGAGAAGAAAGTCAAGTCAACATGAAGAGAAGAAGAAGGAGGAGAGAAAAGGAACTTAAAAAAACTTTGGACAGCTCCACATGAATATTTCACACCTCTGACTTATTCAAAATTAACATTATCAATTTGATGCATAATGGATATTAACTTTGTCAACGCTGTTTCCTTTTAACATAGCTGTGTTTTTCATGATGTCTCCCAATCTGATACCTTATGTTGTGACCTTACGAGTGGTTCCAGTGATGTAAGCGGGATGAAATCAAAGTTTGTTTGACTCGTTGTATCCATCTTAGATCAGTGTTGTCATTCCTGATTAGGTGTCGACGTGAGGACAGCTGCCATTCATTGAGTTCACGTTGATTTTGAAGCTGATTTCCCTTTGGAGTTAAGATAACAAACTGTGTCTTGTGTATCTATTATAATTTTCTTTTCAAATCGTCTCGTGAGACCAGTGCCAATGGAATTACGACAGCCTCGGCGTGTTACACAAAATCAGTTTTCTTTGATAATTTACATCATGATGTCACCTTGTGGGAAGAATACACATTATAGGCCTGCTGTGCCTTTGTTGACACTCTTTGCCAACACACTTTGGTAATGAATAAGGCAAAGCTTCAAACACAGACAGGTGCTGGGCGTCTAGTAACTCTCACTGAATATCCGGAGTAGAGAGTCAGCCTGGGTCACTGTTGATTTGTTGCAAATTAGCACCATATGTTTTATCTCCGAGTTTACATATGAATGACTCAAAACACAGAAAGGGAGGCTGAGAGTGGGCGAGGGGATGAATATCGATGATTCCTCTGTATGCTGGGTTTGGGGAAGATGTGAGGGGGAGCAGAATGGTGCCTGCCATTCAAATGTCCGTCATCTGTTCAGCCAGTAAGGAAGGACAGACAATGCCAGTGACAGTTGGTGACAGAGACAGCTGGTTGTCTCACTAGCCCCTGCCTGTGATCCACTGCGAGGTGACACCTCGCCCAAAAAAAGAGAAGGAAAGTGGGAAAAAAAAAGAAAATCTCAGACTAATCAAAACAGCAGGCCAGACACCCTGCCTGCACCAACAGGAGACCAATGCCACAATGACGCCCGGCTGGCACATCAGACAATACTTTCTCTGTCACAGTGCCCCGCAACTCCGTCTTCCTCCTTCCATCTGCCCTTCTTCAAGTCTTCACCCACCAGCATCAGGGGCACTGGGGGTTGTCAGCTAAAGCCAAGTAACCTTTCTGCTCTTTCATTTCTTCCACCCCAAATTTGAATATGAAAAGGGACTCACTCCTACCCAGTCAAAGACCATCACTTTAATGACATTTGGCAGTCATTTGATTTATTAGGTTTTAGAGGGAGGGGAGAAGAAATCCACTAAATATTTCATATGCCATGCTAATCCTTGTAATATTGCCAGCTGAAGCCATGTACCTGCACCGCTAAGACGTGAGGCACATGGATTTCTCACAGTCAGATGGCTGGAAATGCCTGTGAGTCTCCTGAATAATAAAATAGCTGTATTGAAATATTTAGACTTTGATTCCCATTAAAGGAATCTTTAAAACATGAGATTTACATTTCAGGAAGAAAAGAATAGTGATAGTAGAGACAGCAATCACAACACACTTGCGCAGAAAAACCTTCAGCCAGTCTGAATAACAGCGTCTCCCTCTGTACTCCCTCTGAAAAGTAAATTTTGAGAGAAACAGACGGTATAGGTTCAAACAAAGAGCACGCTGCCACGGCAGAACAAATGGCTCACAAGGAGCCGTTCGCGTGATAGCATGTGTTGTGTTTCTATGGTTGATGTCGGGTGAAAAGCACAAGTGACGAGAGATAGGGCCTACACATATATAAAACATTCTGTGACAAAAGTAGCTTCAGAACTGGGAATGAAAGGAAATGAGGTGTCAGCAGTTTCATCCCACTCGCAACACTTCTCTCATCTCAGCCCTGTTTGACATTTCCACAGCTGCTCCGAGCAGTAAGCGTCGTACTGAGGATACCAATGCTCTCTTTGTTCGCGGCGCGCTTTGTCCATTTGACTGCGTTCCAGATAGACCGAGAGAAGAGACAAAGAGTGACAGAGACATAAACGGAAGCATGTGGTTGACTATCTGCATCCCCAGACCTTGAGGCCTACAGTTGGCTGACAGTATGCAGGCCTGATGTGGAGGCGCATAGGCAAATGTGCCACATGGTGCCTGGTTCCCTCCAATCTCAGGACACTTCTGGTTAAATTTGTCTCTCCCCACAAGTCCTTGGCAGCCGTGACTACCTCTTTCATATTTGACATTGACCTTGTGGTGACATCACCCCCTCCAGGCACTGTGGCATCACTGAGAGATATGATGAAAGCATCCAACCATGGCCACCATGACTACACACAAAACAGACACCACTTTGAACCCTCCGTCTCCTTTTGTTTTCAGCGCAGTTTAAGAGCAGGGGTGGTCAGAAGCCAGCGTAGCTCGTCGTAATGTGCGGCTCACATGTGGCCAGAGCCTGAGTAATGCTGCTTCTTTGGTCGGACCATGTCGAGGGATGTGCCGCAAATATCTACAGACTGAAATAACAACAACTGTACGACAGTAAACGCTACAGAGCTCACGTTTCATTTTTAACCAACCAAAACCAGCGTGCTTTTCTATTCTGTTCCACATAACTGCACTGCTGTAGGCTATTTGCAATATGCAATACCCAAAGGCTTTGGAGAAGGTAAGATGAGAATTCACTCTGTTGACTAGAGAAGAAACTGTGATCTTTATGTTCCCAGCAGATTCCCTTACTTTGGGAATATGTGTCAAAGTGGCATGTGTCACATAATAGTATTGTTTGTAAGTGTGACATCTGTGCTCATCTGCATTGCCTTTAAGATAAGCGAATGTGCATGACAAGGTATGTAAAATGTATTTTATCTATATAGCTTTTCACTTATGAGTGGATAGCTTCTCTCAGCTTTGTGGTGCACATCATGAGGGCCCCTGGGAAGCTTAAGGAAGACGAAAACCCAGAGGAGACACTACACCATACTTGCTGTGAGCGGGATCGTGGGTAATGAAGCAGATGCGAATGAGGCTGTGTATCTTTTGCGTGTCAGTTTGTGCCATACGCGTACGTTTCCTTTATGAGTGCGTGTGCATGGGTGCTCAAGCTGGTGCTGCTAGTTAAATGCGCTAATCATGGCTACCGAGTGTGTAATTGGACATAACAGGCATCACTCGGGCAGAGTGGGCGGGATGAGGCAGCGTGGCTCCTTGAAGGCCCAGCTAGCTAATTTGCACACAGTGATATTCCCACGTTGACAACTGGAGGCAAATAAATGAGCTGGGGAACAGCAGCCAGACAATATGCCACTACGCACCCGCTGCTTGATTTGCCACCAGGGCTTCAGCACCCAGGTAGCACAATTACTGCCCATTCTCTCTCCTTAAATTGTGAAGCGGAAGAGAAGTGACACCCATAAGGCGTGCATCACTGTAATCGAATCTAAATGAAGACTGTGCATAACCAGAGCTCCCACCTGAGACAGTGGGAGAGATGTGACCGTGCCAGCCTGTCAACACCGTGTCAACACACCCGTTCACAGCCCCGTCTGCATGCATAATCACACCAATCATTACAATGTCAATGACGATAATGTAAATATAAAGAGTGGAGGCAGGAAACGGAGAATAGCAGGGAACGACAAGGAAAGGCTCGATTTAAAGAGCCGAAGTAGTGATGGTAAGTGTGAACAATGTAGCAACAGAGAGGGAAAACGTTCAGTTTAATTTTGATCATTTGCACTCTGGTTATTTCGCATCAGCAGGTAGGATGAGCTCACACATCACCTGTGCCAGAGTGTTTCAGGCTGGGTGATACTTTTAGATGTAAATATGTCATCGTTGCATGATGTCACGTTCATAGAAATACTATTTATCTTTTCTTGAGTGTGCTTTCTCTGGGAGTGTTTTGGGAGTGGCCATTAGGATCGATCACACCACTGAGAGTTCAAAATATCATGCTTAATGAATGACAGTACCTTTAGCTAATGTTAGCATAACAGTGCCAGGCAATGTTCAATAATTGACAGAAAAGTCCCTTAATAAGTCAAATTTTACTTTATATTGACATGCAATGTGACAACCTAAAGATGACTTGTAATTAGCTTTTTTTTAAAACACCACCGAATTGCATGTAACAATCCAAAAATAATGAGCTATATGCATAGAATATGTCTGGTTCCTGGTTTGACAAGCTTAGATTGTGACATGTGTAGCACAGGTCATTGCACATGGTTGTATCTGATAGCTGGTTAGCAATGTAGCTTGTTACCACCAAAAGGCTGCACAAAAATTCAAGACTGCTGTCACAAAGCCAGTTACTCCTATTAAATCTATACAAAAGAGCCGTCACAATAGAATCTGGGATATTGTTGCTGTTGGTTCTCTACACTGCCAGTGTGTACAATCTAGTTTTATGTTGCAGAACCATTCAATAAGGCATTCGTACAGATGGTATGTTTAACGAACATGGTGTATAAGAAAGAAAAGAGCATGTGGTCTTACACAGTTAATATATTTTGTTACAGGTTTCACCCAACTGACCAAAGTTCCAAGACCTGACTTATGATGTTAATTCAGACCTGATTAATTAATCAGTTGTCAAGGATTTTCTTTCTAATGATAAAAAATGACAATAGGTTAGGTGGGGCATAGTTTGGACAGAATAACTGGAAGTCCTTCTGTTTCTATGAGTGTGTATGTGTGAATACGAACTTGCTCACAACTGCAGAAGTTTAAATCATTGCTGGTGTCAGAAGGGACACGCTCCATGCCACCCACCATCATTATCAGCACTTCCTGGTGCCAAAGGGGAAGCATTAAATCTTCTCCACCAGCCCGGCGATTGAGACTGTCACCGTCATTAACCTGAGGTGGCGTCAGTGCAGGCCTCTCAGCCTGTTAGCCACGATCCCCATTGACATCCACACGCCGCTAACCTGCCAGCAACAGAGACGTGTGTCTGTGTAATACTGGAGCCTGCAACCAGCCTGTTTCTGTCACTGCCACCTCTCTCTCAAAAAAAAAAAAAGTTTCTCAGTTCATAAGTCAAAACCAATATAAGCATGACCCTTTCGGAGTCACTGATGCAGATCTCAGTGAAGAAGGGGATTAAGAAAGTTACAAGTCTTATCTCTTTTATTTTGGTTCCACTAAATGGCTTTAAAATTATTGTTAGGGTGCTTTGACCTTACCTTGCCTGGCAGCTAGAATCTTGCAAGATTTATGGTATTATTATCAGAAGGTGATCTGTCTTGACAGGCTCAAACTGTCCTTGTAGCCAAGCCATAACTGGTTTAGACCAATCAGCAGACTACTGACTGCAAATGTGTGGCATTAAAAAGGCTTCATCCAATCACCTGCCAAAGATTTTTTTAAAAGGCCTGTAAGTGCCTAAAGTTTTATTTCATTGGTAGGAAACACTTTGTCAAATATGCTAATTAGCTACACTTACGGACTACAGAGACTAAGTCCTACCAGGTGGCAACCTCAAGGGCTGATTAGGCTAACATAGAAATGCCCAAAAAGCTGCAGTCCCTCCAAAGGAGACTGGCTCCAAAATTCCCAGTGTTACCCAGAATTCCACACGCTGTTACAAAGGATTTTTAAGCAGCTAACTAAGAAATAATAAAGTTGGAAAAGCAATTTAGCAGTTCACTTAACACTAGCAGCCATCTCTGCCTGCCTGATGCGCTTTTCTAGCCGAGCTTGCCAGTGCTAGCCAATAACTACACATTCTTGTCTTAAAATGGTCCCAAAAAACAAAATTCTCACAAAGAATTAAAAGTATATTATTCTAAACAGCGTTTGGTTTCTTAATAAAAACATAGCATGATGTAAAAAAAAACCTGTCAATCTCACTTTGATGTTTTAGAAAAATCTGCTTGGTGTTTTCCTCAATGTTGCCTCTGCATCTCAGCAGTAAGGTGCTAAATTTGATTTCCTATGTTTTCCTTCTATAAACCCATCATTCCCATTTTTCAGTCATCATCCTGGCCTGAGCAGTATCCTCAGTGAGCAACTTCCTTCTCTGTCTTGAACACCAGTGTGACAAAAAAAACGAAAAAGCAATCGACAGCGAGGCTGTGGTCAAAGTGAGGATGGCGACACCCTGTTTAACAACGACAGTGTACTTTGTGCTGTAAGCATAACACATGATTTACAGTACAGTGGATTTTATTTTAAGGGATCCAACTGCCATCTTGGGTAATGATGAAGTGGCAGTGCGGGGATATAGGATGTCGGCCAGTCTCCGGAGGCTTTGACCAGACATGTTTTCGTCTTTCTTTAGCTCACAATTAGAAGCAATAGTCTCCCACTCATACGATGGCTCCCTCTCCTCAGCAGAGATATATTTATCTGAGGATAATTGGCCATTAAATCCTCACTTGACAACTGTGAAAATGCCACCCCAAGAGTAATCTGCCTGCCAGAAAATGACAACGGTTGGCAGAGCTGTCGACTGCTGAGAGCCACATCAGGAATGAATGGATCTATTCCGTGCACTCACAGCCATACACGTGAACACGTACACATCGAACAGAGCGGATGTCCTAAACAAATTCTGTCCTGTTCCTGGTCTTTTTTTTCTCCTTTTTTTTTTTGAGATAGGGAACCCCTCATTATGATCCTTATTAAAAAGCAGGTCTCAGCGTTACGGATGAAACAGCATCATCTTTAAACCCTTTCTGTCAGTAAAGAGAAATGCACTTTAAGCTTTATTTATTTTTATTAACTTTGCAAGCGCTCCGCTTTGATCACTTTATCGGGGTACTCTATTTTCAATTACAGATGTCGCACTTCTTTGAAAGTCCTTATGTAAAATTGGATTCTTCTTAGTCTAACGTCTGTCTCGCTTGAGCTGATCCTTATCACGCTGTTCAAAGTATCCAAGCTTACCAGCTTTTTGAGGCTGTCGAAAGCCTGGCCAAGGCAAATGAAAAGACAAGCATTGTGCAATAAATTTCTGTCCTTTTCATCCAAGTGCCTTGGCTGTCTCTCAAACTGCTAACACGAATCAGACTGAGCAGCAGATACAGTAAGTGTAATTATTCTCAAAGGACAGAGAGAAGAAGATTTCTCTGATTGTGTTTCAAACGCAGCCTGTATTTTGCCCCTGGGTGACCATTTTGCTGTATATTTATGGGTTTTCTTTCTCTCAGCGATCAAATCCATGTAGGCCTCTTCCTATGTGAAATATTTCCATTTTGAGGTTTAAATGTTATTGGGGTTGCATAACCGGAGTCCTTGATGAGTGCTTGGAAAAGGTGATAACAAAAATAGCTTATTGTGAGTGAGGTTAAAAGGTTATCAGAGTTTATGGTGTTGTTGACATGTTGGATACAATATTTGTGTTTTTTATTGTCTGGCAAGAAACTGCCAACTGTGACAGAGTGGTAGCCAAAGGAATGTGCGCATTATCTTTCACAGAGGAGGTCAAAGGGGTCTCTGCTAAACATGTGGGGGAAATGAAAGGTGGATGAAATTAAGTGTATTTGGGAAACTGGGAAATTATGGATAAAAGCTCTATAGAACTGCCATACACCTATGGGATTCTGTATGTTCATTGCATGTAAATGATTTCTCACTAGATGAGAGTGCCATCTATCTTCTCTGGTCCCGGTATAGGCCAGAGTGCAATTCAAACATTCATAGGACAGCACTTGTGCGTGCAGACTTTTGCACAAAGGTAGCTGAGAGAACGGGGAAGACATTGCCTTGAGTGAGGGTAGTCTGTCTTTGCCGTGTTATCTGTGTTGCGGACTCAGGGGTTACTCAAATCACAGCATCCTGTCAGGGCATGTTTTAGGAAACACCCATCCCTGATTCCCGTCCAGGAAGCTGAGAGCTTTCTCTAATAGTACTCAGATGGTACTGGATAACAGGCGGGGAATGAAAAAGTTATTTTATTAATAACATAGCAAAAAGGCAGGAAAAGGGTAGATTCCTCTCTAAAAGCTCCAGACTGTGTTGTTTATTAATTCAGAACAGTGTTTCAGTTTCACTATTCATGTTATCAAAAATTCCAACATTGTGTTGAGTGCAATCTCATGTTAGAGTGATAATGGGACGGAAAGTACAGGAGAGGTGAATAGAAGGTGCGTAGCATAAACTATTCACCAGAGAGCATGAGACAGGTGGAAAGCGAATGAGAGAAAGCAGTGTTCCTGCATTTCCATACCTCTATCCACTAGTGACAACACCCAAAACAGATGCACTCTACATTTTAACAGTTTGTCGAAGAAGCTTTTGTTTGCTTCATTGTATTTTTTTCTTTTGCCTTGTGTGTTTTTTTTTTTTTTTTTACACCCTTCCTTTCACATCAGTTCTTTACTCTGGAGGCTTCCTCGCTGCTCACAAACAACAACTGTCTCCCACTCGGCTCTGTTTGATGACCTACATTACATTCTCTTTGCATGAAGGTACAGCGGGCTTACATGTTCTGTGTGCATAAACTGCGGTGTAAATGACTTGAACAAAAGGGTGGAGCAGCCGTATGGGGATGGAAATGAAAGCACGTAGCACTGTAGAGGACACACTGCATCAAGAGAGCTCGGTGTTGTCTAAACACCACCGCGGAAGATTTGTGCCACTGATGATGGCTTGTGTTGGTGCAACGTGTGTGTCAACATGTTTCATATTCATGTGTGTGAAGGAAAAGCTTGGGACACGTGCACTCGTCATCCTTTACAAGTTTGTCCCCTCGCACGTGAAACCTAGCCAGCACTCCTTTGGGGCCAGCTAGCAGCCACATGGTTTGACAAGCTGCATGTCAAAAACAATCCGTAGCTGTAAAGTACAGCTTCAACCTTTGGGGTCGGGTGTGGGAACTTCCAATCATTGCACATCTGTAGATATGATTCACAGAAAATCATCCCAAATATGTTTCATATGGCTGGATGGTGCACACATTGTACATCGTTTGATCATAAAACAAGACCACATAGTGGCGAAATCATATACTTACTTCTATTGTACATATAGTTGTTGTGCTAAACAATCCAGTGTGCCTCCCTGACCGAAACCACATATGTTCAGCATGGATGAAAAGTCAACTCCATGATGTTCATCCAACAGCAAGTCCTTTGATGACTGCTTTTTAGGCACGGGCAATTTCCCCATCTAAAACTCACGTCTCTCGTCTCCCCTCGCACAACGAGAGTGCACCCATGGCACTGTTGCAACTTGTGTAATGTGTCATGCGGACGTCTGTTCGCTTAGAAGTAAAAGCTCACTTCTGAAAGATCCGTCACACAAATTAAGCCCCTTCAGTTCCCCCTTCTCCAAAAACTAAAAGTTTTGGTGTTATCCCTAAGAGCAGCACTAAAGCAAAAAGCCAGTTAAGCCCCATTAGGAGCCTGTGTGCTGTGACGATCTCATTGGAAGTGCTGGATGAAAATTGCCCGGATTAATGTGTTAATCCATCTCTTTAAAATGCTAATGTCCATTTTATGCCCATTAAATCTCAGTGTGCGTTTTCTTTGATGCATGCAATTTCTATCAATTAAACACAGAGAAGTGAAACAGGCAGGAGGGAGATTAGTTCTCTTGCTCCAAGCATGAATTTCTCCTTTTGGTTTCATATTTATCTTGAATGGGAAGTGGGGGAGTGTTTGGAATGGGTTTGAGAAATACAGAAGCAGCAATGTGGTGATATGATGAATTCTGGAAGCCCTGCGTTTCACAGAGCTTATGACAAAACCCAAACATCCACTAGCAAGAATGTGTAAATATATTACTAGCGAGTGAGTTTTAATTTGAGAAATGAAACTTGTTTGATGTCATTTTCACATCTATAATTCATCATGTCTGCAATTCATAATATGTTTCTACAATTTTGAATTAAATGTGTAAAATTCATCTTACTACGCTATGATATCTTTGGTATTTTCCTCATGTCCTTTTGCAGTACTCGTTTTAGTATATTACACTAAGCCTTACTCCAATATGTTAACAAACGTTTAAGCATATACCTTTGCCCCAACGACATCCCTGGACACTGGAATACTGTTTAACAGCTGTTTAATTAATATATTTTATATATCATTATGTTAACAAGGACAACATGGTGGTGCAATGGTTAACATTGTTGGATACATGCAGATTATGAAGAGTTTTCTGTCTCTCCGTGTTAGCAATTTGATAGATTTGACCTATCTTGGTCAAATCTTGGTCTACTCCACCTTTTGCTGGATAGATGGATGGAAGGATTTATGGATGGATCATAAGCAATGTAAAAAGGTATTTCTTAAAAAGAAACTGCGTTATTGTTTTGGTCCAAAACTTTCATTTCGTGCCCTCACATAAGAAACAGAAAAGTCATATTGTCAACAATAGCCAAATACAATTAGCAACAAGCTAATTTGTCTTGTAAGAGCCAGAAATTGGTTTGCTGATCTTGAATTCATCAAATAGCAACACATATGTCAACACATATTACATGTATTCAAGATATATAGTCAAATAAATGTTCATGATGCCCCATGAATTAACTGTGAAGTTGGCCATTTAAGTTGCTAATTTATATATATCAAAATTAAGTTTTTCTTGAGGAGACAAAAGAAGCAAATACCATAAGCACAACCCGTGAGTCATCCGAGATGAGTAGAAGAGAGAGCAAAAGGGAAAGCACTGACCTGAAAAGTGTAGATAAATGGCCACTAGAGGTAAAATCAAAGTCTTTACAAAACATAATGAATAAATGGACTAGTGAAAGCACAAAAGAGCCAAAAAAGCCACAAGAAAATATTCTATCCTGTTCAGTTCATTCAGACAGCGAAATGATGAGGTTCACCGTTGAGAAGCTGTAGTTCCCTGAGTGCCTGGCTCACAATAACATACACACATTAGAGAGTTAGTGATGTGATTCAGAGCTACAATATCTTCCAGTAACAATGACAAATCCATTTTAAGATTAGTCAGTATGAAGCTTCAGAAATCCAAGGATATTGATTATGTACCACATTCACAAATTACCGAGCTGAATCGTGTGCCTGTAAGGGCCTGCGGATAGAATAAGCAGTTTGGATAGAAATGAACTGTGTGGTGAATCCGTGGAATTTCTCATCCCACAAATGTCGGGATGACTCGCGGATGCCCTCGCAGTTGTGCAAAGCCTTTTAAGACCAGGAGTGACATATCTTGTCCAATCACAGAGACCTCTGCGGCTGACCATAAAATGCTTCCAGATTTGTCACACACAGACGCACAGACGCACACACACAGACTCATTGTTCAAAGTTAAAATGCTTCCAGTAAACTCGCATTCATCATGTGAGCACTATTTTTGAGGTAGAACGCAAGGAATGATTTATAGAGGCATTTCGACTTCTCTCGCGCTCACCCTCCATCATGAGCAAAATATGCTGCCATAAAAGTAAAATACACCCTGTGCTACATGGTGAAAATGTACTAAGTCATATTTTATTTACTCAGGCATTGTGTGACAAGTTGCTGTTTGCCAATGGAAGGGCCAGTGGCTTTTTGGGAGGTCCGGGAAGCTATAAATATAGATCGTTTAGATCTGGAGGTTGATGGAGTCCAATGAGAAGCCTGAAGATAAAACCAGAAGCTTTAATTGGCCTTGTTTACAAGGACTCCAAAGTCATGAAGCAACTAGGAAGTGCTAACATCCCTTATTTAGGTATGGGACACCCCATAGCTGACCCACCCATCTCCTCCTCTGCTATTCTTTAATACATGTTAACTGGCTCTGGCACCAGAGAACCGCCACCCTCCCTTCACCTCTCCACCTCTCTGCTGGGAGCATATGTTGCTATTCTGTGGGATGGGTAATTTATTAAAATCAACCTAATTTTCTGTGATATATTAAATCTCTGCCTGGGTAATCACTAGCCCCATTTCATTGAGGGAATTAAGTGCCCACTACTTGGTGCGATCAGAGGCCTGGAAAATGAGGCCTAGACTGGTATTAGAGAGTGTTCAGAGCCTGCTAATGGTCAGGGGATGAAATAGATTACCACAACATTTATTACAGTTCAGTGACACTGTGAGCAGCCAAACATAAGCACACAGTCAGCATTACAGATCCTCATTTAAACAATTGCAGCTTCTAAAGATGGCCATTTGGTGATATGAAGGACTTTGTGCTGTGAGCTAAATAGTGTTGTATTGCTGCTATATAAGAATGAAGGAAGTAATTCGACAAAGAGCGATAAAAATGAAAAGGGCTGTTGATGAGGCAACATTTAAGTTGAAGTTATGCTATGATAGATACTACCTCTCATATGTGATGAGGTGGTATAAGGAGTACCACTAAAGTTCTGTTCTACAAAACAAGATGATTCTTGAGTGTGCATCATTGTTGACAAGCCAGCAAGCAAGACAAAATACAACATATGATAAATCTGAAAATCTGGGACATCATCTTCACTCTGATTAGTTAACAATTAATGACAATGTCCTCTAAAAACAGGGAAACAAGACTGATCTCAATACTCAACAACCTAGCATGACAGCACTTAAGGTTATCAGTTATTACTGTAAAAAGTTACAAAGTGATGCATTAAAACCCAACGCTAATTAAGTTGGAAGCAGGAGGCATTAACTCTTTGTATCTCAGCAACATAACCAGAGTTTTAGTTCAACTTTGTGCATGAAATAAGATCAGGTGATTATTGCATAAAGATACTTTTTGTAAAGCCTTTCCCCCAACACTTACTAGAGCTTTATTTCCCCCATTCTTATATTTTTAAGAGGCAGGATAACCAGACACAAGGAGGTGAAAGACACCAGCATATCCTAAAACACAGGCGGGACTATATAGTTTAATAAGTGTGGACGTAAAGATGACTCACAACATGACTCTATAACATTTGGATTCTTTCAGTTTTAACTTCTGATAGAGGATGACAGTAATCTAATCCAGGGTCTCGATCAGCAGCCTAAACACAGAAATCCAGTTAGAAGGAAAGTCTCTCAAGTGCATCATGGTACTAAACTGAACACTCGGCCTCCAACTTGGGTAAAATGAGCTACATGTAAAAAGACAGAAGAAAATGCCCTTTTTCGTGTGTAATGTTGAACACGCTTATTCAAAAAACTTTTCACAGTCCAGCTGAAAGCGGATAAGTCTAAGTATAGCTCTCTCCACTTCAAGCCAAACCTCACAGACCATTTTCGCATAGAAACAGACAAAGCCTGATCATTGTCATGTTGTTCTGCTTGTTTTGGGGTTGAGGCAAAATTAGTTGCAACTGAGTTTGAGGTCCCGAGACGACATGCTCCCACGACGTTTGGGCCACCATTTGTCATTATACAATTTGTCGGTACCGTTTTCAGCAAACAGGAAGTCGCTTAAAACTAGCAGAGAACCTGGCAAGGACTTGTCTTCTCTGACAGTCTCATAGAAAAGAACTGATGGGATTGGACACGTTCAAGATGGTGTGGTTATATCTGAAGGCTAAGACTATTTCCTTAGTTTTTCGGAGAAAGGAGCCAGTATATTTGGACAGCCCTCTAGCCACTCTAGCGCGTGAGAGCTCAATCCCACAAAAAACATTGTCATTCTTGTACTCTTTTTGCCTCTGGTTTTTATCCTGAAACACAAGCACCCATGTGTTCCAATAACTGAAGCAGCATTTTGGTTTGCAGTCCCAGATTTCCATTACTTCCCCTCCCTGTCTTCCAGTGGTTCCAGCTGGGGTTGTTGGACTGCATATTGCAGCATGATCCTCGGGGAAGGCATTGTTATGGAAGTTGGGTCTAGTACACTAGAATCTATTCTAACTCCATTCAACAGCCTCCCTGTCTTAACACCACAGCTGTCAGCAATGTCACTACATGATGAGCTGTGACACCACCGAATCTAGCAACGCTTTGTCACCCTGATACACTTAAGCATTGGTTACAGAGCTCCAGCTCGGCAAAGACATGCTGTCAAGTAAGGAAAGACCATTATCTGCAATAGACACAAAAGTACAGGGAATCCCTGCAGACACAGAGATGATTAAGGGCTAAGTGTCATTCTTCCTGTCTTGGTGTATTTTTCTAAAGAGCTCTATCTCTTACTGTCCTTTTTACCGTACACCTCAGACTTATAGCCCTATCTCTCATGCTTGCTCTGGAAGGACACACACCATGACAGCCGTGTTGTGGAATTATCCCGAGGTACAAGCCTTGGTCATACACCACAAAACAACAGAAAAAGGACAATATATGAAAGTAAATCAAAGAGAATTTATAAGTGTGTGTATATATATATATATATATATAAATAAATATATATATATATATATATATATATATATATATATATATACATATGTGCTCATCACTAATAAGTGGGACACTATTAGTGATGAGCACAGTAACAGATAGAGTAGCTAAGTGTGATTTGCCGTGATGGGAAAGTATTTCAGGAATGTATGCACAAGACTCTTGGTTCTGGAGGTCAAAATAGTGATGCTATGCCTCATTGGTGTCTGATTTCCTAATAATGACACTCCCAGTATGCGAATGAAATTTCTGATTTCGAAGTGAGATTCTCGCTGGGGTCAGGCACGCTCAATGCTGATACCCTCGGGGCATTTTGGAGCATTTTTTAAAAAGCTGTCTAATTTTTATTTTTTTTTTTAGTCACACTGCATTATTTATTCAAAGAAAAACTGTTGTCTGCAAACATTAATTCCTTTTTTGAGGAAACTTCAGTGGTGGCAAAAGTTATTTATTTATTCGTTCATTATTCTGTTGTGTGTGCCTTACTAAAATGTGTGACGAAGGTATTTTGTGAACTTATTAAATTTAGTAATTCTACTAAAAAATCGAATAATTACAGAGTATTTTGTTTGTATATACGGAGTGCTTTCACTTTTATGCTGCAAATACATTTGTTATGGTTTTCTTCCTTTTGTATGTATTTTTATCTTTGGCACTTTACATTTATGAGTTAAAAACTATGAGTTACTGGGGCCAGCAACTACTTCACAGAGCCAGTTCAACTCATTCCCCTTTTGTTTCCAGTCCTTGTGTTAATCTTAATTAAATGGCTGCTGTAGTCATCTTATATTTTCTTACAGACATGAGTCATAATTTTTTTTTTTTGCAGAAAAGCAAACACGCTTATTTCCCCAAAATGTTAAAACCTCCCTTAAAATGAGAGCTATCATTTCTGTAGCAGTTTACCCTTTATGACATCTCACTTGAATGAGAGCTGTCCAGTAACACGCCAGCTTCACCACCCTCTAGGCTACTATCAGTCTGCTCGAAGAGTGTCATTAGTATTCACAAAGACAGACAGACAATCAGGCTCCAGTTTTATCACTCGGCATTTGTAAGAATCAGATCTGAGACACAGCGGTATCAATAAAAGATCTAATTTCCAGCCTTACTCCAACAACTGTGCCTCTTTCAACCTACGCTGTGGGTATCAATTGTGCATTGAATAATGAAAAGCAATTATGCAGCTAAACAAAGCTGTGGTGGTAATAGGCTGTTGTTTTATTTTTATCCACAAAATTAAAATAGATTCTGCGGCTGTGTGTGGCTTTCTTTTTCAAGAATGGGTCATGCTCAGGACAAGATACTCCTGACACCAGTCTGCCTACAGCATGATTATGATGGAGGTTTCGATCCAGATGAATTAGACAGCAAGTCAGTACGAATGCAGAGACAGTGGCAGACAATCTGGCTGAAACTAGGAAGAAACAGAAGTCGGCTGCTTAGACTATGTCTCAATTAATTATTCAAGAGCCAGATTCTCTATCCAATGACCCCGGTAAAGAAGCACAAATTATTTAGCAAGCTGCCACATCAGTGCTTAGTGTGAGGACACGAAGCATGGGCTCTCACTAAGATAGCCTATCATAGGAGGTATGTGAACCTTTGTTCAGGCAGCTTGCTGCATGACACACGGCCTCATGGGTATTGATGGCTGTATCAGGGTACAGGGCCACAGTTTCTCTCTCTGTCACCCATCCACCCCGTCCACATCCGCCAGGTCTGATAAGAAGGGTAAATGTATGCCCTTGTAATCAACAGTGACAAAACAATATCAGATATCAGTCCTGTTTAAGGAAAATGTGACACAGACCCAACAGAAATAGTACAAAGGAGAAATGTGGTGCATTTAAAAAACAAAAAAAGACAAAAGAAAACTTCTACGGGAGCAAACATATCTAAAATTAAGGTCTACTGTGTATACATGACTTTGGTTGACTATTTCTGGTTTTAGCTAACCATTTGAGTCTTAATATATTGCAAATGTTTCATGCACTGGATATGTGTAGTGGAGCATGTCGATGTATTTATGTTACACTGACACCAAGACAAAGTCTTGAACTTGGTGACATACAGTAAAATGAGACAGCCACGTCTGACACAGTGATTGTCACCCTGTTATTTCTGTTGCTCTTAAAAAAAAGCTATATACTTTCCACAGCCACTCAAAATGTGTTATAATTTCAGACCATGCCAAAGAGAGACGAAGAGAATGAGGGAGAGGCTGGGTTAGGCGAAGGCGTCGGAGTGTTTGCACACACATATGCAGGTGTATGTGTTTGTAGTGTGTGTGATGTGATAGAGAGTTAGCCTTGATCTTGTTAGTGGTGATTGGGGTCTCTGTGAGACCTCACACACTGGGCTGTGGGTGTAATTGGCCCTGGCAGGCCGGCCTGTAACCATGTGGAGACTTAGGGAAGAGGAATAGGGAGGAGAGCAAGGGCCTTTGTTTGTGGCAGCCGCCACATGTCTGCCTGTGTGGCAGTGCCGTGCTCCCGGGTGTGGAGGCTTGGCTTTGGGGAGATGATTGTTATAGCACTGGCGTTGGCTTTAGAAATGCCTTTTTAATGGGAATGCATTTCACAGGCAAGAGCAGTGAGGTCTGGGAAACCAACAGCAGGGTACACAAGTTCAGCATGTGCTCGCGTCAGGATCTAGTCCATCAGTGGAAACAGCCTGCCATCTGCTGCTGAACACAAGTATGACAGGAGGCTTCTTGAACGCCTCTCCCATCTCTTCAGCTTTTAGATATTTGCCTTTCTGAGGTAAATATTTTGTAATAAAAATACAAAAAAGCTTTTAAAATATGAAACGATAGCTTGTGAAATTGATTTAGACGCACATGCACCTTATACTGTCCATATGCACAGATCAATACTCTTTTAAAGTTAACATGTGTATTTACCTATTCAGCCCATCTAACTCTTTTCCATTGTTTTAAAGTTATTGTCTGTTTCCCTACTAATTCTGCTTGTAAACAAGTATGATGCATATGTCGTCAGTTGTGTAGCTGTCATTGTAGAGTACCTTAATTAAAGATCCATTCAATACTAGACCATTTCCACTTACCTCAAGCACTTTCAACACTTTTGCTTAATGAACAAATGAATTATGCAGTAACATAAGCTAAGCCAACAAAAGGTATTTGCTGCCTAATGTGTTTGCCTAAATAGCAGTGAAGAGCAGGCCTACCTTTTAAGTGGATAAGGTACCACTGTTTGGCTTGGGGTATGTGTCTCGTTTAATTTAATTCAATAATCCTGATAAATGAAATAAATCCCTTTTGGGACATCCATTCCTTGAGTAGTGAGATAATATAAAATGAGGTTCACAGAGAAAAAATGAGGACATTATGGTTGATTGAGCTTTTACAAAAAGCAGAAATATTAATACAGAGATATTCTTTATGTTTATAATTTTGCAATAATGAATGAAGCCATCCATGTGGAAAACAATCAGAGCTCAAAGTGGATGACAGTGATTGTGAGGCTTAGTGAAAGAATGCATTAGCATTTTCACACACTCCCAATGCAAATTGTTTCACTTAAACTTTTTAAATACCATTTTGTGTTCCGACTTAATTTTAATAGGTTTGCAGATAAGGAAGCATAAGCATGGACTTGAAAGGCAGATCGTGAGTCTCTGCAACACATTTATTCACCATTTGATTCATGAGAGGAAACGGGAAAATTGAAAAGAATGAAAGAACGCGATCTTCTCTGAGAAATAATCAATTTTGTGCCGAACTGAGATTATTTAAATATAATAAGAAATATCCATATCAAACATTCATTTGAATTCGGTATAGATGTTCGTATAATTATATGCAATATTCCACACAAATTAAAACTTCCTGGAGGCTGGTGCTCCTTATATTGAAAATGTTTTACTTATTTATAGTTTTGTTTGGGCTCATATTTAATTAATACATATATTTTGTACTTTATATATTTCTTATAATAAATGACAGCAATAATAAGGTTTTTTAGCATAAAGCCAAACATATCATTGTATTAAACATTTACTTACTTTAATAAAAATTGGGAATTTATATTTATTTGTGTGTTTACCTATATCTATAAATAACAGCATGCAGTCAAAGAAGACAGAACTTGTTTAAGAAATAACCTTTTGTAAGATTTTTAGAGAGGTATTCCTTTTGGTAAGTTTGTGCAGTAATCTTAGAAAACCTGTCAATGATCTCACTCTCAAAAATGGGCGTACTGCACCTGCTCATTACCACAGTGAACTGTTTTTGCTCACCCCAAGTTCCCCCCAACACACACGCACACACACACAAAATCCTATCACTTGTTTCCGGCAACTGCGGCCTCTTGTAAGTCAAATTGATTGAGTTATCCTTGAACATCTGTTGTTCAGCCAAGCCTCAAAGGTAATCCCACTAATGGCCCTCTAAGCTATCCACATAAACACACACATAAATAAAAATGTTTTCTAAGAGATTTGGTCATTGACTCGCTGCTAATCAATTCTGCAGCTGCATCTGTTGATGAAGTTTTGGAAGTAGCCTACAGAGCAAGATATATGTAGCGATCAATGCCTGGCACTAGGCTGACAAAAGTGACAGTCACAGCTCCGCTGGGAGTCAACATTTACACACAGATGGACCGGGCTTGTCGGATGTCTTGGCAAAACGCTGCTGGATATATGCACGTGCACACATATGCAGCACTGAAACACTGACCAACAGAATGTTGCCCATAAATGACAGAAGAGGGAAAAATTATGGGCTCATTTGAAGCGCAGTCTTTAAAGTGAAGAACTGACATTTTATAATTTGAGCTACCAGGCTCTGGCACAGACTGATATGACTGCTCTTGGAAGAAAGACAGTTTTTCAACATTTTAGAGAAAAAAGGGAAAAAGGCTTTTGTACTTGCTAGCCATGTCCTTTTTTATACATTTTGTCACTGGCTTAAAAGAATCCTCTTTAACCATAAGATGCTCACACAATTTAACAAGGGTAAAAATAATGATAACCATAACTTAGGAGACTTAATGCTACACAAGCTCACGCGTAACACACCATCCTGCATTTAACATAAGATCTTCCAAAATTTGTCCAAACTGCCTCCATCCAGTTAGGTCAAGGTAGCCTGTAGTTCTACTTTTAAACAAAGACAAAAACTGAAGAACAGAAAACATGCTGGCTTCTCAACATGTTACTCATGGGTTGTGGGGAGGGGGGGGGGGGGGGGGGGGTCTCAGAAAATTTCCAATACCTGTGCTTACAGCTAAAGAAATATCTGCATATGACAGACCAACTTGGCTCTTTTTTTTTTTTTTTTATCTCTCCTGCTGCCAAGCAATATTCATAAATTTAATTTCCAATCTGTTCTCCTTTTATTAGTTGTGTGTTATTAAATGAGATTGCTTCATCTTAATATAATATATTTCCAAGGCCTGTGAATGTGGCTAGGAGCTGATATTCAAATTCAATAACATGGCCTGTACTTAGAGCATGGCACTAATAAATGCCAATGTATGATGCATATGAAGACAGGCTCAGCGAGGAAGTGGTAGCGGGTGATAATAATCTTGTGAATGTCCTTCACAGGAGAGACATGCTTGTCTTCCACCCCTGTGCTCCACTGCTCATATACCTGTAGGAGCTCAGATGACCTACATATGGAGGATGAGTGTGCTGCAGAGAGGAAAGGTGGCTGTTAATATTTCCCCGTGTTTTATTAACTAGACAGACAAATCCGCAGTGTGTATACACTAGCTGTCAAACTTCACTCCAGAGAGAGAACAATGTAAATCAGAACTGTGCATCTGACTTTTAACCTTGCCACTGGACACTGAAGAAACAGGCCTGTTGGTTCAATCCGAAGACATCAGCAGTGTTGTTTTGGAGAGAGTACAGTAGTGGTACAGTTCGCAGCAGATTGGATTGGTCACAGGGTTTCACATATTGGCTTCTGTATGGTTAAAACTTGACGTCTCTCCATTTTCTTTCCTATTTTATCACTGGAACCTAACAACTGCTCTTGCAAAGGTTGCAGCTTAGGAAGCTTAGCCACAGCAGTGAGTGACCTTTACTTTTATTATGAATATTTCTATTTCATCATTATTATAGAATGAAATCTATGCATATGATCAGCACAATGGATTTCTTTTTCATTAGTTGTGTAAAATGCCAGTCAGTGAATAGAGGGGCAGCCAGGGCTGCCAGCCAGACTAGAACCCCCCCCCCCCCGCACATACTGGAGGGATCTGACAATTGGAATTAATATGCGTGGAGCTTTCCCTCCCCGTATGTTGGCTGAGGTTTTCCAGGCAACTTTATCAGGGGTAACATTATCGAGAGCTTTGCCGAGAGCTTCTTCATCATGCTCACATCCGAGCCTGCCCAACACTTGTCACTGTCAATCACAAGGTGATAATACACAGATGATTCTCTCATTTGGTTTAATAAAATCTCCAGGCTTATTTCAACTGCAGTCATTACAGCAAATAATTGCTGCATTGAGGTTTTAGCCAGGCCATAGCCTCAGGGATAAGGAAAGACTATTGCTATATGAAGGATTTGGTTGATGTTGTCTCTTTTTTTCTTTTTTTTAACCTTTACTCTCCAGTCGTTCATATTTCTAAAATGAATATTACATTTGAATCTAGATTTGGCTTTCTTTATTCAAACTAACATTGTTATTACATATTATCTGGATGTGGAGTCATCTGTTTTCACTTATTTTTATCTATGTGCTGTCAAGTCAGGTTTCACCAGGGACAGCCAATTGTAATTTTTAACTGTCATTTAAACTAAATTGTAGATCTGAATCAGCGGGCCTAAAATTCTCTAAAGATATGGACTGACAGAAGGGAACATATTTCATCTTAAATTTAAATCCTGGCTCCATCTAAAAGTGCACAGCTGGAAAATTCTGCTGAAACCACTATATACTATATAAATCTTTTAGACAGGAACAATCAGACAGAGAAATATCCCATTACATCACTGATCTACTTGGCAAATGTATATAAAGGGATCTGATGCCAATATGATGCTTCCTATTCAAATGCACGCTCCAGATTTGCTGTATATCTCCTGGCAAACTTCAGCGCCTGCTCAAATATAAAAGTGAATGCTACTGAGGGTATGCTATTTGACTCTGGTCATTTCAGCTAAACAAAAAATTTCAATATAAAAGCAAATCCAGCTCCAACAGGTCACATATTTAATTAGGTAATCCAATCTCCTCGTTTTAATTACATTCATTAGTATATTTGTTTGACCAAACAAGGTCACAATAATTGATTAGATAAAGAATCAATGGCAAAGACAAAAAACTCATTAGAGGAGCAGTGGTGTGGATATTTGCACCCTTGTTGGGGTCACACAGTTTATCTCAATGTCAATGAAGGCAAAGCGGGCATAAACTTATTTGTTTTGAGGTGGTCTTTGATTTGTACATGCCAAAGTAGTGATTGTGACCTTGCCTTGTTGGCTGCCCCATAAAGAAGCAGTACACTAATTACCTTTGACAGTGAAGTGTACTTGGGACAATATACAATCAGATAACAATAACAGAGTCAATAATTTGTATTTACTCTGAAACTTGGACAATGTCATTTCTCCCAATTAGTGTGATCACCCATGCATTAAATTAGTTTTTTCCCCCCTCTCACCCAGAAAAATAATTAGGGGTAATTTTTAAGAAATCAATCAATCAAGAGAGTAAACTGTCAATGAAGCATGGTCAAAAGTTAAAAAAATGTGTGACACATGGCTTGGATCCATCTTGCCTCCAGGGGAATTTGTTATGCAGTACATCGAAAGGTTAAAGTAATGCAACAGCGCAGTGTGTATTTTGATGTTTATTTAAAATGCTAGGTCCATGGATCCACTAATATTTATTTAATCTAAAAGGTAGCTTATTCAAAGTGAAAAATATGTTAAAACTTTAAATATCATACACAAAAAACAAATCGGTAGGGAGAAAATAGTCGTTAGAAAGTTGGCTATTAGACGCACACACAAACATGTTTTTTTTAAAAGAGCTGAACCTCTATCAGAGGTTCATTTAACCTCTTTAATATGGAAAATTATATATAAAGTAAAAATCTTGGGGATTTGTTTTTAAAAGTTTAAAAGGGAGATGGAACATATACTCTTAAATAATAAAAGAAAAATAATCATACAAAGTTTATTGCAGGAAAAATTCATATCAAAAAAAGGTAAATCATTTCAAAATTCTGCAACATGTAACCCCTGAATAATCACTGCTTTATTGTTTCCACTGTATATGATTCAAAAAAGTGTTTAACGTCTAATAACCTGATTCGTCTAATAACCTGATTCCATCAGGATCTACTTTTTCTCACATAACAATAATATTAACAGTATATGAACAGACTTACAGTAAAAAGGTAAAATGTGGGTGGAATGTGTAAAACATAACACTGAGAGATGAAGAAGATAAATTGAAACATGGGGTGATAGAGGTTGACATTAGTCAGTAATTGTATATGTATTAGATAATGTTAGGCTATTTACTGCTTCTTATTTTTCAACTGAATGAGAAAACTCGTTGATGTCAGTTGAAAATATAACAACGTTTGGCTTCCAATTGGTCCATTTCACCTTATTTATATGACACTTACCAAAAATGATGAGAAGACGGGTTGGAAAACAAATGTCTTCATCCACCGAGTTATTCACAAAATAAATTGCAATGCCTCTATCATAAAAGTGCCTGTTTTACATGCTTTTTTTCTAAATAAAACGTATATATATATATATATATATATATATATATATGATTATTGTTTTATTTTTTTACTTAGAGTACAGAAATTATGACATAAATTATCGTCCACATTACAGACAATGACTTTTAAGATGTATTTTTCGCAAATGTTTAAATTAAACTTATTTCATTTTCTTCACATTGCAGTATTTGTCTGAAATTCATCATGTCTTTTTTGAATTCAAGTCACCATAAATAGAAGACTGTAATATTTGTGCTGGTGGAACTGCTCTCTTTTGGGGTTTTCCGGATGTTATTATTCTCTAGTTTTTTTTTAATTTTTTTTTTTAGATTTATTTATTTGTGGATTTATTTTTTATTATTATTATTTCAAACATCCAAGTCCCCATTGAATTCGAGGCCTCTGTGTTAAAGGGCACGCTGTCTATCACGTGACGAAGTCACCAGCAAATCACCTGCTAAGATTTGTTTCCTTATGAACCAATAAGGACGCGTTGTACAGCAGCAAAACGCCCTTCATTTGTTAGATTGATCTCCGGTTTCTGTGTTTGTCAAATTATTTAGCTAACCTACGTTAGCATGCTAGCTGGAATGGTAACCAAAGGAATGGTGAGCAGCTGTGCACTTTCCTTCGAAAATTAAGGTGGGACACGCATTAACATTTATTAATATTTAAAGGGACGTTTATACAGTTCAAGCAAATACGGTGAGTTTAATTAATAAGCTCTCTTAAGTGCAATATCCACAGTTAAAAGACTGGTTTTGTTAGCAACGTCAAATGTAACCTTAAACCTAAAGCTGACGTTAGGTAAGTCAAGTAAGACAAATGAGACGGTGTAAATCTGGTAAAATTAACTCGTCGTATGCTTTGACAGCTTCTGTTCCCAAAATTCCAGCTGTCAAGTAGAAATATGTTACGTTCAGCTGCAACACCCTGGTCCATAACATTTGCTAACGTAGCACTGTAATCTCAGATTGTGGTGAATGACACGATAGCTCATGCTTGTACCAGAAATGACGAGACTTTAACTATACATTTGGTTAAAATCAGAACATTAGTTTAAAATTTGTTACGGCTCCGACGAACAACGTTAGACACACAAGTTTTAAAACGTCTTCAATGAAACAGCTAGGTTAGCACGAAGCTAAGCTAGCTGAAACAACCCGTCCTAGTGTTAACTTTGTGGTTGCAAGTAGCTATGCTAGCTAAATTTGCATGGGATGCTTGATTAGCGTTATTGTTGTTATTTTTTAATTTTTTTTTCGAGATACGTGTTTAGGTTGTGTGTGTTTGACCTCAACTATAGCATTTGTTTCCTGTTTCCACCAAGGCAGCGAATGGCCCGGAGACTACTTGTCGTGGGACCTTCATAAAAAGAGGGACATCAGTCTGAACCTCTGAACGAGTGATGAACTTAAACCCCTTCTGGAGCATGTCTACCAATACAAGTCGTAAGGTAAACGTTGTGGAGTTTTTTTTTTTTTGTTTGTTTGGTTTTTAAGCTGTAAACATACTGTAAACATTGACATTCCCATTCGGTATTTTTTGTGGAAAAAATGGCAAACTTGATATTGATACACCACTTTAGTGTCCAGAAGCTCGCCCTTAGGTGCCTTTCCGATATGTACAAGCCTGTGGAAACCTCTCTCTAAAATGTGCTGCACATGATAATCATGAGCTTTGCAAAAGAGATTTTTGATGACTTGACAGTGCAGTAAGGTTTGTTTGTTTGATTTTGTTTGTTAAATTAAAATCTTCACATATTAAATGTTTTGACTGCCTATTAAACCTGGAGCTATGGGTTACAAAGGTTGTATTTCTGCTGATTGCACTTCCTAAGATTTAAAATAAATAAATAAATAAAATCTGTACTTGTCTGCCAAAACTTGATTACGATAGTCCTAATAATTTAACATTTGAGGGGACAAACATCAAACTGAGAAAATGTATAGCTTTGTCTTTTCTCAGCCTTGATTCCCACACCTGTTCCCACTTGGATTCATATTGTTAATCTTGTTAACAAATCTTGTTAAACTGGAAAACTTTCATACTCGACCTAAGGGTGTGGTTTTTCCACTCATTTTGGGGGAAATATGCTTATATTGTGTGAAGTTTAACTATAACCATATGATTTTAAACTACATTATTAGTCCTTTATTTATCCAGGTAAAAAATCTCATTGAGATTAAAAATCTCATTTCCAAGAGAGACCATTATAACAAAGTCTCCACTCTTTCTGTGTTGTGGTGTTTGGTGAAGTTTGCTACTGCTTGATTAAATTTCCAGCAGCACGCACAGTGGTGGTTAGGGGATTTAGGATGGACGAAAACCGTGTGAGTGACCTTGTTTCTCTCATCGAAGGTACATTTTAACACATTCTACAGTCAAGGGTATTTTTTTTCGTATTTTTTTTTAGTGATTATGCAGCCTAAATTTGGTGTGTTGGCAATATTTATTGCAAGCATTTCTTGCACTGTTTCTTATGGCTTCCTGATGTATCCTGCCATTCAAAACAGTATTCTTCTGTTTTGTGTTCAGAGTGCACTGTGACACTTTACCGCAACTCCTCCTATCATCCTTGCATCATCAGTAAGATGGAGTTACAGCTAGGCATGAAAACGCTTGCTCTTGCCTAGACATGGCTCCCTGTCGAGCTACAAACCAGATGGGCAGTGTAACCTGAGAGGTCACTCACAGCATATGGTCACTACCCTGTGCCATTGGATTACTCCTTAGATCTACCGTTTGAGCATTTATATACACTATCTAAATTCGACTCAGGGGGTTCCTTCTGATTTTTTTCCCCCTCCCACATAGCATGGGCTTTAATGTTTGGTGTGTTAAGATCCCTGTCATGTTCTCAATCCTGAACAGCAGAGATCTGACAACGAGGAACAAAGCGGGCATGGCGAGCAGAGGGCCAGTCCAGCCCGGATGCCCTTCGGCAGAAAGCAGCTTCCGCCGATTCCTAAGAATGCAGCCCCTATTACCAAGCCTTCCCCAATGGGTGCTCCAATCCAGTCTGCCAATGGCACGCACGCCTCTTATGGCCCTTTTTACTTGGAGTACTCTCTGCTGGCTGAGTTGTACGTATTGGTCCAGTATCAGAATTTAAATTTCAGTTTGTTGTTAATTTCTTGGCATGCCCCAATATGCTGGTAGCCCTTGTTTTTAAAATACCCACTGTATACATTTTGTATTAAACTAGTTTCACAGTATCACTTAAATTGTTTTTATTTGGTTTCCCTTCTTCTGATTTTTCTTGTGACCTGCAGCACATTAGTGATAAAGCAGAAGCTCCCTGGAATTTATGTCCAGCCATCCTACAAGTCTGCACTAAGTAAGGATTCCACTTTTAAAAGTTCATGCAATTAATCACTTTTTATATATCAGGGGAAAGAAAAAAAAGTGATAAGTGATTCTAAAATGGCATCTCTCACTGTCTAGTGTGGTTTGGTGTCATATTCATCAGACATGGCTTGTACCAGGATGGTGTCTTCAAGTTCACTGTGTATATTCCAGACAATTATCCAGATGGGGAGTGTCCTGTAAGTATTAAAAAAATGTTCTTGTTTGATATTTTGCCCCTTACCAAAAAGTGAGACTGCATGATTTAGCTAAAAAGAGTAAACATTGTAAAATACAAGATGTATGTCATTATAAATAAGAAGTAGCAGCATAAATGATGTATACATAAACTGTCATAAAATATGGTTTAAGAAAAAATGGTGCAAACAATTTGTTTCAGAAATTAGTATTTGACATACCAGTCTTCCATCCACTTGTTGACCCTGTGTCTGGAGAGCTTGATGTCAGAAGAGCTTTTACCAAATGGAGGTAGGTTTATCATTTTTCTGCTTATGTACTTTGCTTTGTTACTTTTTTCAAATTATATTTTGAAGTGGAAGAAATTGGGGGGAGGTTGGAAAAACTTGAGCAACTAAATGAATCACCAAGCTCTGTGTGGGCTGCTGCTGTAGCCCATAGGCTTCAAGGTTCAACAGAAGTACTCTTTTGCATACCTTGGTTGTAACAAATGCTTATTTGAGTAACTGTTACTTTTCTATCCCCTGGAAGGAAACTGGCCGCCTCTGGCTGCTGGTGCCTACAAGGCATTTTCAGCGAGAACTGCCACTTGCTGATATTTTCTATTTTCAGACCGTGTTTTAAACCCAGTAGATCAGCATTTTCTTAAATACACAGACTAGTTTGTCTGGTGCCCACACCCATGCTACCACCCAGTCAGTCAAAGTCATTTAAATCACTTTTCTTTCACATTCTTATGTTTGGTTTGAAATTCAGCACGTCACCAGGTTTACATGCCTGACTGATTTACTGTCATGCGATTGCCTGAGATATTTGCTGTAACATACAGTTGAACAGGTGTAAAATATGAGGGAGAGAGAGGGAGAGATGCACCAGGAAACATGATTCTGAAAAGTAACACAAATCCAAAAACTGTATGCCATGACTAGCTGTGCTTCTGGACGTTATCAAAAACTGAACTATGCACAAGGCAGTAAAAACAAGTTTATTATGCTATTCAGCAAGAACTGACAATGGCATGGACTGTAGTACAAGTTTTACATTTAAAGACATCTTGGCACTCCTCCATGATGCAGGTGTAGCTAACACCTCTGTTTGTTAACTCTTGGCTGAGGAAAACTCATCTGTTCCTGAGTTAACTTACAAATTACCTGCTTGCTAGCAAGTTTTCTTCAACAAACTTAGTATTTCTCTCTGCTGCACCGGAATCATCTTAGTGACACCAACTAATTCATAAAGTAATATTATATGGGCTTTATGCTGCAATATAAAGCACCTTGGGGCGACAGTAATTTTTTATTTTTATTTTTATTTTTGGCTCTCTATATACGATATGTAACTGAATTAAAATAAATCAAACATTTACTGACTTCATCCACCAATGTGTGTGTATAGACGGAATCACAACCACATCTGGCAAGTCCTGATGTATGCACGTACAGTTTTTTACAAGATTAACACCACAGAACCACTCAACCCAGAGGCTGCTGTACTGTGAGTTTAACATTCTTGGATTTTGCCTTTTTTTTTTTTACCTTAATGGAACTTGTTGTGTGTGTATATTTTATTTTTCCTCTGAAAATGTTTAAAGAAAAATCTTGTTAGTCATTTATAGAAAAACATATAATTAAAATCTAGACTAAGAAACTGGACTTTTAGCACTCGGTGCAAAGTGATGTTTCTAGCTAAATAAGTTTGACACTGGCTTCTTTTTTTTTTTTTTTTCCCAGCTACGAGAAGGATGTGCAGTTGTTCAAAAGCAAAGTGGTAGATAGTGTGAAACTATGCAACAGTCATCTTTTTGATCAGCCAAAGATCGATGATCCCTACGCAATAAGGTTGGTCAACTGTCTATTTCACATTCTAGTGCTGACCACAATAAGGAAAAAAGTGTGTGTGTTTGTTAAAACTCTAAAGGGGGAAAAAATTATCTTGTGTTCAATTCTCCACTTTGATCCATTGGTTTCAGTTTTTCCCCATGGAACCCAGCTGTGCATGAAGAAGCAAAAGAGAGGATGTTCACATACAAGGTAAGTTTTGCTAAATTAAAACTTTGCACTTTCGAAGCAGGAGAGAGTTTAATCTGTATGTTTTCACTGGTGATTCTTGTTATGCAGCTTTTAATTTGTTATTGTTGCCCTAGAGACGACCTGAGGATCACCACAAGGCATCTCAGGCATCGGGTTTGTCTTGGGTAAAGCCTGGCTCGACACAGCCCTTCAGCAAAGAAGACAATCCTCCCCAGAGCTGAACCTGCAATGTCAAGAGAGTGGCCACTAGAGGGAGTCAGAAGCATCAGATTCCATGCCACAGGCTTGCATCAGCCATCTGTGTGAAAGTGGAACCTTGGTAGTTGGCAACTTTATATTAGCTCTTCACATTTATTGCTTGGCTTTAAAAGCTTTTTTTAGGCCTTTCCTCAAAGAGTTTTAGAAAAAAGGAAACCAAGTTTGTATCATATTTAAATCAACAATGACAAATGGATGCGTCAACATCCTTTAGGGTAAGATGCAATCAAAGTACATTCTCATTTTCGTTTTCTTATCCATTCACATATTTAGTTACGTTATGACATACAGCTGTAAAAGGCTGTGGAAGATGTGAGCGAAATTATTTTCATTCTTATTGTAAATACAGTGGATTGCATATCAATACCACTTGTTCAATTTGGCTCAGGACTGTTTATTTGTAAGACTCGGAATGTTTAATCACAGCTGTGTCGGTGAAAAAAACCCTGTCACATCCTTCTCTATTACCAAGTTAGGTTGACATTTGCTTTATTTGTGTCTTATTGGACAATGAGTTTTTTTTTATTTCCACTGTGTAAATGGTTGTCTTACTTTGCTCCTAATATTTATGTAAAGCAGAGTTGGCAAATATGGTTTTAAATAAGATTCTAAGTAAGTAAGCTTATGTATTTTGACAGATTTCAAATCATTTTGAATGTTTTATATATATATATATATATATCATTGGTTAAAAGTTTGATGTGTAAATATTGGATTCCATGCTGAGGTTTAAGAGACATCTGCATTGGTGCTCTGTAAGAGAATGTCTTTTTTTTTTTTTTTTTTTTTTTTTTTTTTTTTTGTAGATAATTGTAAATTACTCCCAAATAAATGACGTTACTCTAGAATTACAAAAGTCTGGAAGACAAACGCCTTTATTTTGATAAAGTTTAGTTATTTAGGACACTCTGAACAGCAAAATATGATGGTAATAAACTGGGGTGCTTTATATTCTTTAGTTTCAGGCCAGTGTCAGTTCAAACTTGAAGTCTTCAAGCAGAGGAATTTGGCTTGATTGCTGTATTTGGAAATACTGTTGGAAAATAGATTTAAAATCAGTTGAAATTCCATAAAGAAATGAGCACAGCAGGTATGTTGGCCAAAGTTGTTTGAGCTGCTGTAAGAGGGAAAGTTGTACCAATAATTGTAATTTACATGATGCCATTTGGGCTCTTCAGAAGTTCAGATGTGTTGATGTGTGAACCATTTGTTCTTGACTGCTTAGGTTTGAAATTGAAACGGTATTCTTTGAAATCAATAAAAGGATTTTTAAAAGCTATGTATGTTTATGTATTTTTTTTCAAGTGTTTGTTCTGAACTAATGAAAACCTAATTACAAGAAACGTATTTCAAACGTAATTACTCCATACAGTTACTGATACGAAGTGGCGATTTCTGTTACACTAGAAATGATTCTATCAAAGAAAACTACGTTCAAATTTGAAGTTACTTATTTTAGCGAAGTATTTCCCTCTGGCAACAGATGGCGTTATGTACCCACAGCTGAAAGCATCTCCGGCTCCTGTCACGTTCGTACTGAGGACAGACTAGGGTACATGTGCGAATATAAAACCTCTCCGGATTGGCTCCGGTTTAGACGCGGCCATCTTATGCACTCTGTCAACACAGCAACTTTACAAACGATGACATGATTTAATCAGCAACGCCCTGGCGCCACCGTCCTCAAAGTAGTCACAGTTGGTGAACCGGTTTTTAATTTAACATGGAAATGAGTGATTTTGGCAAATTGTCAGCGGTCCAATCACAGAGGGGGTTACTAATATGCAAATGCAGCGTTATCACAGTCACGTCAGCAGCAGCAGCAGACCCGCTGTGCCGTGGTCGCCAGCAGGAGTACAACTAACAACACAGTAACAACTTCGCTAATACCACTCTGTCTTCATTGGCGTCTGGAGCTGCGCTTTGTGGTTCTTTCAGGTAAGAAACTGCGCTAATTTCGTTGACTTTTCTGAGACGCGTTTGGACTTGTGGGCTTCTGTTTCATACAGTCAAGTAGCTGTCAAATTTCGGACAGTGAGTCAATGAGGGTCGCCTCAGCTGTCTGATGACACACCGCCTAGCTGGCTGTGTATCTTCCCTGTAGAAGCAAGGGTGTTCAGGAGCCAAAAACTTGTTTGTTTTCTTTGAATTCGCATCGAAAGCAGCAAATATCATCGTACTTTTTCAGAGTTTGACGCCTACATGTAAATGCGCGTGTCTCCAAAGTACTCCTTGGTGGGTTCTTCTTGGTCATGGTGGTCCTGAACTGACAGCGACCAGCCGGGCTCAAAGCAGCATGGTACTTGAATGTGGACGCCGATGTAGTTAACAGTACCAATACTTCGACAGGTTATTTGAAATGAAAACGAAAGTCAGGCGAGGATAAAGTAGTTGGCTGTTATCACGGTCACAATCATTGACGACCTCTCCATCCATCTCCGGCCCCCTCCCCCCTCCCCCTCCCTATCTTCTTCTGTGAGCAGCGTCACGACACCTTTTGAATCCTTAGGTTATACGGTTCGAGTGCACGTGCGCGCCTCGACAAACAGTTTTATATCTAAAACTCAAATGTTCCACGTGCGTTCATTTTCTTTCCGCTCGCCGAGCAGTTGCGCTTAAAGTAGCGCAACACATTGCCGCCTCGTCGGCTTATCAACCACCGCGCTCGCAGAGGCTGTAGCCATTTCTGAGGGAAGATGAAGAGGATGATATTAACTCAAGAGGTGAGCTCGGTGTCTTACTTAAACATGGTCGCTTAAGGGCTTTGAAAACGCCACAGATGTATCGCCATGTCGCCAACTGAGACACTTTATCAATAACAACCTTGGAAGTTTCCTAAAAGTGGACTGAAATGCGTTCGTATACGCGCTTAGCTTTTGCTTCAACTTTCAATTAAATTGATATTGTTTCAATTTTGTTAGTTTTACACGGACATCTTCCCAGATTTCAGGGGCAGTTTATAAACACAGTTCATGTTGATATTAGGCATGAGTTGCACGTGCCTGGATGGTGCTCACAACGTCACAATTATGAAGGAAACAGCTGGAAAGCATCAGAGGGGAGAGGGGACTGGTCTATGCCTCGGAGCCAGATGGGTGGCGTTTGAAGGTTAGCAGTTGCTTGGTTTAGCTATAGGGAACCTGCATATAGATAGGGATCTACAGAAACCTAAAACTGACAAGTAATTACATGGCAGTCACATGATTTCCCAATAAACATAATGATCACTAGAGAAAGCACTGGAGAGAGTCTTGAGCTTGAAGAACAGCCTAATGTGAAAACAGGAATTGCTTCATGCCTGTGTGAACTGACTTTTGCAGGGACCTGGTGGTTAGTGGGGAGAGTGGTAATGTGCATGACAATGAGTCTTAAAAGGAAATGTAGTGATAGTACAGTAAAGTAGATTTCCTTTCTCTGTATGTTTAATTTAAGAGTTAAATATTGCTTTCGAAATGCAAAGCAGTGGCATGAGGTGATGAGAATGTTATGAATTGTTTGTTAATATATGAGATTACACATTACTCAGGTTTGATGTTAGTAACGTTATAAAGTCACTATAAAACTCGTAATGTAGCTAGTGGAACTGTTTAACTCTGAGAGTTTATGTAGACATTTCTGTTGCTATGGGCCAAGCAACCTATGCTGGTTCACCTTAAGGTGAACTTAACTTGCATACAGAGAAGTTGGCTGTTAGAATCACTTAGTCAAAAGGATTTTTTAGGTGGGCTTTTCTTATAGCCATCACAAAACTGCAGCAGCAGCTGGGTAACTGCCAGTTAAACAAGAAAAATCAAACTTATGACTTTATCTTTTTTAGAAATAATTTTTTAGTTTATCAGCTTGTGCACATTGCTCTGTTTGTTGTTGTTTTGTTTTTTTGTATAATATTATCCATATTAGGCTGGTGTCTCTGATAACAAATCACACAGTCAGTAGTTGAGAGCACCATAATTTTTTTTTATGCTGGTAGAATGTTATGTTAAACCATTTACTAGCATGGCTATTATTTTAAATATATGCTGCGATAAAGAAAAAGATGCCAGACAAAAATATGGGACAAATGTCTGTGTTCATTTGTGTGCCTGTGTGCATGTTAAGTCAGCATAATAACTGACCTCGGTAGGCTTCTGTCATCTTCCGCTGGTCTGTGGTTGCAGAACACGCACATGCGCATGCTTAAAGGGCCTCCTTTGCCTCTGTCCTTAGCTGTTGAAATTCTATCAGCTGTCTGCACCTCCCACACATTCTGCAGTAGCAGGGCAGGCAGCTTCATTGGTTGTGAAGGTGGGGGTTGAGGCGCATTTGTGCGTATGTGTGTATTTGAAAAGGGTGGGGGTACAGGAAGAGGCACCTGCTGGTGGCTGGCGGTTGATTTGCACCAGCTGCTTTGCTGCACACATGAAAGGCAATGCTGACAGATAACTGACAGTACCAAGTTTCTCCAGAACCATGACATAGCCTTCACTTGGATAAGTGCTTTTATATGTCAGATTGATAGAGTCATGCAGTTTTACATCTCTCAAAGAATGCATCATTGATGATGAAGTGGGTGACAAAGTTCAATATGGTGGACAAAAATATACTTGATAAACTGTTGTGTCATCTTTTAACTGGAAATTATTTGTGCGTGTGTTTAAAGGTTGATTATGCTAATAAGTAACTTTTTTTTTACCAAATGAAATCTGATGTAGGCCATAGATTACCAGCTGAAACTTATGATATAAGTATTATAATTTATATTTTTTCTCTTCTTTTTAGGGCACGAAAACTATATAGTCGGCATGCTGTAGCTCTAGAGAGAGGCATTTGGGGACCAGTTTGGATCCATTGGTGTTCCAGAGGTTCCAGTCATCCTCCAACCTCCACCATGGACTTCTTTAATGACCCTAGCCTCTTTGGTGGAGGTTTGGAAGGGCTGGATGACGATGGCTTCGCTTCAGCACCATCACTCGTGGACGAGCTAAATCTTACTGCTGACTTTGAACCGCTCCAAGTGGAGGCTCTTGGCCCTGGGAAGCATCAAGACATGATGCCACCAGCTTCTACCCAACAAGCTATGCCTAGTTACAGCCAGTCAATGGGTCATTACATTGACATTAAGGCCAATGTGGCTCAGGCATTTTCTGGTTCTCAGGGCATAAGTGAAGGCATGATTACAGAGCAACATGGCTCATACCATAATGCTCCCATGAGTCAAGTTCCTCAATCCAATGGGCTCTTCTGTAACAGTGGCAGTCCGATGTGGGGTAACCAAGACCAGAATGGGAACATGTACCAGGCCTTACCTCAACAGCAGCTTTGTCATCAACAGCAACAACTACAAAGTCAGCAACTTCATGGCAGACATCAAACACAGCACCATCCCTGTTATCAGCAAGAGGAGCAGCAGCACAGAATGCGACAGCAGCAGCTGCAACAACAGCAAAGTCATCAGCAACAGCTATTAAACCAGCACCAACAAATTAACACACAGACTGTGTCCCTGCAGCAGCAGCATCACAATTTCCCGTTTCACCAGGGAGGCCAGTCCAGCAGCCAACAGCAAATTCACCACACTCAGCAGCAGGTTCAGCGCCAACTAACTGTGAGAGAGCAGCAGTTCCACTCAAGAGCTCTCCCAAGTAAGCATTATTTGGAAAGTCAGAATGCTTCTATGACTGCAACTTGCTTGCAAACACAGCCACAGCAAGGTAACTACCAGTTGGTCAGGGAATGTCAAGCTTTCCCTGGAACAGGACTGGAAGAATCTAACCTCTCCTTTCCCATGCACTCATCATCTATGGTTCATTCCCTGCCCACATGCTCTGTCAGTTCTGCCAGAGCTTATCAACCAACTCAGTACCCTACTTATCCTGGGGAGCCAGAATTACCCAGTCTTAATGAGCAATCTTTGTCCTCAGCCTCGGTGTCTAGGCCCAGCAACACCACTGCTCCACTCACTTCTACAATACCTGAACTTACAGGGACACCATGCCAGTTTTCATCCACTGCACATTTGAGTCAGCAGCACACTAGGACCCCAATTAGCCAGGCAGAGGAATGTCCTTTCCGTGCTATACGTTGCTCCAGAGAAACCCAGGGAAACTGCAAGTCATCTGAGATGTTTGGTGAATCTATGCGATCCTACCCCAACATCACCACCCACCTGCCTTCTGAGCAGCCTCAGAGTTGTAGGGTTATCAACACTAATGGATACCAAGCTTTGGGAGACAGCCTTTTACCATCAGCAGCTCACGATGAAGACTTGGATGGCCTGGAGCCTCCTGACCTCCTGCCTGACCTACTGCCCCAGCTTGAGCATGTTTTTAAGCAAGAGGACAAATCTAACTGTGGCTGGACTGATACTACTCAGGAGATGGGAATTGAGTACAGGAAACCATCACCCATTGAGTACAGTGAAGATAAGGTAACACATTTCATCCTTTTTGTTCCTAAAGCATTTGTTTAAAGGCACTGCACGGATCTTTATATATAACCACACACTTCATACTTAACACCCATTTCTAAGTTATAGTCAGTGACAAGGATGAAAATGAATAAGCTGAATGAAATGAAATAGTGATGTGTTGAATTTCACAATTTTAAATATTTTCTTTTCTTTAATAATGGAGAAATATTTTCTTCTTTCCATATTATGGCACAAAATTCGTCCACTCATATAATGCTTAGCTATCTCAGGTAGAACATGTGCTTGCCTAGTAGAAAACCTGCAATCAGCAGTGGAAAGGGGAAGGTGTATCTTGGGCAGTCTGAAAGCTATCTGAAAATGATAATGGTCAGTCCAACCTGGCCTGTCTGTCTGGCCAGTGCACTGACAGCAGCTCAGGCCTGATTAGGCTAAGAGTGGCAGGAGAGTCTTCAGGACTTAGCTGTAAGCATACTTAGGGCTATATCAAGATGTGGGTCAGGGCAAGCCAGAAGCACTTGCACACTGCCTCGCTGGAGTGTGGGGGAGGTTGCACGCTGTTGTGGTAGCTGCCACAGTTTCTGTGTGTGTCTGTGCGTGAGTGCGTGTGCACGTGTGAGAGAGTGAGCGGTAGGAAAAGAGCACGGTGAAGGAGAGTGGTTAGCACTTCAGAGCGGGGGAGGGGGTTTGAGAGATGGAGAGGGCAGCAGCTCATGGAAAAAGGAGAGCTTAGGAAAGAAAGGGAGGGAAAGAGACAGAGAGGAAGAGCATGACAGAGAGAAGAGAAGCGGAGGGGGAGGTTGGGTGAATGCATTAGCTGGCTGTAACAGGCTTCAGGCGGTTCCTGGACCTCAGATGGCTTGTAACTTAGCAGCATCCATGCACTACCATCGCCCATGAGTGACACATGACCACCAGCTAAAGTCACAGACCTTTCATCATGCTCTGCACACTTTATGTGCATATGTAGATAGAAACATATTTTTGTGTCCTCTTTTGAGAACATTTGTGTTAGATTTCAGAATTTTTGTTACTAAAACAATGAAAATTATTTTTTTTTAAGGCACACTTTATATATAGGCACTTTTTTAAAACCATAAAAGCACTTGTGTTTCCTATGGCCCTCTACTGACAAAACATCTCATAACCACTAACAGTACAGAAGTGTTGTTTGGCAATATTGTACCAACCTCACCTTTGTCTGTATCTGCACGTACCCTAGTGTAGTAAACACTTATATTACTACAATTTTACAGTATGTGTTTGAGTGACTCATTTAAATCTCTGTAAACAGGGACCTCTTACTAGCAGCAGGTCCATTATGTCTCCCCAATTTTAAAAGCAAATATATGCCCCAGAGCCAAAACAAAACTTGTGTTTTGAGTAGCTCATCTATACCCCAGCATTCAGCAGGTGATAACAAAACTGGTGCTGCGTCTAAACCAGAGCTCATCCACACAGGCCATTTGCTCATCTGCAAAGGTCCTTGATTGAAATGGGGCCATGAACCACAGCCATATGAACAAGCCTCTCCCTGTCTGTGTCAACATCCAGCCCTGTGTTGATGCTTACAGGCTGACTGTGCTATTCATGTGCACTGATGTGTGAAGAGCCTGCTGATAGTGTGTTTGCTGAACAGGCAAGGCATCAGGGGATAGCGGCCCACTCTTCACTCCCCCACAGTGAATGTGGCTAATTAGGATTTCCAATGTTTGTAATGGTCAGCTACAGATGTAATGACTCACCAGGGTTAAGATTTAAGACTTATTACAGGTTTCAATATTCTGAACTTTTACATAACTTCTTGCAATGGAACCAAATCAAATATCATGTCTGTCAGCATACTGACATTAAATCAGTGAGATAGCTTTGGTTATCCTCTTTCGCTTAGTGGAAGGGCAGCTCATGAACCCAGCTGTCATAGGGTGAGAGGCTGGGTACACCCTACCTGGTAGCAATTTCTGCATTATTACATAAGCAAAGGTTGAACCACACCCATTTTGATTTTTGCTACATACCTGTTAAGCTTCTGGACTTGGTTTTGCACGAATGTAGTGTTGACAAAAATCAGTTCTCAAACATAAACGGTTGCCAGATGTACTCAAGACAACATTGGAATAGTTCCTGCTATTCCAAAAGCAATAGTACCACATTTTGTCACAGTGGCAGAAAATTATACCACAGCAGTATTTCAGCTACTACTAGATATATGTAGAACTCTTGCTTTATTTCCATGAATCAATTTGGCAACATGTATTCCATGCTAGTGGGCTGATTCTGATGATTCTCATTTCTTTGGTCATTTGGTAATTGTTTAGTTTGTTCCTTGAACATGGGTAAACTAAAAAGTACCTTTCTTCTGGTCATTTCATCTCTACACTAAGTTGCAAATTTGAGTAAATAATCAATTAGATCATACTACATTATTATTTATTTTTTTAGGCGTGGGAAAATTCTGAGGGTTCATCTCTAATTCTCAGCATCTTGATCCAGTAGTAAAAGCAATAATGAAACTAGAGCTAGTGATGACTGGGGATTTTACAGTACTAGAAATTTAGTAGTTGGTACCAATACAAATAGAACTAAACGATTCACAATGCCAAATTCAGTTGTACTTAAACACAAAGTCCTTTGTTTGCTTGGGGGTGGCTGGAGCCTATCTCAGCTACCATAGGGCGAGAGGCAGAGTACACCCTGGTCAGGTTGTACACAGAGAAACAGAGAACCATTCACACTCATAGTCAGACCTATCGGCAATTAACTTAACCCAACTAATTGCATGTCTTTGGACTATGAGAGGAACCCTGAGAGAACCCACACACGCACAGGGGAGAACATGCAAACTGTGTGGTCCTTTATGCTGTGAGGCAGCAGTGCTAACCACTAGGGGTGGGTTTTGATAATCGATTTATCAATTAAAATCGATTCTGGCTTGGATAACCTGATATCGATTCATTAAAATCCTGAATCGATTTTTTAATATAAATTTATTTTGCCCGAAAAGCCAGAATTTCAGGTTAAACCTCATAAAATTTCAAGAACCACCAAACAGCTAAAACAGTAAATGAGAGCAGGTACGTGGATTCTGCACAAAAACGTAAACACAAAGCGGACCCGCCGACGGATCAGAATCAGTGAGATGTCGCCTTTCTCATCCGACAGCACGGACACGGTCGGGGGTGAAAGCTGACAGCTCACTGATTCTGATGTTTTGGTGGATCCGTGCTTTGTGTTTACGCCCTTTTTGCGCTGATTCTGAAGCTGTTAGTTTTATCTCTCTCCAAACAATATTGACCGAACCAGCAGCAAAAGACGATGCATACTACGCTTCACGTAAACATTGTCATGAATTCACTCTGACTTTTGCTGTTTTGTTTTCACCACGATAAAAATCACACTTCATGCACAGCTCTTTCTCTCTCTCTCTCAGTATACTTCAAGAACAGTTTCCCATCTAAAAATCTGTTTTCTGCATTATTCGCTTGCTTGTTACACACAAGTCTACTGTTGTTTACAGCGCTGTTGGCCGCTGTTTTTTCTTTCCTTTTACTTACTTCCGAAAAGAAAACCTAATTTCTGCCGTTCAACAGGCTTCTGAACAAATTTAAACTTTTTAAAATTATGCAAAACGCTTAGCCGTGTCTCTAGTAAAACCTCTGTAACTTCAGAGGTAATGTTCATATGTTGATTAATGGTTTTCTTTCGTTTTTGATCGACTGCAGAATATTTTTATAAAATCCCAGGCCAGGAAAATCACCTTCCTGTTTTTCTGTGTTTTATCCTCAGTTACTTTGACACAAAGGCATCTGCTGTGATTCACACAATTTTGATAAAGTCTTGCGAGCTTCCTTTTTATAGATACAAAATTATGTAAATTTACTGATCTGAATTATGATATTTCTGAACGTCTGAGGCAACATTTCCCAAATTCAAATGGAATTGAATGGAATTAATTGAATGGAATTGAATCGAATCAATTTGGGACCTTGTGAATTGGAATCGAATCAATTCTAGAAATCAGTGACGATACCCAGCCCTACTAACCACCACCTTACTGTGCTGTTCTGGCCTACTAATGTTAGTTATATTATGTTAGCATAGGCATTTAATTTTAGCCATTGAAAAATATTTTAGTATATGGAGTAAAGCTGATTTCAGAATATCAGTCTCAGCTGTCTTAAACAAAATAGTAACAAGCATTTCAGGATAAAATTAGAGAGGTAATACTGTGGATGTCGTTACCGTGAATTGAAACTTTGAAGAAATCTGGAGGCTTGTCTTCACTAAATTGGAAGTATTTCGTCCCTTTGTTCAAAAACTGAAATAGCATCGTTTGGATATTGGCTTTTGTGAATCAATTAAATCAATGCCTTGGTCCACCAACTCAACCCACCCTACTCTAAACACAAAGTGCTTCTATAGCTGAATCTTCCCTTCTCATCAGTGATTCAGAACAGAGCTATTGTGACCGCTACACTAGTCACTATTTTTCATATGTTGTGCCATTTCTAGTTTTGCCTTTGCTTCCTTCTTCTTCAACAGGTAAGGCTAGACTAGAATACTTGTAGCCATGTGCCTCCCCCTGCAGTTCTGGAAGAGTAGCCACCTCAGCCAGTACACTGCTTACAATGCCAAAAAAACCAAGTACCATCACGTTTCCAGGATTTTGATATTAAATTGTGTTGTAAGGACCGGTCTTCTGACATCCATAGTGCTGTCAGGAAATTGTATTGAGTAATACAAAGAGAAGACTGCAATAAATACTCATTTTATATTCATCCACCATGCAGTCACACTGGCCACTGAAATTTGAATTGATTTGATAAAGGCATGTTTGAAATAATGACATTTATCCAGTGTCATATGTTGTTGAATGTTTGGTGTCTATGTTGGCAGTGTACCCAGTAAAGCAAAATGAAAGTCTGCTAAATACACACACATATCACTTTGTTTATTTTTTGCAAGTCATATTGACTTAGGCTTTTTTGCAGGAAAGACTTAAGGGTTTGGTAATCCTTTAGAGCTACAAATCGAAAATTAATTGTTGGTTATATAGGTGGTGCAATGGTGCGTGTCATCTCACAGCAGGAAGGTCCTGGGTTTGAATTCACTGTGGACTTTCCAATCCCGAGGACATGCGCTTGTTTTTGCTTTTTTTTTTCTAACTTTATTTATCACTGTACAAAGAAACAGGGCAGCTGTGTCCTCAGAATTTTGAGATTCTAGTTGTGAAGGACAGATGATTTTAAAATCTCAACATTGATATCTCCTTAGATATATAAGTTATATGATTATCTTTTTTTCCCTTTTTTCTTTTTTTAAGAATGTTGTCTAGCCCTGTTTTTAAATCAGCTATCGACTAAACTAGTTAGCAAGCTCAGCTAGAGCTTTTTAGCTAGATAACCACCTTTACTTGAAAATGCTTCATTGTGTGTGTTGGTCAGCCAAGGCTCATACTACAAAACAAGTTCAGCCTACCCAGGATATCTTTCCATTATCTGGCCTTACAAAGGTGGTTATCAACTTGAAAAATCAACCTAAGGTTTCCAAATGCAACTACAAACACGTTGAAACACATGAAAGAGTTGGCAGCATATGACCAGTCACAAACAAGGACAGCTCTACATTATAGGTGTATATTAGCAGGGCAGCCAATTTTATAAAGGAAGATATGATGATTCTGTGATATTAGAAAAATATTAAGAAGGTAAATATATATAATACAGGCTGCAAGCAGCATATTTGATGCAGACATAGGAGTAAATATGTGTAATAGGAAATGTTCGTATTAAAAGCACTATGTGAATATGTGAACTTTGTGTGCTTTTGTTAGTAAAACTAAAAAATAACTAGTAATTGAAAAAAAGTATTTCTTTCTTATTTAAAATCAGAAAGAAAACTGGATAAAACATTGAGACTTGGGCATCCACTTCTGAGAAGATTGGCAAATTCCTTAAATACGAAATTTCTATGTTTCTGTAGTGGTTAATTCACCAGTATGTGTGCAAGCTCTTTTAACAAAATGCTATTTATCAAAATTATTTTTTTTAATACATATTGTTGCTATCCATTAATTTTAAAATGGACTGTTTTATATAAAAGAAGGAAAAAGTGAAGCACGGTATTATTTTTTTATTAAGATGCCAAATTACTGTTATTCACTTGCATTCCCAAAAAGAAAAAAATGTTTTAGTGGTTGAATGTTGTACTTGACTAATTTCTGACGTCTCAGAGCAGTCCAGTGTGCTGGCTTAAATTTGGGTGGAAAAAAATGAAAATTAATTTATTTGAAACTTCTGTTCCTAGTGTACTCAAACTGAAAGATATTTGCCAAACAGATATTTGCCAAACAAAAGGCAATACTGAATGTATTGCATTTTGGTGTTGAGGACCCATTTCCATTCAAAACCAAAATATTTCCGGGCACTCAGCTCCTTGACAGTCCATAAGGCCAATATGACATTACATCGCATATTTTGGTCTTACACATTTGATTGGGACTGGCATTTTGATGCTGCAAGTTTATCAAAAAAAAAGAAACAAGAAAAAACTACTTTTTCCATTAAGCCTCTCTTTCTTATGGAGTCATGTTTTTACCATGTGATGTTATTTCAGCTTCAGTTCATTTTATTCTGTTGTGGCAAATATAAGGCCCTATTTGTCATTGTTTTGGCACCTGGATGTGTGGAGTGCTAGCTTTGTTGTGTTAATGAATGGCTTTGTCATTTTTTTTTGGCATGCTACTACACTCTACTGTTTGTAATTTTCATAACACTAGAGGCTACGGCTTTCATGCTGAATAGAAAAGAGAAGTGAGACTGATGAACACTGATTGCCCTGGTGGCTGTAGTCATTTGGGGGGCCCCCAGCAGTGATACTGAACAGGTACCTCCCCGCTGGCTTTCTGTATCGCTGGTGTATTGCTGCTTTCCCCTCTCTGCCCAGTCTTTTCCTCTGCGTTGTATTTCCAGTCATCAACTTTGAATATGCATGCTTGTAAAAAGGATTGCTGTTTCTGTGACAGGCTAGCTTGAGTACTTCCTGACCTCTCTGGGGTTTATGTAACTTCTAGCCACCCAGACTAGGCAAGCAATGCCATAATCAGTACTGAAACATGACACCATGCGTCACCCCGTTTGTCACCCCACAACCGACATGTGCCACACATACACATTTGTACTTGGAGAAACCTGTGCGCACATGGTGATAGCCTGTCTTATTCACACACTTTCCACTTTGTCTAATAACCTGCTCCAGTGTGACACGCAGAGCTTTGTATGTGTGCATTTCTTCTTCTGTCTGTCTTTCACTTTCTGTCTTGGTTGCTCACTCTACGAAGCATTCTGTCTGCTTCATCCGCTCTGATTGTCCTGTCTGTTTGGAGGCCTGCCAGATAAGGGCGGGGGATAACTGAGGGTCAGAGGTAGACAGGAAGTCAGGCAGCCTTTGCTGTGAGCGGAAGGGGAGGGTTCAGTGGGGGGAGGGGCTGAGAACTGAGAGGGAGTTGTACTTGGATTGAGTGTGTCAGGAGCATGTGGGAACGCTGCCAGCCTCAACTGCACAGTAGGTCTGAATTTAAAGTATGCCCTTTTATGCTGCTTTTCTTTCCTTTCTACTCTCTTTTGCCTCCTTCTCCAGGGATTAAATGGCTTTGAATATTTTCGGGGGTGATGGGTGGGTGAGTGTTTGCCCAGCGGTCAAAATGTGGAGGTTTTTTTTTTGTGTGTGTATGTGACTGGAATGTCTTTTTGGTTGTGACGCAACCTTCTTGAACTCACGCTAACCTTTGACTGGCAGAAAGGGCGGTTGGACTACCACAGTGTCTCTGAGTATGAAAAGATTCAGTTCAAGGGGGACAGCTTAAAAATCACTTGTAAATTATTTCAGTATAGGGTGCAACAGATGAAATAAGAAAAGACGCAGAGGAGTAATGACCCCTTTGTCCTTGTGTTTACACCTAATACAATGAGTGAGAAAATTGAGAGGATAAAAGCAAACCCTTAATATGACTAAAAACTTAAAGAAAGTTATCTAAAGTGAATACGACTGGAATAAGTGCATAAGTCTGTCATTCTGTTCCAGTCTGTGGTTTTTGCACCACAGCTTGACTTTGACAAACTAAATGTCAATTGTATTGTCCCGAGAGACGGCAGTTGGCTTAGTGATTTGTAACTTCAGCAAACAGGTTTGTGTCAGTAGGAAGTCATTAAATAGTTGCCATGGATGCGGACGTTGTAAGTGGAGACTTTTATTGTGTGTTATGCTTGTGTGTGTGTTTTTTGTTTTTAATTTTTTTAACAACATTTGACTTACTCAGTTGACTGTTTACCTTAGCAGAAGAGGGTTGACTGTTGAAACCGGTATGTCATAATCAATCATTGCTCCCCGTTTTGTGGGTCAGGCTACAGTGTTGCCAGACAGGCTTTGCAAAGGTTAAAAAAATGACAAGAGTATTTCAGTCACCTTAATTTTGGGCCTTTAATGTGAAAATCTGACTTTTATTTGTGTCTTTTTGGGTATATATTTTTTTATATTGATCATGCTGTAGCAAACCTACAAAATGTAATCCACATGGAGCCATGGTTTTTCTTGCATATGATAAAAAAAATGTTGGTCACCGTCAAAGAGGTGTTGGCCTTCCAAAGGAAAATGAGTAGTACTCTGTAAAAACATATCTGAAACCCATTAAAGAAAAAAAAAAAAACAGAAAACAAAACAAAAAACAGCCATTAAAATTTCATTTCATCAAGCTTCAATTTAATTTTTGCTTTTTAAATATCCAGAAACAACAGGAAAATGCACAGAGTTCTGTTAAGTAAGTTACCCCACTCTTAACCATATTAGCCATGTGCCAGTCAAGTATTTGAACCAAATATTAATCTGATACTGATTTAAAAAACTGGATCGCATATTGGTGACAATGACACAATCCATCAGTTCAATCAAAGCCGTTCTCTTTTGTTCAGCAAAACTAGCAAACACCAGCCGTTTGGAGGTGTTTCACACCTGCTATATCAACAGCTGCTATTTGTACGTTTGCAGATGGGGTTTTGTTTTTTTTTTGGGGGGGGGGCGGTTATCTTTTTTTTACCTTAACTGTGGTCAAAGCAAATGTTTTAGGTTTTAGTAAATGACATCCTGTAGCGCTGTTTTGCCCATCTTCTAGCCCTGGACCTGTACAGGTCCTGGATGGAGGGAACATCAGCACCGATGATCCTCTCTGCAGACATGATTGTCCTTTCCAGTCTGGCCTTGTCCTGCTTTGTGGCCGAGCTGAACCAGACAATGATTGACATGCATAGGACAGATTGGATGATGATAGTGTAGAACGTGACCAGCAGCTTCAGTGGCAAGTTGAACTTCCTGAGTAGCCGCAGGAAGTACAACGTCTGCTGGGCCTTCTTTCAGACAGAGTCTATATGTGAGGACCACTTCAGATTGCGGGGATCCACTTCCTGTCTGTATGCGGACACGTCATATTTCTGGATCAGACCAATGACAGTGGTGTCCTTGATGAACTATAGGAGTTTCACATATGGTTCTCCTGAGATGCACTCATGTCTAGAGAGAGTCGAGCAGCGGAGAGAACACATCCCTGGATGAGGCTGGTGCTAATGGTCTGGTGATCCACTGACAGGTGGAAGCTAGGTGAACTTCCAGTGCAATGTCCTTCTGGTGGCTTAACACAAGTCTTTCAAAGGACTTCACAGCCACGGATGTTAGCACGACAGGCCTGTAGTCATTTAATCCTCCGGTGGACTTTTTTGGCACCAGGATTTTTCTTGGGCCTGTTTTAACAAATGCAAACAGTTATGTGGACAATGCTATATCCGTATATAAAGTGCGGATGCAACTGAGTTAATCATACTTAGCTGCTTCATCAACACCCCAAGGCCCATTTTAAGTTACCACAAGGTCCAGTCATTCTTTGTTGTACTGTGAAAGCCACTGAAAATAATGGGTTTGAGAGAGCAGCACCTGCTGTTTGTGTGATGCATAACTATGTAGAGTTGGGACCAAGCAGAGCTGTAGTCTTGCATGCTCTATGCAGTTTCTCTCTTTCTGTTAGCCCCCAAAACCCCATTCCCTTAGAGACAAAGAAAACAGAAAACCCCAACAATTGTTTGACCCCCTTAAAGCAATCACTTTGGAGAGAATGGGAAGGGAAAAACTCCCTTTTAACAGCAAGAAACCTCCGGCAGAACTTAGGCAGGGGCGACCATATGTGTCGGCTGGTTGGGATGAGGGGAGGAAGACAAGACGAGACACACTGTGAAAGAGAGCCAGAGATTAATAATAGCTAATGATTAAATACAGAGTGGTGTATAAATACATAGTGAGTGAAAAAGAAACAATGCATCATGTGGAGTCCCCAGTAGCCTAGACCTACTGCAGCGTAACTAAGGGAGGATTCAGAGTAATCTGATCCAGCCCTAACTTTATCAAAAAGGAAAGTTTTAAGCCTAATCTTAAAAGTAGAGTAAGTGTCTCTCTCTCCTAAATCCAACCTGGGAACTGGTTCCACAAAAGAGTGGTCTGGAAGCTGAAGCTGCACCTCCCACTTTACTTTTAAGTACATTAGGAAAGTAAGTCTGCAGTCTTAGAGTGAGGTAAGGGGGTTATGCTGTACTGTAGTGTCTATAGCCCAGTTTGATTTCAACCAGGTCACACCAGTAAAATTAATACATATATTGTATGTTAAAAAATACATTTACATTACAAGTACATTCTGAAAACATTAAACTCAACCATAGCCAAGATTTTTTTTTTTAATAAAGCTGAAATCAGAAGCATAATTGAAGACTTGCTTTAACTTGCTCCCTTTAAAAACTGCAAAATTATTTTTTGTAATTTAAATGTGGAATATTTGTAGAAGAAATGCAGATAGCATAAAATAACTTCCGAGTTTTTCACACACCATAAATCTGCATTACAATTTTGAGATCATAGTGGAAAAGAATTAAAAACGTAAAAATAAAATAGTACAAATACTGTTGAAATGATTCATACAACTTGTTTCATTGCCATTGAATAAGAGCATGGATGGTACCAGTATATTTAGTCATGTAATTTACCTAACTATAGTTTTAATATATTTATACTTCATTTTAGTATTTCTGACTCAGTTATATATATTTTGGACTCTTTTGTATTTTATTTTGTGATTAAAAAAAAAAATCAAAATAGTCTTGAAATTACAAATTTTATCAAATATAATTATCGTTTCTTGTACTTTGTTCAATAATGCATCAGGAAAACAAACCTGAAGAGCCTTAGTTTAGATTTTGTGGCCAAACATTTCATAATGTTGTTCTCTACTGATGAAAATTTGACAGTCTGTTTGAAACTGAATAACTATGAAATTAAGTGTGTTTTAAACCCTGCATTTCTGTGTTTATTTTGGGGTTCAGCTGTAACATTATCAGCAGTGAAGCTGCTTCTTCTCTGGCCATAACTCGTCCCTGCCACTAGACATTTAGACATTTGTGGCTGACAGCTGTCTGTCTTTGACTTAAGGTGATTTCATACTAGTACAAAAGATGGACAAATTTGTCAATTTAAGTAAAGCCAGGAATATAGTCCCCACAAGGGACTAGTGAAATGTGTGACTAGTTGACTAGCTGATGAAATGTTGGCACCAGAAATGCTAGTTGGTTAAACTAATCATATATTGTTAATTTCACTTCAGTTAGCTTTAAGTTTAATAAGAAAAGATCATTAGGGTGGATTGAACACGAGTCATGATTGAATTAAGCTATTTGGCAACTAGAGTTTAATGGCCCATCACAGCTGTACAGATTCCTAGTGATGACTTAGGCAAGACCCCCTGGAGTCTAGATGCTGGTGGTGGTGATGAAGACAGAGGCTTGGATGAAGCTCTTGGTAATGTGAGAGAGGCGGAGATGAGGAGCAGGTGGTTTACACGAAGGTAACCTGTAAATTTGAATATTTCATTGTATATCTTACTGTAAACCTACTGTCATTTAATGGTCGGGCATTGCACAGCTATAAGCATTTCACCTCATGTCATACTGTGTATGGTTGTGTGTGTGTGTGTGTGTGTGTGTGTGTGTGTGTGTGACAAATAAAATTTGAATTTGAATTTGAGGGAGAATGGCTGATGAGCACTGAGTGAAAGTGCACAAAGTGGAGGCCGATTGGCTTGAAGATGATGGGCCGAAAGATGATTGGTCCATACCAGTGATGTCAGCAATGAGCTTGATAGCTTGGGAAAATGGAAGTAATGATAACACACCCACCTACCACTAGTAAGGGGTAAAGTAAGACAGATGACTGCAGTAGTTTGACCAAAAAAATGAGTGAGTAAATTGGCACGTAGCAACTCGACAGGAGCAGTGTGTAACCACATTTGTTTGGATACAGTTTCCATTCCTTTTTCATTGTTCTCAATTTGAGTGTATTTTTTCTTTCATGTTTAATTGACTAGTAAATTAGTCAACAGGGAACCCCTGATGAGGTGTGAATTACGTTATGCCTCAGTTGGCTTGGGGGTGACGACCCGATCTTGTTAGACCTCACCATGCTCTTTTACCTTCTTTACCTTTAGCTCAGATTGCATATTAGCTTGAAAAAAAAAACAACAACTCAGTTTTATGTTGCAGCTTATGAGACATGTCATAAAAATGATCTATAATTTGGATTTAACTATTAAAATGTCATTATCTTAATATAAAGTTAAGATGTAACTAAGGTAATTCTTTTCCTTTTTTTCCATTTTTGCAGGGAAAACGCTTTTGCTCTGCACTCTCGCTCTCTTTGTTTCATAGATATCTGCCATGCGCACAGGAGAAGGTAGAAATCAAAGCTTGGGGGAAAAAAAAAGTCCTCACTTCATCAAATCTTGAAGGCTGTAGGTTGACTACACACCTGCACTGTGCTTCTTGTGCATGAATGTACGTGGTTGCCTCTATGTGTGTTCCTCCTTACGCAGGCACTGGCCCTGCTCTGCCTTTGCACTGCTTCAATAATGAAGGAGCTGTAAAGGTCTGGCAGTAAGCCCTTTGCTGAGTTCTCTTCCACCACATCCCTCCCATCCTCCCTCCCTCTCCTTCTGTCTCTGTCTGGCTCCCTCTCTCTCTCCTTCTCTCTCTCTCTCTCTTGCATCCTAAGGGACCTCCTCTCGGCTCCACTCTTCAGTTTGCACCGATGTTCCCATTAATGAATGGCATCATCCGGCTTGCTTGTTTTGCACAGTTCAGTTCCACTTCACTGCCTGGTGTCTGACCTGCTGTGCCATCTCTGATTCAGAGAGCACCACATCATTACTCAGAACAACCACAGCACACACTAACTCAAAAAACCTCTAGAAGGGCACTTTCAAAGCACATCCTCCACCGAGGCAAATGTCCCGTTTCACAATTTTTAAGAAAGCAATTCAGATTGGTCCCCATATTAAATTGTTTCTGCCTTAGTGGGGTCTTCCAGCATGAACAAAATCCCATGAAATTTGACTTTAGAATGAGCACATAGCCCTGAGAATGGACCATGGACTACATAACCCACTTTCCCTCGGGATGAATAAAGTATGATCAATCAATCAATCAATATAAAGGACAGACACACTGATTCCTTTAACGTGCATTCTTTCTCATGACCAGGTAACTCATCTGGATGTCCATTTGTAGAAGTAGGAGTTTACAAATGAAAATGGAAACCACCCTACTGCTCAGTTGATCTATGATTGTTATGATGTTTATTAGTTTATCATTTCAGTTGATAGTGAAAAAGTACAGTAACGCAGGGTATCCTTTAGAGTGGGCCTAAATTGTGATTGACAAGTCTCCACTGTGTGAATATGGTAGGGTTGGGCAATCTTCTGAATCGGTCTTGTTGCCCTCTTGTGAGATTCCCAGTAAGTGAAACCACTTTTGCTGGGACAAGTCATGCAAAGGTGGCACTGTCCATGTCCATGTTTGTGTACTGTGTGGCTCAAACACACAGCAAAGCTATCCAACTAGCTCGACTGCTAGCGAAATAAAGAGACACAATTGGATTTATTTTATTAATTCCAGCCTGACATGTAAGGCTATACCAGCAGGAGACATTTGTGCATATATGGTGTTGAATGATCATAACGAGCCTACCGTAATTAGTGGGCGTACATTTGTGGATATCACCTACAAAGTTAAAACTGTTAAGTCATTGAATTTGCTGCTGCTTCTTTTTTTCTTTATGCTTAAAGTTCTAACTTGTTCCGTTCATTCTGTTGCTGTGAGTATTAAATAGCTTGTCTGTCTCTCATCCCTTCTTCAAAAGGCACCACACTTTTTTTCTTTCATTTGCAAACACGCCCATTGAGGTAGGGGGGAAATAACTGAGTATCTCTGCAAACAGACTTTTACATTAAGCTTTAATTTAAATCAAGATAACAGATAGAGAGGTCCTCCTGTATTCTCTGGTTTTGTTCTGATGATGAATCAATGCCATGGCTACAGATGTTTTTAAAGAGTGCAGAGCTCAGGATTTATCAGAGTTGAAAGGAAAAACAGTGTTGATTGGCCAGCTGGGGTGATCAGTGATGGAGTTACCACCAATAAGAGTTATGAGTTTACCTTGAAAAATGCAAACTGAGTCATCCCTTATTAGTAGGGTTTATTTCCACATTAAAGTGAAGTAAAGAGGCTGATGTGGATTGGAAAATACAGCAGGGAGGCAATGCTAGTTATCTTGGGCAGCATCAGAATCAGAATCAGAAAGGGTTTTATTGCCAAATGTTGAGCAGGTTTACAACATTAGGAAATTGCTGCGGTACTTAGTGCAAACATACTGTCAGACAACGCTTATATAGACATAAAAATAAGAATTAAAAGTGCTAAGTAGATAGATATATACATGAGTGCAGGTGGTGATCAGTGCCAAACATGGAATGATGCAGTGAACACAGCGTAGGGTCATGTGTTAGTGGTGGGGAGCCGGTGCTGATGGTCCGGGAGTCCGAGACATTCTTTCCCAGCCTCACATGCTGCTTCCTGTCCGTCAGGAAGTCAGTGATCCACCGGCAGATGGAATCAGGCACATTCATCTGGGAAAGCTTGCCTTGGAGATGGTCTGGAAGGATGGTGTTGATGGCAGAGCTAAAGTCCACAAACAGGATCCTGGCGTAGGTTCCTGGGGAGTCCAGATGCTGCAGGATGAAGTGTAGAGCCATGTTAATAGCGTCGTCTACAGACCTGTTGGCTCTGTATGCAAACTGCAGGGGGTCCAGGAGGGGGGCCGTGAGGGTCTTGAGGTAGGAGAGAACCAGGCGCTCAAATGACTTCATGACCACAGATGTCAGAGCCACAGGTCTGTAGTCATTTAGTCCAGTGATCCTAGGTTTCTTGGGGACAGGGATTATGGTAGAGGACTTGAAGCAGGCAGGCACATGACATGCCTGCAGTGAGGAGTTGAAAATGCCAGAAAACACTGGGGCCAGCTCGTTTGCACAGTGTCTGAGGGTGGCAGGAGACACACCGTCTGGGCCAGGAGCTTTTCGAGCATTCAGACTCTTAAACTGCTTCCTCACATCTGCTTCATGAATATGAAGAGTTGTGGTGGGAGGAGGTGGTGTGAAATCCTCCTTGGTGTTGGGTGTGGAGGGAGGTGTTGTAGGTGAAGTGTTTGATGGTGGTGATGGCTCTATGGAGGGGGGAGAGGTGGGGGAATGAGTGTCCAAAGTGTCTCTATTGTTGGGACCGTTGGAGGTGTGAAGGCTGTCTGATGGCTCGTCAAAACGGCAGTAAAAGTCGTTAAGGGTGTTGGCCAAGAGCAAGTCATCAGTGGAGTGGTGGGTTTTAGGCTTGTAGTTGGTGATATTCCTAAAACTTTTCCACACAGAGGCCGAGTCATTCTCTGAGATCTGCTCCTGCATCTTCTCAGAGTGCTGATGTTTAGCAATGTCCACTTCTTTAGTGAACCTGTACTTGGCCTCTCTGTAGCAGTCCCTGTCTCCGCTTCTGAATGCCTTTCTCTTTTCCAGCCACAGCTTTTTGAGTTTAGGAGTAAACCAGGGTTTGTCATTGTTATAACTCCCCCTGGTGCGTGATGGCACAATGCTGTCCTCATAGAAGTGGATATAGGAGGTGACAGTGTCCGTAAACTCGTCCAAGCTGTTAAAAGCAGCCTTTATTGTGTCCCAGTCTGTAGACTCCAAACACGTGCGAAGCTCCTCCACAGCCTCGTTGCTCCACAGTTTTTTAGTCCTCACGACAGGTTTGGAGAGCTTAAGCCTCTGTCTGTACGCGGGGATCAGGTGGATCATGACGTGGTCAGAAAGTCCAAGTGAAGCGCGGGACACCGCACGATAGGCCCCGCTGATCGTGCTGTAACAGTGGTCTAATGTTCTCTCCTCTCTGGTCGGGCATTTAATATACTGCTTGTATTTGGGAAACTCTTGGCTCAGATTGGCTTTGTTAAAGTCCCCAAGAGCAATAATGAGAGAGTCCGGGAATGTCCGCTCCATGTGCAGTATCTGCTCCGCGAGTGCGCACTGAGCTGCCTGCACATCTGCATCTGGCGGGATGTAAACAGCGGCCAAGATGAATGAAGCAAACTCCCGCGGAGAACAAAACGGTTTGCAGTGAATAAAAAGGTATTCCAGAGAGGAAGAGCAGTGCTGAGCAATCACTGTTACATCTGTGCACCAACCACTATTAATGTAGAAGCAGACACCTCCACCTGTGGTCTTACCAGAGAGAGAGGCCTGCCGGTCCGCGCGCAGCAGATGAAAACCCTCCAGCTTGAGCGCTCAGTCCGGGATGTCCTCACAGAGCCACGACTCCGTAAAACATAAGACACAGGAGGAGGCAAAGTCTCTGTTCATGCTTCTCATCATGGCCAGCTCGTCCATCTTATTCCTGAGTGAGCGTACGTTGGAAAGGAAGATCCCAGGAAGAGCAGTCCGCAGTCCGCGTCTCCTCAGACGCACGAGTGCACCGGCTCGCTTTCCTCTCCTTTGGCGTCTCACTTTCCTGATCAAAGTCTGCAGTAAATCTGCCGCAGATGCGACAAATATTGGAAGTAAATCCACAGGTGTTGTAGTCCTGTAGTTAAGAAGCTCTTCTCTGGTGTAAGAATATCCAGAGGAGTGCCCAGACACAGAAGTTATGCACAAAAACAAAACAGAAGTAACGCACTGAAGCACCAGGGCATCCATACGCAGCGCCATCTTGGATCTATCATCTTGGATCTATCATCTTGGAGCATAAGCCTTTTCTCGCATTTGAGACTAACAGTAGACCGTCTACAGAAATATATTTGGGAGAATGCATGTGAATCAAAAATATTACAATACAAGTAGCTCAAATAACTTTTTTGATTCAACATAAAAACTGATTTTGTAGGGAATAGATGAGTTTCCAAACTCTCCCTACACTTAAACTGTGATGTATAAATAGGGGGTGGCAAGACTGAGAAAGTTCATATAAATTATGATGCACCGTCCATCAGTTTCTTAGTTACACTTCTTGCTTGAAAAGTCCAGTTTCAAAGCAACAAGATGGCAATAGTCAAAACTGACCCTTCATGACAGGACTTCACTAACTGGTGTTGTCACATTGGCTTATTGTTTTATATTCTGTCTAGGATAGGGTCCTCTCCTCTGTTTGAAAGTGACATACAACTAGATAGCACTTCCACAAAGATAAGACCGAGTGTGTGGGGGTGTTTATGTGCGATAAGACATACACAGATTTGTTTTGAATGTCAAGAATAAAGTATACTAATTATATTAACCAGTACTCAGAAGTGAGGCTCAGTTGCACTGCTGGTATGTAAAGTGTGTTTGTCAGCTACTAATTGTGAGAGTTGTCCCTCTCTGGATGGATGGTCTCTTGCTTTCATTTTGACTCCTACTCATTCGTGCATGCAAGCAGTGCTAGTCCTTGAAATATCATCTTAAATCTCACTGAGTGTCTGCCCTCTGAGCTGACACTTAAAGATGCAAGAGGGGCAAATGTCCTACTTAGAATTGCTCTCTCTCTTCTCAGTCATTGGCCCTGGTTGTCAAAGAGCCCAGACTAGACCATGCTATGTATTCTGACCAAGTCCCAAACCCACGTCATGGCTGTTAATTTTTTAAAATGTTTTAATTTTTTGGAATCACTGGGAAAATGAGCATCATAAGCAAAGCAAACACAAAACAGAGGCCTGAGTTTATTTTCCTCAGTTAATTAACAAAATATGATTTTAAATCTAGTCATCAGCATAATGAAAGACGTTATTGCTATTCACATGGCTTTAGTTTAATTAGTAACTTTAGAAACACTGCTGCGGGGCAGACAGTGCTTCAGTTTTATTTGGTTAAGTGGGTAGTAAGTCAAAGAGAGAAACAGTTTCAAATATTTACCCATTTGTGATAGTACTTCAGGAGTTAAAAACAATGCTGTTTAATGTAAAATCAATTTCCTCTTTTTTTTTCCCTCTTTTGCGTTATTGGTGGAATTTAGACAAAGGCCTGACATTTACTCTGGACTCATACTTGGATGTGAATCACATAAGGTGGCTGTAGACATCTTTTCTCTATACCTTGCATTCCTGCTTTGTCTCCTCACAGTCACCCCCTAGTGTTTAATACTGACATAGCTAGATGATTACGTCCAGCATACTATACCTATATCCCATCTGCGCCCAAAAGGCTTTTTGTTGGAATTAGGAATGTCTTTCAGCGCTGAACTTGTTTAAATAAAGGAAGAAGTCAAATAGTGCATTGCACAAACACAAGGATATATGGTCTTTCTTTATGAAAGCCTGTTGGATCTGTTGTTGTGCTTCTAAGGAGTGTAGCATGATTACATTTGTAAAGCCTGTCCTTCAATTTCCTGGACCTATTAGTTAGTTAACTGTATCCAGTACACTTAGTGTTGTATTTTTACTGAAATAACCCTGATGTAAAGATCATGCAGTCTGTTGGAGAATGTTTGTTTGTTAAAGGATGGAGGAAAGAAAACGGGGTATTGTATTTGTTTTTTTTCCTTTTCGGCTTTGAGATCCTGGTTTACTTGTACGTTATCTATAATTATCTTCACAGATGCATACATGTGCACACACAATGCATAGTGTGCTGATGGTGTTGTTTCTCCTGAGGCTAGTACAGTTTCCATGCTCATTCACTCATTCATTGTTGGGTTTATTGAATGGTTAACCCAGTGGATGCAGCATTATAATTATCTGTATTATACAAAATGTTTTGAACTAATAGTAAGATGAAAGTGGCCTGAACAACTCCCATGTGACCAATTGTTATTTCTAGCTGCAGCATCACCTTTTTAAAAACACCTACATTACAAGCATTTTGATGGTTTAACACCTTTCACACTTGCAGAAGACAGAGAAAAACTATGTCTAATTTAAAGTTTATTAAAAATATTCAAAGCTGGCTTCTTCCTGGTTTAAATGTTTAGGGGGTGACTCAGAATATAAGAACAACTGGCACATAGTTCAGGAAGCGACTTCAGTGAGGTCTCTCAATTTCCCTCTTAAATTTCACCATATGAAAAAGAAAAATACATTTTGATCTTAAGTATATTAAACCCAGCTTAGAAAGTCCTTGTGAAAAATAGCAGTTCTGGTGTTTGTTTGTTTTGTTTTTTCTGAAGGAGAAAGCCAAAACCTCTTTCATGGGTGTCAATGTTTTGTTTTTTAAGTTTAAATATTTGCAAAACAATTTCTGTTATTCTAAAGTAGGACACCTGTTTGGAAGGTGAATGAATAACCTGCCCATATCCTTTCAAAACATACAACCTGGCTGAAATTAAACAGTCATGGTCATCCAAAATTTTTCCAGACTGAGGTGTAGGTAAGAACACAAATAACAGGTTCAGCTCAAACAGTCATCAAGTGGTCTTTACTCTGTGAGCTCCCTAGTTAAAAGGTCCATGTCATCTTTCATTGTGCACATGTGATTGCAGTGCATTGGCAGTGTGTTAAATGTCTATGGGCAGCTACAAACTGCCCATCTACCTGTAGAAAGCATAAATCATCAGATAGGGGCAGTATCAGAAGTATGTGGTAAAACCGGTCTGTGGGCTACTCTTGCTTGTGCTATTGTTGGTCCATCAGCCAGCCACGGAGAAAAGCGAAGTTATAAACATACGAGCTGAAATGAAACTTAAGTGGACTATCTACTTCTGTGCTACAAAATGAAATGAAAATAGTAAATAGATATAGTAGAATATTGTGAATTGATTCTCATTAAATTTTGAAGGCCGGCTTTGTTTTCCAAGAAATGCATAAATCATTATATTGTTGAGGCCTGTTTAAACTTTCTTTCTGTTTTTTGGCTACAAAGAAAAATGGTTAAACAGGACACCATCCATTTTCATCATAGCATGTCTAATTCCGAATCATGGCAAGGATAGATTGGATCTAGCATTCGTCACTGAAGACAAAACAAAATCACACAGTTGAGTCTCCGCTACAGAATAGCTGTCCTTGATTTTGTGTGTATTTTATAGCTTGAGAACACGGCAGTAAACGTATTCACCAGTGAAAACCTCATTATATGAAAGAAGTAGTGTTTTATCAATCACCTGTTCAAATTTAATTCTTAAATAACATTTAAAAATGTGAAGTGTGTGCATTGTCTATTCCAGTGCAGCCTTTTTTTCATCCCGCACAGTGTTGTCACTGACACTTGGTGTCATTGCATTTGAGCTGGATAAGGAATTAATGTTTGGGATATGAGAGTAACAGCTGGCTTTTGGCTCTAGAGCCTCGTGGGTGCTAGCCATCTTGTCATTTACAGCCAGTGCATTGCTAGCTCTGAGCTCTCCATTTTCTTAATGGTGAGTTGGTGGAGACTCTCATGGTGGTTCAGGCAAGAAATGAGAGCAGTGGCGCACTAATACAGACCCTTTGATGAGGAAGTAATGGAGTGTTCAGAGACAGACACCTGTGCCTCTGCAGCCACGCTGCTTCTCTATGCGCACACACATTTTTTTTTTTCCACCCGCTTCCTTTTACCAGCTCTGCTACTCCCCTCCCCTTCTCTACTTCCCTCCCCTCTTCCTTTCCCCTCCCTCATCTGTCCTAAAAGGAAGCCACTCCCCTTGTACAGAGCTGCCAGGCTTGTTTGCATATTAACTGTCTAGTTGCCAAGGAGCTGTGGCTTCATGCCATGTGACCGTTGAAGCATGTGTATGTTGTTGACTGCTATACTCTTTTTTTCACCTTCATTTTTTAAAATCTTGTCCGGGTAGAAAAAACATTTACCATGCAGCAAAAATGTTTCATTAAAAGCAACATAGTTACTGAATCTGGTTTTAAATGAGGCATTATTCCGACTCTCTAGAGGATTGTACCAGGTTATTTTATTCTTCAAATACTTGATGGGTTTTTTTTCCTGAAGATAAACCATTGTGGGATGTACAAAATTGCATACTTGTGTAAACCTGTAGCAGTTAAAGTAATGAATGACAAAGTTTTTTTGTTTTCACTGTTGCAGTTTAATGAGGACTGTGAGGAGACTGTATTTTTATTTATTTTTATGTTTGTCTAGGGCGGATTGAATATATGACTATGCAATATATGACTGTGGACTCATTACAATGTGAGTGTGTTGTCGAGTCATCCTTGGGGAGTGTAGCCTGGTGGACATTATCTGACAATAGATTTGTTTAGCTTGGAGAAAATGCTGTTGCTCTGCTCGCAGCAAGCATGTGGTCTGCTTTAAAGTCCAAACTCCAAGGCCTGACTTGGCAGGTTGATACAAGGCACGCTGCTGCAAACACTTAGAAAGGAATATTGTTGTGCACACATGGCTGTGATCTCTGTAGAAAAGACAATATAGAGCTTTAAGAGCAAACCAGAGGGAGAGGGTGTGAGAATTTCTAAAGCCACTGCTATAACAACACCTCCATTTACACACATACAGATTTTGAATAAGGCTGTTAGAATATGTGTACAACATGGAGTGTAAAGCCATATTGTATTGTAACCTCAACACACTACCCCACACATTTCACACCATAAACTCACAACCCATGTGAAGAGGATCGGCATTTAATAATATAATAAGTTATATATAAAGTAACACTATATGGGATGTGTTCCTGCCTGGAAGTCTGACTCCTTGCTTCCTAGGATGATGTCTTACTCTGTGTTTTATTTACTAATGTCTTCACAACCGCCATGCAGCTTGTGTCACCCTGACTGGTCAGATGGCATGTGTTTCAAAAGCTGTTTGTGTTTTGAATTGTGGTAATTATTCATCCCATGAATGCAACCATTTAGTCCTTTAGTTTCTTGGTGTCTTAGATTTGGCCATTAGAATAACTTTTTTTTTTAGAAACAGCATAAAAAGTGTGTCCCTCCTTGAATTGAACTGGATAGACAACAAACTGTGTTGTGTGCAGCTGCATTTGAAATTGACTTTGTGTTGTGTGGGAAGGATATTGCTTTACCTTGTTTTGCACAGTAAACACAGACTAAAAACAGCTGATGACGTCCGTCAGTAGCTCAGGCCTAGCCCAGTCATTGGGGGGTATTGTACTTGGCGGCAAGCCAGCCTGTGTCTAAATAATTCCCAATACCATGTGCCAGGCTGTGCACATGTTCCCTACATTGTGCTGTCAGGAGTTCCCTGAAAGGCCTTCTTGCTCAAAAAGTTTGTGGTTCACAGGAAGAGCTCCATGTCTTGGACACATCCCAGGTTCCACTCTTGGTCACCCCTCCCCCAAGACTCGTAGCAGGGTGACCTGGCCTTGACCCGGTAAAAGTGTTTGAATTCACCGCTGGAGACAGTGTAGGCTGTGTGTGCCAGATTTAATTAGGAAGTTGAAAGTCTGTTATACTCTGTTTGTATGAGAAATTTATTTTTAGCCTTTGAAAATTAGTTTTTCTGTTTGTTCTTCTGGCTCTCTTGGAATCTGCTGTTCTATTTATAAATCAACATATCACTATCAGTAACCAATATGAGGAAGTGAAAAGCTACGATGTTGACAATCTGTGGCGTGGGAGAAATCCAGTACTTTGGGGGTTAAGTTGTGAAAGTTAATGTAATAACTGCTAGCACCATCTGCTGGCCTACTTCCTTACAAAGAGCGAGAGAGAGAGAGAGAGAGAGTGAGTAAGAGAGAGAGAGAGAGAGGGAGAGAAAAACGAGTCTGGGTTTTAACGACATCTCTAATATTCATGCTGATGCATTTTGCTGCTTTGTGCTTTCATTTTCCGCCGCTCTGCCTGCCAGAGTCTCGAGCTCGCCACACACGCCCGAGCCAAGGAGAGGGGAGGGCAGCGAGGGAGAACAAGGAAAAAGATAAGTGGGGGAGAAAGGAGGAAAAAACAATCAGCCAAACAAGCGAGCAAGATAACACAAAAAAGGCTTTTGTGTGTAATAAAAGGAGTAACCTACCTTATCCCAGCTGGTGAAGAAGACGAGGAGAGGCACAAAAAGAGAAACGGCTAAGCGGGAAGAGCAAGAAAGAACAAGAAACAAGAGGGTGAAGGCTCAGAGAGGCACTGAGAGCACTCACGAAAGGCAGGCAAAAAGAGGAATCAATGAGAGGGGAGGAGAGAGGAAGGCAACTCTGACACACACACACACACAGAGAGTGAGTGAGGGAGACTTGGGTGAAGCCGGACGACAGTAAAGCAGCACACAGCAGCAGAATGAGAGCTTCCTGGACTGCCACGCACCTCCTCTACCGCCAACAGCGCTGCTCCCCCATCACCCTGTGAAGAGACAGGCGAGGGTGAGAGAGAAAGAGCGAGTGGGAGAGAGAGAGGAGAGAGAGTGAGCTCCCATGCGCTCCTCTTGAGCCCTGCCTGCTGGGGGAGGAGGAGACGAACAGATCCGGCGCTCTTGCACTGCCCGAGGAGAAGAGCTGACCGGGAAGGAGGAGGGGAGGCAAACGAGGAGAGAGGGAGGGGAGGGGGGGACACACGGCTCAAGGAAGAGTGAGAGACAAACGAAAAGGAGAGAGTGAGTGTGTTTGTAACAGAAAGTGTGAGTGAGCAACGGAGAGAGAAGAAACCCAGCGAAAGGGCAAGGCTTTTGTTAGCCGGTTGGAGAGGGGGAGGAAAGAGGAAGGGAAAAAAAACACCATGTCTACAGTGAAGAGGCCAAGAGGAAGGGTAAGTGAGCTGTGCTGAGAGCTGGGAGGGAGGAGGGACAAGGGGGAGGAGGAGGGGCCGGCAGGAACTGAACAACCTCCTCTGCTACTGGCTCATGCTGCACTGCCGCCATCTTGAACTCATTGCTGCTTTTTTCCCCTTTGCCTCTATATTCATTTGCTTTGCTGTGCTAGACTTTAGCATGGTTTACTGGATGTACAGTATTTTCCCCATCCCCACTGTCCAATCATACATCACTTTTCATTCTCAGTTGAATTCTGCTGCCCTGTTCTGTAGTTTATGTACAGTGTATGATGTGTGTGTGTGTGTGTGTGTGTGTGTGTGTGTGTGTGTGTGTGTGTGTGTGTGTGTGTGTGTGTGTGTGTGTGTGTGTGTTTGTGCCCTCTATGAGTTGAGCCTGTCAGTCACCAGAGACCTTACTACATGTGGAAATGAGAGGGTGGGAGCGAGGGAAAGGTGTCCGGCCCAAATGGAGCTTACTCTACCTTTTCATTAGCTGTAATAGTCCCTGCCGTTTTCATGGGACTGCGTGCTGCTAGAGAGATTGAAATCACTGCAGTGCTGGCAGGCTGTAATTTCAGTTATTTATAGATGTATTACACAGCTGCAGTGCTCTCACTTTTGGTGCATTTTATCTTTTCTCTCTCTCTCCCTTGCGCTGCCTTTCTGATAGAAACCTGTTTTCATATTTAGTCTTCCCCTTTCCTACGTCTTTCATGTGCGTTCATGTTCTTCCACTCTTAAACATTACTTTCTACTCCTCCCTCTGTCTCTCTCTCTCTCTCTCTCTCTATTTTCTTTCTTTTCACAAATAACTTAAATGAGAACATTCCAGCATGATCTGGTAAATTTCCTCCTAATAGCCTCAGCGGCGTGGCACACGTGAAAATCATAATGCAGCTTTTGTGTGTATTTTTTTTCTCCCCACTTCTTCCAAATGAATTGCTAGTTATTCAGTTCCCTCCCCCACTTTGTCAGTGAGGTTCAAGCTAATTCTCTTTATTTAGCTAGCAGTGTGGAAAAAAAGCAACCAGCCGCGCCTGGGCCATGTAGGCATACGCAACACATTTTTAGATTAGGTCATCCATTTATGGGTTCCCTCTCTGCTGGGCTTAAAGCCCACCACAGGGTGCTTGTGTAGTCATAACCGCAGTCACGCCATCTATTATGCACATATTATCATGTATCAGGCAGGCTAGATTATTTATGTCTGCGAGGCTCACTGTGACCTGCTACATTGAACCAGTGTTTAACCCTCCGTTTGAAGCTCACTTAGCTTACTTGAGCCAAAAGAATTTCATTTGACTTTTGATATCACATGGTTTCAGAGTTCAGACAGAGGGTCGTCTGCCCTTGATCTAAATGAATTCTTGGAGGAAACATTGGCCTTTCATCAAGCTCAGTGTCTACTAGTAGAGTAGAGTTAAAATGGGCATCATGCAGAGCATGGCAGGTCCACCCCCCACCCCCAGCTTTTGAGATGGGGACAGCAACAAGCTCTGCTGCCGGAGTGCTTCACACAGCCTTGAGAAGGTTCCTTTTTTCTGAATGAGTGATATTTTCATCCGTCACACAAATGCACCCTAGTATGTTGCGAATTCATAGAAGGCTGGATTTTAACATTTAGTTTCTTCTTTGTTTTAGACCTTGTTTCATATTTATTACATTCAGCTGCTTACTGTACAGTAAAATGGCATCGCAATGTGCTTCCACGATATTCTATGAAGGAAACAATAATTCGATTGTGTTAGCTGAGCTGTGTGACTATAGTGGATCCACATGCTGAATGCAGCTATAAATACAAGTAGTGGTATTAATGGCTTGTTTTTTTTTTTAAATAAATGCTTATGGTGTTACAAAACAGAAAGATGTTTTGAACAATATCTTTTTTTTTTCTTTTTTTAAAAAAATTGTTTGTTACCAAACCTAGTGACAACACACCTATGTAAGTAGAAATGCATAACCTGTAAATGGCTGCAGGCTGTATCAGTACATTAACATTGTACCTCATTGGCTTTGTAATCTGTTATATGCATTATGTAAATTAAGGCTGATGTTTTGGGGGTTTTTTTTTCCTGTTTTGTATTTTTTATTTATTTTTTGTGAGTCAGTGTTTTGAAGCTAGTATTTGGACATTTGTTTTGTTATTAAGCTTTTTCTTTTTAAAGATCTTTGCATCACTAGATTTTTCTAAGGTGCAGCTTTTTGTTTCGAAGACTAGATGACATCACACACCTTTTACAGTACCATGCTCACTATGTTTCTGTTTATTTTTCTCTTTGACCATAGCCTCGAAAGAACGCTAATGGTCCCGGAAGCCAGATACGGGTCCTCAGTCCCCCAATGAAGAGCAGCTCATCCTCGTCATCATCCTCTTCATCTTCCTCTTCATCTTCATCCAGCTCCTCATCAGAGAAGAGGGTTCCACGGAGGACGCATCATCAGATGGATTCAACTCCACAGGACAAGCAGGAGAAGGCAAATAGGATAATATCAGAGGCTATTGCAAAGGCTCGGCAAAGAGGGGAGAAAAACATCCCAAGGGTTATGAGCCCAGAGAGCTTCCCCAGCTCTTCTTCGCAGTACAAAGCCCACCGTGATCATGAGCACAAAGGAAATGGGAAGGCACGGTCCAAGGAGAAGGCCTGCAGGAAAGCTTGTATTATACCCTCCTCCAAGCCCAAGCAGAAGGCCAAGATCGGGTATGTAGTCAAAACCATAAATGCTCAGCTATAAACTGCTGCAGTGCACTGTTGCTTTGGCAAAAAATAATCCACTAAGCATTGCTTTGATCTCATTTCTTTTAACTCAACTCATGCTTAAGTAACAGCGGCATTTCATGAGCCCGTATGAGCAAGTAACATGTGCCACTGATTAACTATCTGTCATTATACTTAATATACAAAAGACAAAGAAATTGTAGCTTCAGCGTTTCGGAATTCAAATTAGGATTTTTAAATAATTGTATAGCAACAATATACACCACATTAATATGTAAATAGGATAAACAATACATTGAGACAGAGATTCATATAAAATGAAAAGTTACAGGACCAAATCTTACATATTGGAAAGCTTATGTCAGCTATTGTATTTTCTATAGATTATGTTGTGAAAAACATGTTAACATTATTGATCACTATTTTGTCACTACTGGAAAATGGTGAAACGCATAGCTTGCGTTCAGTAAAAGTCAAGTTTATGTTGAGGCTCTTCACTTCACTTCATCCACATCCACTTTTCTAACAGGAATTTAAAGGGATGGTTTAGAGTTTGAAACTATTACATATTTATGATGATTGTTCTAAATGTTTGATTCTAGAGCCAGTTTAAAAAGAGCAATGTTCAATAGGGGAAAAAAATATTTTCTTCAAGTTCCCAAGTCACAGCTCAGTAAGTTTAAACTTGAATTAATGTTACTATACATGTACTTTGTCTTTTTCTGACTTAAGGTAATGTCTGCTTGCTATTTGCATCAATAAAGCAGCAGCATTTGACTGATTTTCGGTTCTTGTGTATCGGTTGATTTTTATTGGTACATTTTTACATTTATTTTCTGCCTGTGGTTGCCAAGATGGAAGCTCAAAGTTCAACAGACTTTACTGCACGCCATAACAATAAACCAGGCTCAGTCATCAGCATAGACATGGGAGGAGCACACAAAGACTCCATTTACATGCAGGACAGTGCTTCTTAGTATGTTTTGGTGAGTAGTGCTGATGTAAAGATACCTTAATCTGTCTCCCATCCCCCCATTTTTAACTGCTATGAGCAGTATGTAGCTCTAAGCCACACCCAGCGCAGCCTGTTAAGATATCAGCTGGTGCAGATGTGAATGCAGAGGCAGGGAACTGAAGGAATGGGGGAATGTTTAAATATATCACATTGTACAGCTAGAAAAAAAATCGCTATTGGTTTTAAAGCAGCACCCACATTTGAGACCTAGCGTGAGAGTGGCTGGAAATGGTCAAACTGAATATCTGGTTGGTTGCGGCCTTGGTTAATAATTAGATGAGGTATGCTGAGGGAGAAAAGCTGTAGCACATAATGAATTTCACATGTCCTGTGTGTGATAATGACAAAGTTGTGGAAGTGCTAATGTTTGGGAGAACAGTGAGATGATGGAGGCATCAGTCATTGTGATACAGTCTGCCTGCACTTTCAGGTTTAGTTGGAGGTAGGTGTCTGTTGGTGTTCACATTAAGTCATGTCTCAGCTCCATGATGAGCTCCATGAGGTTTGTGGATGTGATTGAATTTCTGAACAAGCTAAGGTGTGATCTTAAAATGAAAGCGTTGTTTGAACTTGTTATTTATCTTTGACTTTTAAGATCAGGAAGCTTCACTCATATCGGTTAGAGAGTGCACACCCAGATCCTTTACTCTTCTAACCACCTTGCATCCGTTGAGACAGTTCTTAAAACCATCAGTATGTAATCAAGTGCAGTCTAAGACTTGATGGCTTTAAAGGACAGCTAACAGTGTGTTTGCAGTCTGTCATTTAAATGTGTCACAGATAACAGTCATTGTTGTTATAAGCTAATGAGCTAAGTAACCCTAGCAACCATACCTGGGGTAAATGTTGTTTTAAAAAACAAAAAAACAGTCAGACCAAAATACAGTCAGTGATATGGACCACATTTTATAGCACCCATTTCTTCATGTATTCCAGCCATTTTGAAAAATGAAGTGTATTCAGGTCAGATGATGGACCGGTCATCTGACTAGAGTGACCATACTGAGAAATTTATAAAGTGCATGACATTTCAAATTAGTTTGACTGTTTTGCTTTATATTTTGCTAAACATTACATGACATTACTATGCCTTAATTAATCATATTTTGTGATTTAAGCTATTTAAGCTATTAAAATTGCTCTTAAATATGTTAAGCTGTTAAAATGCAAAAGACTTTGGTGCGAACACGGCAGTGACGTATAGCTGTCTGTATATGACAAGAGGTTTGTAGGAGTGTGTGAATGTTTCCTCTGAGGTGTGAAGATTCATAGCTAAGAAAATCTTGAGGCTAATGGAGCTTTTACTTTGCTAATTAGCAAATAAAGAACAGACAAATTGGAGAGGATCTTTTTCAAGAGCTCCAGTTAATGATGCTGCTTGAAGACTCAAAAACCAAAATAACTGTGACTCTTGATGGCCATGTTGATATAAACAAAGACACTTACAGGAATAGAATGTGCATTCACCTAAATCCAGCAAGTCCAGTTTAACTGAGACAGGCAGGTGTAGACCTTGAATAACGAAGTCAAAACATGATCCGCCACATTGTCACAGCACTCTAATCATAAACATAAAAACTAAAACCTATTGGAGGGCCTGATTTTGTCATAAACACCCACTTTTTGACTTAACCTTTTTCTAAACAGTAATGAAGTAACTGTATTATTGCAAATGCACAGGGAGTGACTACTTGTTGATGAAAGACAGAAAGGAGAAAACTTTCAATGCTAACAGAACAAACATACCACCTATAAAAGACTGAAGTGACTGGCACTGTTGTAACAGTTACAGTGTTTATTTTCATTTTTGTATTGTACATTTTGACTATGGACTTGTAGAACTACTTCACAGGGCCTATCCATAATAGTGTTCTTGCATTAAGGCTATGAATGGCTGTATTTCTGACTGTGCCTTGGCCTCTTGACCTTATGTGCCATACCTGTCATGGTCTTCTTGTCATTCAACTACTTGGGTAGTTACAGCTGAATTGAAGTCTAGTTACCCATATCATAGATGAAATGGATTTTGGGTTGACTCTTGGTCTGGCAATAAAAGCCCAATTCTACACACATTTGCATACATTCAAGAGTACACAATTAATTATAGATATGCTGTATAATGCATAGTCTGTTTACTAGTTCTTTCTTTTTTTGTGAAGAAGATTCACAGTTTCTATTTTTGCTCCACACAGATGCAGTTGGAATATGTTTATATATGTACAGTGAGGGGTAGATCTGTTGCACTTGTGATGAAGACTGCGGTGATTGAGACTATAACACGAAGCGTCTTTTCTGTATTCATAGTGGAGAGAGTCCTGTTTATATGCATGCACCACCAAGGATCTCCACATAAAATATTAATGTATACCGACTGCAGAGGTACTAACCTTCCGCTAAAGTCATTAATTCAGGCTCTGCTCTGTTGAGGGTGTGTGCTTGGCTGTGTTCAGAAAGCTGGAGGTTGTGTGTATTTGGTGCTGTTTGAGTATGTGCTCACTCTTCCATCGCATCGTCTGACTGCTCTTTAAGCAGGGAATTGGATCCCACGATAAGACCATTACCCTAATTGTCAGTATACTTAAGGCTCTGTTTCTCTGAGACCACTATACTGTCATCACTACCTATGTTTCTCGGAGAATCAATTCTGTTTAATGCCTAATAAGTGTCCTCTGGATTACTTGGATAGTTTGCTCACCAGATGCTTGGAAAGCAAATTGGGGGGTCATACAATCATATGGAAAATCTGCCTGTCTGATGAGAATAAATACATTAATGCAGCCGATTAAAATATGGATGCAACAGCCGCTGTGACAGGTGGACATGACAGATATCCAAGAAAAATCAAACTGGAGAATAAATGTTACATATTTGTTATCTTTGTCTTGGCTAATATGCTTCAGTATCAAATGACTCTTCTTATCTGGGGATTTTTAATGAAACTATAGCCCAACAAGAATTTTCCAGCACTAAAGTCCTAACTGATGTCCTACTTTGGCAAAACAAGATGTGGTACATTAAAATCAGCTATTGGGGAATTATAGAGACTAATTTTCAACTTGGTTTATAACCGTCTTAATAATTAAATTGACTTTAATCACTACGACTGCTGAATATTTATCAAAGCTTAAACATAGACCATTAGATCCCACAGCATTTAGGCAAATCAGACACATCATCGTGGAAGCTCTTATGCTTTGCTGCTATAAGGTGCAATAACCCTGGGGAATCATTTCAACTGTTAGTATTACAGGTGTTTATGTTGAATCTTCAGATTCACTCGTTTGTGGTGTTTTTGTTTTTGTTTTAATCAAAAGGGCGTTACTTAAGCACGTATTTGTACCTCAAAGATATATCATACCATAATATCATACATAAAATTGCTTGTGGTACGCTTTGGAAATGACAGACTGTAATAGTAAAACAGATTAGTGAGTTAACCCATCATTGTAAAATAATTCATTTTTAATTATAAAAGCTTTACTTGCTTTCAGCATGACATGATGGACTGACCCTAAAAGATGTTGTGGGCAGGATGCCTTTTTCAGGGTCACCATAGGACCTGCATCCTGCATCCTATCCTGTTTTTAATATTGTGTAAATACACCTAATCTTAATAAACAGGACTAGGGCACTAATAGATTTTTTTTTCTCGCTTTTCAGCCAGAATTTTATGAATTTAAATATTAACCAACATTATCTACTCTAAGGAGAGGAGGTGGTTATTTTACTGGATAGGCTTGACCGATCACGGCTCTCTGTAGGCTGGAATGTGCTTTTCGTGCAGCCTACCTGCTGAAAAATACCCTCAAATAATTATCAGATGAAAGCAGTGTGCTGCTCTTTTTGTTCCACCCTCCCCCTCCTCTTTACATTTTTTTTCCTAATATAAATTTGGTTCAATCAGCATGCTCAAAGCTGTGCATCCAATGCTTCCTGTGAGCAGGCATGTTATAAATATGCTGATACTACAAAGCAGCAGGGCAGTAGGAAAATATCAAACAAAATGGTGCTTGTGAGATCAATTACATGATAGAAAATGGAGGTTTAAGTCTAGTGTATGTGCTGCAGCGTATAGCTGTTCATATTTCAATGCTTGCCTGCTAGCTGTCTAATCTCTTCTCCCTCACTTTTTTCATTAGGGAAAGCTAAAGCTGGTTTTTTTTTTTATTGTTTTCCTAGTTAATCCCTTGCAGGGTGCATTTTTGTGCGTGTTCACATGTGCAGGCATGTGATATATAAACATTCTGGGGGTCTGTGCATGTCTTAATGCAAACTCAGATGTTCTTATATGTGTGTGTGTGTGTGTGCGCGTATGTCTGTGTGGAAGAGAAAGAGGCTACTACCCGTTTTTAATTTAAAAAAAAAAAAATGTTTGCTGTATAAAGCAGAAATCCCATGAGGCCATGTGCTCTGCGCTGATATAGTATTTGTGTTTTAGAGGGTGCTTGATAGCGCTGCTGCTGCTACTGTTTCCAGTTGTTTGCTATGTGGTACTGAGATTATAGCCTTCCATTCATAAGAAGGGGGATTTCCTGAGAACGACCTGCAGTGCTGTGTCAATAAGCCCCTCAGGATAAGAAACGCACACAAACACGCAGCATACTTAACGGCATTTTTGAGTATAATTCGTTCACTCAAAATCATAATTTTCTGAGGTAGGCTATCTAATAGTTGAATACTGTTCCTCCGACATGCTGAAATGCCTCATTGCAGTTTTGGCTGGCAAAGCACCATCAGATCTTGATTCTATTAAAATCAAACCCTCACTCATGCACTCTCACTGGCGGCATGCCAAGTAGGACAGGACAACACTGGGGGACAAGGGATGGGGTTATTTGGCACAATGAGGGAAAAGCAGCCAAGAAAGCCGAGCAACTAGATTATTACTCTCAGGAAAAAGCTTGTGATAGCCTATCATCAGTGATACAGAGTAATGTCAGATCAGGGGCAACTGTAGTCAAATTAAAGATGTAGGATTATGTCTTGAACATGGCCTTGTAAAATTTAGAATCTTTATCAGGAACAAACATTTCCACCCAGCAACTCTGGGTGGAAATGCACCATAAAGTACAAATATAGGAAACAAAAATAAGTAGAAGTGGTGTGCTCTGCAACCATAGAGGTTATCACATGTCAAGAAACATGACATGGTTGCCAAAGTTATGAAGTCACCTTCTGATATCAGTTAGTTTTAATGGACAAACTATTCATTGAATAATGTTTCGAAGGGTTGGTCTGAAGGTCATTTGTTTTGCTCAAGATTGGAAAACATCAGTGCGAACAAATTTAATAATTTGAAATGGTTTTGACCCAATTGATAAAATTCAATATGGGAAATTGCATCAATATAGAGTTGACTGTTGGTATTGTAAGGTAATTATTTGTTTAACACATGCCCCAGAGACTTTGTTGCAGACAGTTTCTTCTTGTGTTCACTTTCTCATAAATTTGGCATTTTCCTTCAATATATAAAAAAAACTCTTTTTACAGCTGTCTCTTTGCCTGGTCAGGCTGTTAGGCATTTTGAATACTTAGGAGAATGGATAGAATTTTTGTAATTCAGTGGTTTTCATGCTGATCTTTTAAAGTTCTTTACATCAGGGAGAACTAACTAGTACCCAGAAGAGTCTGCTTTTGTACCACTTTTTGTCAGTAAGGGGTTGACTTCAAAGTCTGAGTTTATTCCCTGTCATTTGAGTTACCATATTTCAGCTTGTGGGAAGGCTATCCAGTCAAAGGGAGAGTGTGCATTAGTACTGATGTTAGTAAATCTTTGGGTGGTCCTGTGTATCAGCCACATAAGCGGTGGAACAGGATGTTACCATCACTAAGATGTGGGTTTTGTTTTTTGTGTGTGCAAGTGTAGAATCTATTTTTCATTACGATGGCATCTATGTAAATCACGTGACTCTCGTAAATGCCATGCACACATGCAGCAGATGTCGATACAAATGTATCACACCGGCATCCGTATTTTCTTTCTTCACTGTCTGGCTCAATTGATGTTTCTAGAGTCCTCAAGTATCTTGCTTCACAGTTCAAGTTTTCCCATATGGGGGTCAGAGAGATGCTTTAGCCCTGTTATGTGCTGTTAGTTGCCAAGCTGCTAAATGGTGATGTGACACTGCTATTCAGCAAGACCCATATCACAGCCAGCTTTTATTTAGTCAACGATAAACATTGTGTTCAGTCCCATTTAGCTACTTTATTATTATCATTATTATCAGTATTGTTTTTGTGTTGTTTCATTTAGGTTTTTGTCTTCTTTTCTTGGCGTCAGAGCTGGAAACTTTCTTTTTTCTTCCACTGTGCCACTCTGACTTGGCATATATCTTAGCCATTCGTAGCGTTAGTAACCATGTACTGGTGTTGTTTTCACAGGAAGTGATGTCATGAGGAAGATTTAACACCCACATAGCCAAATACACTCCCAAGGGCATGTTGCATGGCAACCATAAAGTGTCATTGTCAAGAGGATTTGTGAGATGTAATATCATCCAGAGAGGGGTGGGGTGGGGGGGACAGGGACAGGGATGCCAGCTGAGGGGACAGCTCTTCAGTATTGCTGGAAGTCTGTTATTTTCTATCTTACACAGTCAGATATTTTAATAGGTATGTGGATGAGTGTTTGTATCACCTGAAATGTATCTAGTCTATCAGACCACTAATTCTATGTTGCTTCAAGTATTTTTCCATGTAGATAAGCTTCAGATGATTAATCTTTTGACATTAAAAGTGAAATGCGTGAAAAGGTGTCAAAAATATGTTTTCGAGGAATTTTATTTTGTTTGTTTTTACTTTATTTTAACTATGAAAAAAAATGGGTTATAATGATATTTATGCACACTTACAAATATATACAAAAATATATACAAAACAATATATACAAAATGCAGTTGGTTTGCTGTGCTGTGGTTATCCCTCGGTTAAATTTAACATGTTGCTGGAATAAGAATAAAGAAGGGAATGCCTCACTCATGCCCTTTTGTGATTGGACATAGCATATTTTGGAGGAGTAAGGGGGATAAAATGATAAATCGGAAACAACAAAATTAGTGGTTTTAAATATTGAAGTTGCTATCTTGACAGTTTGTTTCTTTGCTGTCCTAGTTGCACATATTTTTCCTCTCACACTCTTAACATGTTTGAAAGCTTATAGGGAAGAAGATATATATTTTCTATCAATATCACACCAAGCCAAAGATTTACCACTTGCGGCTAGCAAGAGATTATGCATGTGGAGAAGTGGAAGATGGGAAGTGTCTGCATATGTGGTTAGAGAATATATGGAGAAAGGTCACAGAAATGATATGTGACTGAAAGAGAGGAGAGGGGATTAGAATATGAAATGCTGGCAAAAAATTAAAAGCTTGCATATAGTCATTCTGCAGTTTAGTGATATTTGCTGAGATGCTGAAGATATCTGGAGCTCTGGTACTATAAATGTATATTAGACCAAGGTAAGAGTTTCATCACCCACAAACTAGGAATGGTATTTTAAAGAGGAAAAAAATATTTACCAAATTAGGATCAAATGACGTTGGTGTGAATCTTCCATTTAAGGAGGAGCTTTAGCAAAGCACCAAATTCCTCTCTGTATAAACTGAGGCAGCGTCCATTGTGAGCATGTTAATACGTGCAGCCATTCTCTACAATCGTTCCACTGCTGTTGTTATACGTATGTTGGAGTTTGACATTTAACTGCATTTATTCCTTTCAGAATCCAATGCAGCAAATGCTTTTCTTTTTCAATGTATATGTTTTGGTTGTCTTTCCATCCTTCTCTTAGAAGCCATTAATGATAGCCTTTTTGTTAGAAGTAGTTCCTTATCCACCCACTTAAAAGCTGTTAAAATGTCTCACTGTAGATTTAGTTCAAAATAACCCTGTTTCTTCTGAAATAAATGTCACTTCTTTTGAGGTGTTTTTGCTTTCTGTGATGAGCTCTTAAAATGCATTCACTTTGCATTAATATACTCCATAAAGTTTATGCATGTGCATCTTTAAATGAAGAATTGTCAAAAACAATGAACAAGCCAAATTGCCCATGTAGAATATTTATACTTGCATGATAAACAGATTGTAGAATGTTTAGCAGGACTTCATACACTTGAACAAGTTTATTGGGTAGAATTTTTTTGTTATCATTTCATATTTAAGAACTCTAGACATGGACAGATTTGTGAGATAAACAAGATTTTTAACAATGTTTTGAAAATAAATGTGGATTAATTTCACAGTGTAGAATCAAGCACGAAAAGGCAGAAAACACTAATCAGAAGCCTCTGGATTGTACCATTAGGGCATTTGTCCAGCTAAAATATGCCTAAAGCAGAGTAAAAATTGTATATTTGGTACATGTTTTTCATTGTTTTCATGGGGTCTTTTTCTCTCTCTTAGGAAAATTGTCATCAAGATTGGAAAGAAGAAAAGGCGAAAGCCCGAGTCTTCAGAGGAGTCGGATGATGACCCTCCCCCTCAACACACTTTGAAGGATGATGACTCTGTGAGTTCCAGTATAAAGTATACACAAACTTATGCAGACATGCATGCACAGTACAAGCCAACAAGGAACAGGGGCTCTAATGAGACTGGGAGAAATTAGTGCATTTCATTGCCGTTTATCAAACCAAAGTATGAACCTTACATATGAGACAACACTAGAATTTTAAGTTGGAACTTGGCTATATTTGACTGTTATTTCCCCACTTTATTCAGATTTTGTGCAGGTGTTATTGAGAGCAGACGAGAAATACGAGACGCTTTTTCTGTTAGCTTTCTGATAAAACTTAAGTGGTGTCCTCGGCCTGGCTGTTCACACTGCTGCTGAGCATTGTAGAAGACTTAACAGCTTTAGTCTGATCCTGGAAGGCTCCACTCTCTGGTTCATATGGAGGTCATACAGTGGGTGGCTATCTCAAGTACACATTCTCATCTGTGTTGATGATTGAGAAAACTGACAGCAGAGGTTTTTATCTAGGTCAGAGCATCAATGATAGAATGGCAAATTGAAGTAGGTGTCACCTGAGTTTACCCTTGAGCATTTAAAACACACTTCTGGTCTGTGTGAAGCTTTTCTCACTAGTAGGTTCTGACAGATATCCAAAAGGTTATGAGTGACATGAATGAATGACTGGGGACGACACCCCACTAACTACAGTGTGTTGTATGATATAATTACGCCCGCTAAGTGGCACCCCAGGACTTAATTAAAATAGTCGGTGGATGACTCATTTATGATGATCTTGTGGAAGAGGTTGAAGTAGCTTGGCCGCCAGCTGGAACAGGAGCATGATCTCCTCAGGGGCTCGCTCCTATTATTGTGGCATGCGGCAGGTTTGAGTCTCCAGCTTCTGGTCAGTTTGGGTTTGTGAATGTAAGGGTATATCTCCACGGGAATACTGTGCTGCACACCTAATTAACTGTGGCTCAGTGGCATTTATTCCTAATTAACTACATATTATCATTAGGAGGGGCTCGTGTATTGATGCAGGATGCAGCTGCCCACGCATATGATAATTATAAAGGCTTGACAGGAAGGAATAGAAAGAAGCTGGGTTTTAGAGCACTTTTTTTCTGATTTTAAGGATATTCTTCTGGACTTTGACTTGGTTTTAGTAACGTAAGGCCAGTAATAGGTTATGTTGGGCAATGGCCTGCACAATGGAAAACTCTATATTATCATTTTGAACAGGGAAATGTATAAATGTTAAGTGCTTTTGCTAGGGCTGTTTGATATAACGATGTATATCGGATGACGATATAAAAACATCTATTGTTTCATTTTACGCTTCGTGGTGTCGCAAAATAAACTGTTTATGGCAATATTTTTTCATCGTTTTGATGGTCACTGTAGTGGCTATATTAATTTCTTAAAGTTCTCTCTTTCTCTTATATTTAATATAACCACACTACGGACGGACAAGCGCCTGTTTTATGCGCAGTCGTTAGCAACAACGACGGTAAAACCATCGCGTGTCCGCTTGTTTATTTTCCACATAAACCTTTCACAATAAAGCTCAAGATCATGTTGAGACTTTTCAAAATAAACTGAATCACGTGAAAAAGTATGCAGATTATGGATGAGAAGCAAAAAAGAGCCTTTAAGGTGCTAAAAAATAAACCTCAAACGTTAGAACAGGCTTTCCCCCGCAGCACGCTGTGTAATAAATACTCACAAAGAAAACGGCGGCCGTTACAACCTATGTCTAAAAATGTATAGTTTCATGCATCGGTTAAAACACTCGACTCCAGGTACACAACGCCCAGCTTGGTCATCCGATTTATATCGAACAGCCCTAGGACACTCTGAGCCTTGATAATATGTCAATCATGAACCTGATCATATAGCGTTTTTTTCTTTGTGTTTTCTTTAGCTAAGTTTATTACCTTGCTTTGGCGACCTATGTGAAGTAGTTACATTGTTGCTTTTGTTAATAAATAACACCGGTTTGTAACAGGCACACTAGTTAAGAATGAAATGAGTCCATGCTCAAGATTCTGTTAGCAACATCTGCTCAGTCTTGATCAAATCTTCAGTCTTAGAGCCATATGGGAAATTTTCATGCGAAGCAGTCATTAATTACCAATTTTATTTTGCAGTTTCAAAATTGATTAATGAAGTAGTTGAGATTACTTTGTTTTCTCTTTTGTGTAAATGTGCTTCTTACTCCTTTTTTTTGGCTTATATCTTTTTAAATTAATTAATTTATTTTTTAGAAGAGGCGGTCTAATCGACAGGTGAAGAGAAAGAAGTATGCTGAAGAGCTGGAGACCAGGTTGTCAGATGAAGAAGTCAAGGTTATTGTCAAAGCCAAGAAAACCAATACTGCAGCATCCAGGGAACCCGCTCTTCAGCTATTTGTAGTAAGTAATTCTGCATATAACTCTGTGGGAAACACGTTTAATTTCAGTTCTTTCAGTTTTAACATAAATGGGAAAATACAGCTTCAGTGTATTAACTGGAATCAGTGGATGTTTTATTTGTGAAAAAGATACAGTACACCCTAAGATTGACTAGCTGGTAGAACCATCTTTAGCAGCAATAACTTGAAGTAACTTATTTTCTGCATGGTTTTATCAGGTTTGTGGGAATTTGTTTATGCACAGCTATCTTAAGGTCCCACCACAGTATTTGAATTGGGTTAAAGTCTGTACTGAGCAACTGCAACAACTTGGTTCTTTTCCAGTTACTCTATTGTAAAGTTGCTGGTGTGTTTGGGATCATGGTCCACAATGACCCATTTTAGACCAAGATTTTAACTGTCGGGCAGATGGTCTAACATTTGGCTCTAGAATACTTTGGTATACAGGGGAGTTTGTGGTCGACTTGGTGACTGCATGGTGCTCATGTCCTGTGGCCTTAAAACAAGCCCAAATAATCGTCCCTCCAACTTGCTTTTAACAGTTGGTATGAGGTGTTTGTGCTGATATGCTGTTTGATTTTTGTCAACCATGGTGCTTTGCTCTATGACCAAACCTCTCCACTTTGGTCTTGTCTCTCTTTTTCACATGTATTAAGAGTTTTATCTTGAAAAGAAATAGAATTGTTTGTGGAAATAGTGCACATAAACATTGTTGGGAAGATCTTATTTTTGTACCATAAAAGAACACAAACACACTCAGTAAAAAAACAAAACAAAACAAAAAACAATAGGACTGCTTGCTCTGCTAGCCTGTTCTTTTCAACAACACACTGTGACGTACAAACCAGGACCCCTGCAGTAAGGCTTTAAAAAAGAAGCATAATACTCACTGCACTGTCCTTTTTTTTTTTTTTTTTTTTTTTTTTTTTTTTAGATGCAACAGCACAGAAGTTAGAAAGGGCCACAGAAACATTTTAATGCTTAAAAATAAAATTAGTTGTCCTCTAATTTCTAATTAGATAATTCTGGGATATTTTTATGTAATGCAGAATCATAAATTTGACAAAGGGATTTATGATGTGTAAAGCGTAAGAGAGCATCTGGTGTTTGTTTTTGTTATCATATTATGAAGACATTTATGCAACTTAATGCTCTGGGGTGACTGTTATGAATTTATCAGTTGACATTAACCATATCATGTTCTCTGTAGGAGAATCCCAGTGAAGAGGATGCTGCTGTTGTTGACAAAATCATGTCTTCTCGTATTGCTAAGAAGGAGGTAAATATTTAATTTGTTGTTTTGCTTTATTTTTTAACCATTGCACAGTTGTGATAAAAGCTTCTCTTGCAAATTTTTAGCTTAATAGATTTTTGGGACTATGTATTGAGTTGTATTATGTTTTTTCCCCCCTTATTATAGCACTAAAACTAAATGAAAGCATTGCTTCTCATTGTTATGTTTTTGCATTCTTTTTCTTTAGGTCTCTCCAGGAGTGGTCATTGAGGTGGAAGAGTTTTTTGTAAAATACAAAAACTAGTAAGTTATTCATGTGTAGTTTCTGGGTGGTTAGTGGCATATATGTTTTTGTCTATAGATATATCTATAGAGACACAGGCAACATGAAAGCTAGAGGATGTAATTAAGAACTTTCGACTTTTCAAACATCAATACATCACAGGCATGCATGAGACAACTTTTAGTATTGTCGTGTCCTCAATGTTATGATTACTGTTTTTTCTGTTAATAAAGAAGAATACAAATTCTAACGTGTTCACACACCAAATTATCAGTTTTAATGTTTTGGAAATTAAGATTTAAGTGTCATACTCAGCTTCCCAGAATTTTGTTTTTGTGTGTGGCAGATAATCTGTCATCAGCCAGATCACATCCATCATTTCACAGCCAAATGATAACGAGGATGGAAATATGAATGTGAAAACACCTTAATATTTCTAAACAAATATGACTGAGAACAGCATGCCAGTAGAGACTGTGACCACATCTGCAATCTGTGATCACACCTGCTGGCCTCAGCAGTTCCCCCAGATGCTGTTTAGGTGATTGCACGAGTCCCTTACCTTACTGATCTTGTGTGTGTGTGTGTGTCAGCTCCTACCTACACTGTGAGTGGGCCACAGAACAGCAGCTGGAGAAGGACAAGAGGATTCAGCAGAAGATCAAACGCTTCAAGATGAAACAGGCACAGAGGGCACTCTTCTTTGCAGATGTAAGAATGTGCGACTGGTTTGTGTGTCGACACAATTATTTGGTTTTTATTTTTTTATTTTTTTATTTTATTTTTTGGGGGGGGGGGGGTACTTTTTGTCGAATACATTTCTATAAGTGGGTGTGGGTGTCTCCACAATTTGGTGTGTCTTTTAGGATGCAACTGCACGTTCAGTACACATCTGCGTGCATATATTTGAGTCTCTTTGCTCACTCATTTGATACAATATAATGTTTATCTCAGTTTCCAGATGGTGAGTGGGCACTTTGGTTTATTCCCTTTATTTAATCTTTTTCATTTCCTTTTGTGTTTTCCTTCTGTCTCGCTCAGATGGAAGAGGAGCCATTTAACCCTGACTACGTAGAAGTAGATAGAGTGCTGGAGGTGTCATATTGCGAGGACAAGGATACAAGAGAGGTAAGCGAATCCTTTTTCATTTCATCACATACGTGAGTTCTGTATTTGTATAAGTTCCTGAACGGTTTTCATGGTTTTGTTCCTTTCAAAAGATTCTCCACTCTAGCAATGTCTTTGTATCTCAGAAATGCCCAAGGCCATCCTAATGGGCTTCCTCGCAGCCTTTGTTAATATTGTAAAAGCAAAGCTTGGCCTCACTCTAGTCTTTTTCAGTGCTAATCCTCCTCTGCTTGTTACAGGAAGTGGTGTACTACCTGGTAAAGTGGTGCTCTCTGCCTTATGAAGACAGCACCTGGGAGCTGAAGGACGATGTAGATCAGAGCAAGATTGAGGAGTTTGAGCAGCTGCAGGCAGCCAAGCCAGACTCACGCAGGGTGGTAAGTTGTGCCTGCCAGCCTTCTTCAGTTATCACTGTATTTCCATGTTTCTTTATCACTCTTATACGTGTGTGCGTGTGCGTGTACACACACATATTACAGTGATCTAAATAAGACAACACTCACACAGGGGTATGAGCGAGCTTGAAAGACAAACACCTGCTGTCAGTCACTTCAACATCAGTGATTGATGTTTTTATTGGAAAGGTAAAACTAGGAAAACATTTTCTATTGAAGATTCGCAAGATGTACTGAAAAGACTGAAGTCAAAATTAGGAGAAAAGAAATAGACTAATCTTCAAAGAGAACAATGTGTTTTGGTTTTGTTTTTTATCATACTCTATAGTTCCCCTTTATTGAGCAACAAACTGTTGTATTTATAACTAGACTACACAGAGATCAGTCGTGTAACTTGTACTATGAAGACTGACAGTTTTAGTTTCAGGTTATCTTTCGTCTTTTATTTCCCTGTCCACTACAATAGTTCACACTTTGCATACCTGTGGTTGTAACAATAGGTCAGTTTTTACACCTCTACACCCCTGTGTATATATCAGATACACTGACATTTTTTGTGTGCAATGTTACCATATAGGTTTGCAGATGCAGCAAGGTTGGCGTGCTGGAGATTTTGTTTTTATATTACATGTATGTCACACTGCTGGATTTCCTTATTTTTTATATATTCTAAACCATTGTCATTCTCCAGTTTGCTTAAATAAACAACATTTTGCTTATGACCATTGATGCTAGCTCCACATCCAATTTACTATTGTATAAGTTACAGATCCTTTAGCCTATCTCGGCTATAGTACACCCTGGATGGGGTGCCAGTCAATTGTACGGTCATAATGCTAACATTATGTATAAGAAACTGTGTCATGCATTTGTAATATTTACATTCTACTGAAAAGTGTTCATCAAAAATGTAAAGTTAACTTCCTATCTGCCATATATGTCACTTAGGAGCGTCCCCCTGCCAATCTGTGGAAGAAGAGGGAACAATCGAGACAATACAGGAATGGCAACAGCCTCAGGGACTACCAGCTAGAAGGAGTCAACTGGCTTCTTTTCAACTGGTACAACAGGTTAGTTTTAAGCACTGTGAGTATGCATACCTGTAAAAAATCTGCAGCTATTGTGAAAAACCCAAATAGCTTTTAACTGGTGTCACAGTACAGAAATTATGCCATCACGTAGTTTTTGTAGTTGTCAGCTGATGTTAATCTCCCACTCAGCCACACCCCAGAGATGCTCTATTGGGTTGCAATATCACAGCCCAATAGAAAACTTGGAGAGCATTTCATTTCATTGAAGTCATTGCCGTGTTAAAGAAACCTGTTTGATAAGATTTGACATGATTTAACAAGATCCAAGCCAGCATGAGCGAAATATGCTCTCTTTTCCAAGTCCCTGTTAGTATTCTTGCTGTAGCATTTTGGATCAGCTGAAGGCTTTTCAAGGAGTTTTAGGAGGGCCTACTATTAATGAATTACAATAGTCCAGTCTAGAAGTAATAAATGCATGAACTAGTTTTTCAGCATCACTCTGAAACTGGGTATTCCAATTTTAGAGAGAGTGCACAAATATAATAAAGTACTCCTACGTATTGTTTGTTATGCACATTAAATGGTCAAAAATGGCTCCAAGATTCTTCACAGTGTTACTGGAGGCCAAGGTAATGACATCCAGAGTAAGCATTTGGTTAGATACCACGTTTCTAAGATTTTTGGGGCAAGTACAATAACCTCAGTTTTATCTAATTTTAGAAGCAGAAAAATTGAAAATCATCCAGGTCTTTAAGTCTTTAAGGCATTCCTGCAGTTTAACTAATTGGTGTGTGCTATCTTGCTTAATGGATAATGTTGGGTATTACCTGCAAAGCAATAAAAATGTATGCTATGATACATGATATTGCCTAAGGGAAGCATATATAATGTAAACGGAATTGGCCCTAGCACGTAACTCTGTGGAACTTCATAATTAACCTATGGTGTTTGAAGAGGACTCTCTATTTACATGAACAAATTGGAGTCTATTTCATAGATATGATTCAAACCAACAGCAGTCAACTGTATGAAACGTTGCACAGAGCCCCCCACACATGCTTCTTTTTAATTTAAGTGAGATCAAATTTAATTATGGAACCATTGTTTTATAAAAATAAAGGCACATAATTTCATACACATCACAAATTGCAGTGGTTATGTAATGTGCCCTAATTTCATAAAGGTAATAATATTTAGTTTTTTATACTTCAGAGATGTGCTTATCCAATTCTGTGGTCTCTTTTGGGGATATAATATGTAGTGTTGCTAATCTGTTTAGCGTTGTACAAAGAGGTTTGTTTGTTGTTTTCTTTGCTCTATTTGTATCAGTGCAAATTGGATTAATAACAGAAACATCCATCAGTTCAGGATACTGTAGTATATTTGATTTATTTTACATACATTTTGTGTTTCAAGAAGAGGTCTTTTGGGTGTATTGGCATTGCGGATTATAAATAATGAATGATTTATCTTGCTTTGAATCCTGTGTGTGTGGGACCATCTTGTGTTTTTCTGTATTCACATTATTTGCTTAGGCCTGTGAGGGTAGTCAAATTTCCTGTCAAGGTGCATACTGCGGCGACATTTGCTTTTCTTCGCCTACAATCTCAAAAGATGTGCTGCACAGTACATCTGCTGAACACAGTGTCAGTGCGCTTGCATTAACCCTGGGAATTGGTTTTGTTATGTGTGAGCATGCAGGAGTTTGTGTATGCCTACGCAGAGAGATTCATCAAAAGTAGAGAGCTGCTTAAGAGGCCAGTGGGAATATCTGCACGTTGCAATTAGCATCAAGACATAATACCCCCACCCACTGGACAGCTGAATAAATGGTTAGCTGGAGTACACCACGCAGCAGAGGCAGTTGCATTTACTATTGTGTGCTGTATGATATCTTGGGAGTGTTATTACTGCTGATTATCTTGTTTTCACTGTTTTTTGTTTGTTTTTTATTGTCACCGGAGTTCTGCATTTTCCTTTCACTTTCTTGCTTTTCCTCTTTTTACCTATTCCCCTGGCCGTCTGTACATATTTTGTATATTGTTACAAGAGAAGAATTTCTCATAATATACGCCACTCTGTGTTTGTGATAAAATTGTATACAGTACTTAGATTCAAAACATTTGCACCCCCCACACCTACTTTACTTTTTGTACAAAGCAAGGAATTTATTTTCTCCTGCTTTCTTTTTGTTCTAAATCCACTGTTTTCTTTTCTAAGACGGAACTGCATCCTGGCAGATGAGATGGGCCTAGGGAAAACAATACAGTCCATCACTTTCCTAGAAGAAATCTATCGCGTTGGAATCCAAGCGCCCTTTCTCATAATTGCCCCACTCTCCACCATCACCAACTGGGAGCGGGAGTTCCGTACCTGGACCCACCTCAATGTCATCGTTTACCATGGAAGCATGGTCAGCAGGCAGATGCTCCAGCAGTATGAGATGTATTTCAGGGATGCACAGGTAAATGAATATATCAAGCGCAGAAAATTTAAAAATTTAAAATGAGTACAACAGATTCAACACAAGAATTCACCTTTATTGCTCTTGAGCACAGTAGTTCTTATTTTACAAGTACCAGTGTTATTCTGTCACACAATAAAGAGAATAATATAGAAAGGAGCCCTTTAAGAAGCTGAAATGTGCTATGTATTACTTGCATCTTTCATATAGTTTTGGCCAATGTGTAGTAGGTACCGTAATATGATTGTATATCACCACGCTGGCTGTTTTTGGCTATGAGAAGACTTAAGGACTTATAAAGGAATCAGCTCTGGATGCACAGGGGGGCTCCCAGCTTGTCTCTCTTACCAACCACATAGAGAAATGTAAGAATTTGGAGGTCTTTTAGTTCATTTTAATATATATATACCTATTTTTCCTTTTTAAAGACAGGCAAGCAGAACTCAATTCTGCTGTGCTTACATTTTAAGAGTGAAAGGCTGTGATTCACTTTGATTAAAGTAATCACAGTGCTTTTTAAAAAACAGCAGCACTGTGTCAGTAACATGAAATCCTATGAGTAGTGTAATGATACGTTTCAAAGCAGGAGGCCTTCTTATAACAATAGGAGTCGGATATTGAAAAGCCAGGAAAACCGTGATTGTGTGTGCAACACAAACGCCAGATACCCTTTACAGTCCTATAGCTAGTGCAGCAACCTCATTTAACACCATGTTTTTCAAGGAAAACTCATCTGCTGTAAGACAGGAACAAACAACAGTTCAAGCACAGTGGATTTCTGTGCTTGGTGCAAGTTGTTTGTAAGGTTTGTGTCAAGGCTGTGTTCAGAATCGCTTGAAAAAGTATCACTTTGTAGCTGTATTGATTTTTGTCAGCCTGTATAAAATATAAATCTATAAACAGCTTGGGTTTGCTCACACTGGGAGAGATAGCGTTTCAACAAATATCTGGTTTATAATACTAAGATATGCATATAGCAAGAATCCAAATAGGGCCCGTGCCTGACAATATGTAGGCTGCTAGGTAGTTAGTGAGCCTTGAACAGAAGCTTTATGTGGTTGGCAGGCCATGTGATGTGTCACAGCAGGCAGTTAGGACCTTTTAGTATTCTGACGAACCGTAGGAGGAATCTAAGGCGAGAGGAGAACAGAGTGGAGCCGCCACCAGCCTGTCTCCCAGGCAGCCTGTGATGTCATAGCAGCCCCCACGGGGAGATCTCTGTCATCGCTGCTCAGGCATATCATAGTGGCTGACTCCTCAACAGCAGCCTGTTGGCTGGCTGGCTAGCTGTGGGAGGGGGTTACTGGATAACTGAGTATCCCTTGAGGACTGTTGTCAAGGCAATGGATACAAATGGAGGGGCGGGGGAAAGCAAAGCTTCCCCAGACAAACAAACAAATAAACAAATAATAAATACTCACTGGCAGGTGCTTGTGTACTGGGTATGCTGTAGATAGCCTCCTAACCATAATGTATGTTTTTTGATGTTTGAGAAGTCTAAATAAAGGAAACCCTGTGTTTGCTGTCAACAGCTAAAAAGGTTGCAAATATGTAGGTTTCTAATGTCAACACAGAAAAGGACAAGCTGTGTCAGAAGAACTATGTACCTTTCATGTGCATCTGTTTATAGCACTTTTTCCAGTACATTTTTTTCAGATTCAGTGCTTGTGTAAACAGAAAACAAAATAGTTTTAATCACAAAACACATTGAGCATACTTTAGCTGATAAAATACGATATTTTAACTAAACGGATGAAATATGTACACTTCTCCCCTTTTTGTCTTCAGGGTCGTATCATACGTGGTGCCTACAGGTTTCAGGCTGTTATTACCACATTTGAGATGATTCTTGGAGGCTGTCCCGAACTCAATGCCATAGAGTGGCGCTGCGTTATTATTGATGAGGCCCATCGTCTCAAGAACAAGAACTGCAAGCTGCTAGAGGGATTCAAGCTCATGAACCTGGTAGATAAATCATGAGCTTAGAGAAAATTATTACACATTGTCCAAATTTTATTCAGAAATACCAATTGAAGCAATTTTCACTTCACATTTAAACTCTTGTCCTCTTCAAGGAACACAAGGTCCTGCTGACAGGTACTCCTCTCCAGAATACAGTGGAAGAGCTCTTCAGCCTGCTTCACTTTCTGGAGCCGGCACGCTTCCCTTCTGAAAACACCTTCATGCAGGAGTTTGGAGACCTTAAGACTGAAGAGCAGGTGAGCTTAGATATGTGCACATTCTGTCTCAATATTCTCCATGACACAAATACACCTTAGAGAAAAACTGCATCAATGTGTGTTGTGTTGTTGTGCTTTTATGGCTCCACACAGCACCTTAATATTTGCAGAATCTAAAAGAGATCTTTCTTTTCAGTGTTGGTAATTTTTTTATGAATGGGCAGCCAAATTTCAAACACACTGCTCATCAGATGTGAAGATACTGTTGAACTGGAGCCTATTCTAACTAGGGCACAGTCATAAAACACACACATCCAACACATGGTGAATAATAACAACTGATAACAGGTATTACACTGCTCAGTGCTGGACTATGTGACAGTTTCGCAGTTCCTGCTACATACTGCTGTTTGGCATTTCATTTTTAGTCAGTGTTACCAAAGAGGTGTTCAACGGAAGGCTGCTAAAAACATCTCAAAGTCAGGAGTGTGGAAGTTGAAAAATTTGGAGCAGCCAGCGTTCAACACATGGAACTAAATTTAGAAATGTGTAATCCTTTTCATAGTAAAAGCTGTTGGTGCTGTTAGGAGACTTATTTTCTCCACACAGCATAACTGATATTAAATGAAGTCCTGCACAGGGTGTGTAATAAAAAAAAAGCACTTTGTAAAGCTGGCCTAGTCCTTGGAGGGTAATAGTATCTACACAGTGATGCTGCACTACAGCACAAATTCATGATTTGTGAGATGTAGGTCTTCATAAGATGAAGGAAAGAAATTACTAGACATACATATGAGATAGCCTAGATTATATCTCTTTGGCAAGCTACAATAATAATGATAATATGAAGAAGGTGTCTCTGTAATATAAAATACTGTGCTTGGATCAGCTTCACTCTTCAGCGACTTCTGCTTTAAGAGTGAAATTGTATGTGTTACTATGGTTGCGCTTAACACCAAATGATGCAAATAGTTTCCCCACTGTGGCATTTCTTAACAGTAGCTGGAAATGAAAACAATTTTGCAGTCAACTGCTGAGCTAACACCGAGTTACACTTCTAGCCAGTGATTATTTACATAATGTATGTTATCTACTTTTAGTGGTTCTTTGCATCACCCACTATACTTGTGAAATACACATTTCCATGTGTAATGATACGTGTCTGTCTATGATATGGAACAGAAATTGAATTTCTTCATTTTTTGCTGCTCTGTAACTTTTAAAATACACTTATTAAATGCAATAAATCTAAATTTGGAAATGGAAATTTGATGACTTGGATAATACTGTTCGTTATAACCCAACACAGCTACAGTTGTATCCTTTTCAAACATACAATTTTTAGCCCCCAAACAAGTGCAGCATAGAAGCAGCTGCCAAAGGTGAGTTCAAACTGTCTGTGACCCACAGGTGCAAAAGCTTCAGGGTATCCTGAAGCCTATGATGCTGCGTCGTTTGAAAGAAGATGTGGAGAAGAAGTTGGCTCCGAAAGAGGAAACCATCATTGAAGTTGAGCTCACCAACATTCAGAAGAAATACTACCGTGCCATCCTAGAGAAGAATTTTTCTTTCCTGGCTAAAGGAGCTGGCCCGGCAAATATGCCCAACCTGGTCAACACTATGATGGAGCTAAGAAAGTGTTGCAACCACCCCTACCTAATCAAAGGTAGGACAGCGCTGAAAGCTTAAATAAAGAAGTTCTGTAATAACTGCAAACTAACAACTTTTTTCTCACCTTCTAGAGCTAACAGCCAAATTTAGCAAATTTAAATTCTTTCTTTAATCTGCTTTTTTATGGTACACAAGTACCATTGTTTCTCATATAATTATGCTCTTATATATCAGTCATTGAATTGAAATCAGGCTTTAAATAAAATAATTAACTTTGACAATACTGCGTCCCTTATTTTTAATGCGCCCATGTCTTTGCTATGACAGGAGCAGAGGAAAAGATCCTAGAAGACTTCAGGGAAGTGCACAGCCCTACTGCCCTAGACTTTCACCTGCAGGCTATGGTGCAGTCTGCTGGGAAGCTCGTCCTCATTGACAAATTACTGCCTAAAATGAAGGCAGGAGGGCACAAGGTGCTCATCTTCTCCCAAATGGTCCGCTGTCTGGACATCTTGGAAGACTACCTCATTCAGAGAAGGTAACAGGGTGTAACTAGACAAACTGTAGTCCTGCAGTTCAAATGTGATATGGCCCTTACTCGCTTACCTTTGACCTCGTTCTATCCAGTCTGATAGTAAGGAAGCACCATATCTGCTGTACACAACCAAACAAGGTTTTAGTTGTACACTTAGTAGTAGTTTTAAATGTTCCTTTCTACCTGCAGTGTTTAAATTTCTAATTTCCTTTATGTTCAAAGAGATGTCAAATTATCACACCAAACTGCCAGGCACTTTACACGACAGCCTGCTATTTTAATCTTCTCTTCAGCATTTTTAACTTGATAATGTCTCAGTTCCATCACAGGGTTTTAGGTTTGAATTTCAGAGTGGAACTATACTACACGGAACTATTTCAATCAGTATACATGAATTATTTTTTTCCTCTTTCATCAAAGATATAAAGCTAATGTGTACAAACTAAGTTCCAGCTAAAGCCCTTCACTGTCCTGTTCTAGCTCTTCCTTTTTCTTTCTCTTCTTTCTTTCTGCTGGCTGCCCACCAGAAGCTAGAACAAACCTGAAGCTATTGTAAACATGTGAGGTGCTGTGCAACACAGACCTCAGACAGGGTTCAGCAGCAGGTTACAAAAGCCTTCAGGGTTCCATCACATTAGACAAGTGGGAGATTCTGATGTTTCTCTTGAGTGGAAGTGGATAACCTCAGGAAGAGCAAGGGGTAGGACTGTAGGAGGGGATGATTGTGGACACGAGGATGAAAGAGCATACTCACCTCTTGTAGAAATAGTTTTATATTTCTCGGGTTAAGAAAAAGGGAATACAAAACAAAACAAGAATACTTGATAGTGTGAAGACCATAATACTGTAGTCTTGTTTTGAGTATGGATAAATGAATATGGCTGTCAAAGAATAACGCCCACATTTTGAACATACCGAGGTGTTCGATTAGATAAGCACTATACCTGGATCCCATGTACAAGAAGTCAGAATAAACGATTTAAAAAGGTATTGTACAAACATTCATCATATTTATTTCATTTATGTTGCAGGTATCTGTACGAGCGTATTGATGGACGGGTTCGTGGAAATCTGCGACAGGCTGCCATCGACCGCTTCAGTAAGCCTGACTCAGATCGCTTTGTTTTCCTTCTGTGTACAAGAGCTGGTGGGCTGGGAATCAACCTCACAGCAGCAGACACCTGCATCATCTTCGACTCTGACTGGAACCCACAAAACGACCTGCAGGTAGGACTCAGCAGTGGGTTCAGCGAAATGCTGTAGATTTTGTTTTATTGCTGTTTCGAGAAAGTGGCATACTAACAGTTATCTGAGATCTGCTCGTGCAATTAATAGGCAGCAAAACTAGCCACCATGGGAAGTGCATTACACTGTGTCTAGTCAAAAGTACATGTTGTGAATGCTCAGTCATTCCACAAACAACTTACATGTTATTTGTTGAATCTCATTTTAATGAGTCGTTTAAGAAGAGCTGTCTTTCAAATCAATGTGTAGATATTAAAACAAATTGTATGCTCGGTGCAGTTTCCTCAGTTTTTGTATACTTTACAGGCCCAGGCTCGCTGCCATCGCATCGGTCAGAACAAGGCAGTGAAGGTGTACCGTTTGATCACCAGGAACTCATATGAGCGAGAAATGTTTGATCGCGCCAGCCTCAAGTTGGGTTTGGATAAAGCAGTGTTGCAGAGCATGAGTGGCCGAGATAACAGCCTGGGAGGAGGCACTGGGGGAGGGGTAAGTTTGAGAATTGTCCATACGGTCTGGAATAGAAACGAGTAGTTAAATCTTAAAATCTTGTAAATTAGAAACCATCTTGCAGAATTACACGAGCCCCAGCGCCAATGACTAATGCCTCATATGGGGAGATGCAAATAAATTATAATAAAATGTTTTTTGTTTTTTGATCGAAGTGTTCTGTTTATTGTTAACGAACAGTACACCGTCCGCTCTCTTCTCCAGCTTTGCCATCTTAAACTCTGAAAAGCTGGATATGAAACAAGTTAATGATCTCCTGAAAATTATTACATTTATAAAAGACAAGAGATCAATGCTGCATTTCTTTCAGCTGCCATTCTAGTAACATAAAAGTTGACATACATACCCGGGATACTGAATTACATTAGGAGGACACTGTAGCAAATGTGAAATGACACTAAGCCAATTTTTTCTTGTCAAGCCAACAAAAAAATAAAAACTAAAACGTGAAGGTCACTCTTAAAATTTCCACTTGAAGTGTAACCGATCCTGATCGAGTCTAATCTGTTTGTGAAGGAGTGTGTCAACACTGTGAGGTGTGTAGGTAGATGCTTAGCTGCAGTTTGTGTCCCCTGGGAGTTATATGAACTGTAAGGAGGATGTATTAGCAGTTTTCTACATCTGGCCTGACTGAACATATCTGCATACTAAACAAATGCCGGGGTTGGATATATAGCTGCTAATTTTTTGATTTTAATAATTCGGCACGCTTTTTGTCGCTCTAGCTGTGTGCCTGCATTTAGTGTGCTATTTCTGTCAACTGGAGATTTGATCAACTCATGCATTATGTAGTGCCATTCCTCCTGTGGTTCCATTTCACACCTGAAGTCTATTTTGTAATCTGTGAACCATTATCATGTAATTATAACCGTGTTATAGTTTCATGACTTTAATGTTTTTTTGTTTTTTTCTTTACCTTACAGGCTGTGCAGCAGCAGTTGTCCAAAAAGGCGATTGAAGATCTGTTGCGACGTGGGGCCTACGGGGCAATCATGGATGAGGAGGATGAAGGGGCCAAATTCTGTGAGGAGGACATTGACCAGATCCTGCAGCGCAGGACAAAGACCATTACCATTGAGTCTGAGGGACGAGGATCCACTTTTGCCAAGGTAAAAAAACAAGAAATCTGATAAATAGAACTCGTTAAGTACAAATGATTTAACATCAGCTTTATCACCTTTTGTGTACATGAGTGTGGAGATTGCATATCGCTGGCTTTTTAAAATTCTCAACCTGTGCCAATTCCTGATTCAGGCATACGGGGAAAAACAAATATGATTATAACTTAATGTGATTCTGATGTCTGCTTTCAGGCCAGTTTTGTAGCATCTGGAAACCGTACAGACATCTCCCTGGATGACCCTAATTTCTGGGACAAGTGGGCCAAAAAGGCTGACATTGATATGGATATGGTCAACGGCAGAGTGAGTACCAGACTAAAATGGATACAATATCCACAGAAATGGATAATTGGAATGTGACATACACAGGACATCTATTCCCCTTTAACTGCATAAAAGACATAAAGTCCATGAAATTTTTTCCCCCTCTACAGAACAGCCTGGTCATTGACACTCCTCGTGTCAGAAAGCAGACAAGGCCCTTTAGTGCCACCAAGGATGAGCTAGCAGAGCTTTCAGAGGGCGAGAGTGACGGCGATGAGACCAAACCTAAGCTCAGACGAAACTACGATCGCCTGAACAGCTATGGCCGCACAGAGTGCTTCAGAGTAGAGAAGAACTTGCTTGTCTATGGGTAAGATACATTTAATAAGTTTAACCTAATACTAACTATTAAATAACATAGCTGGTATTTGGAAGGACTCACCTGAATTTTTATCAACAAAGAGGCTCCTGAAAAATTTGTAATAGATTGAATTAAACATCCTATTATCTCCACTTGAATTTGTCCATTCACATACAAACAAACAAGACCATCAGGATTATAAATTACAGCAATATGCATTTTTGCTTTCACACTAAAAAACGTCATCCAAACTGTATATAGAGTCTGCTTCCATACTCAAATGAGTATTCCTAAGTGTGGCATTCCCCTTCTGTTTCCAGATGGGGTCGTTGGAAGGATATCCTCAACCATGGCCGTTTTAAGAAGCAGTTGACTGAGTGGGATGTGGAGTCCATCTGCAGGGCCTTGTTGGCCTACTGCCTGGTCCATTATCGTGGAGATGACAAAATCAAAAGCTTCATGTGGGACCTCATAGCCCCTACCGAGGATGGACGCACAAAGGAGTTGCAGAATCACTTAGGTGAGTCTCAGCAATTCAAGCTGACATTTACTGACTTTATTACAATCAGTAAGTAGTAAGAATTAATTTGAACCACAACACTTACTTTTTTATTTTGCTAGGCTTGTCTGCCCCAGTTCCTCGGGGGAGAAAGGGTAAAAAGATGAAGACCCAGTCTAGTTCTTTTGACATCCACAAGGCTGAGTGGCTCAGGAAGCACAACCCTGAGCATATGCTTCAGGACGATGGCTATAAGAAGCACCTGAAACACCACTGCAACAAGTAAGTATTCACTTATGGCACTTTTCATCCATTAAGACAAATAATGTTCCAAATGACCACAATATAGAGGTTCTATATTGCTATTTCAAAAGCATTATAAGATAAAAGAGAGTATGCATTTAACTGGCTTATAGTGGAGATGGGGACTAATTGTCTATTGCTGTGTTGTTTAGTCTCCCGTGCGTGAGAAAGAGGTGTGTGAGTACTGATGTAAAACTTTAAGCTATTATAGAAACTGGCAGGTGATGATTATTCTCTTTTAACAAAGATGATCTCGATTTATTTTTCGTGTAATGAAGCCTAAGTGTATGAAAATACAGTTTGCACATGGCTCAAATTTTAACCGCGGCACCTTCAAGCAACAATAATTAGGAAGCACTAAAACATGTATTGGAGCTGACAGTCCGCTGATTGATTAACAGACTTCACGTTGAGACTAGCTGATAAGAATCTTCATGAGACTTCAGCCCATCTAATGGCTGTCATAGATCTCTCTTATTTACAGAGGGGGGAATAGCGCTATAAAACGCAGAGCTTGTGTCCATTGGGCTTTGGATGCAGAGCACTGAAGCTTCCATAGAAAGTTCTCCATTGTTTCCTTTTCCAGTATTGCTGAATCCAGGGATTGTCTGATATGTGACACGCCGGGCAATTGGGGACATGCAGCTAGCAGGGTTTGCTGACTTGTGCGTTTTCCCTCTGAGGACCTGGAATGTGACTGGTGGGGTGGGGGTGTGCACTGGCTTCTTAACAGACCCACAAATGTAGGACACAGCTCTTGCACAGCAATGGTTGCTATGGGAAGAAGGGGTAAATTACTGTAGATTGTTTCCTAAAAGACTTGAAAAGTTTAAAGCATCAACAGGTTATGAAACTGGGTCATAGTGGGTGATAACGATGTGAACATCTTGGACCTTACTGAATAAAATGCAGTTGATTTTTTTCCCCTTTTTTACTGCATGCTGAAGAATATAATTATGAAAATATACTTATACTATGCAGGTTTAAGAAGGCATTTTATGGTCAGTGCGTGTTTTGGATGAGAATATTATCTCTCTGTTACGCTGATGGCGTTTTCTATGTACAGCCCATTGGAAATTTTTTACATGCCACTCATGTCAGACATACTTGGGTTATTTGTTTTTGAAAGACTGTGTTTGACTGTGCTGAGATCCTCTGCAGCCTCTCTGAGTGAACCACATCTCTCACACACAAACACAAATGCAACTAACAGAGGCTTGGAAAAGGGGTGCTGACAGGCAGAGGAAGCAGCAGCTGCTCCTGGGCGGGTCCAGTCACACAGGAATATGGAGGGTGGAGGACGGAGGGAGGAGGACGTTCAGCTCTAATTTACCAGAGCCACAAGTCCAGGCCGGTCAACATAGACATCCATCACTCCTACAGACGGACAGACTCTGGAGCCCTCCGGTTGTTCATGGTCGTGTCAGTAAATGAAAGAAGGATTTTGGGCTCATTTATAACAATATTTAGCCTAGTTATACCAGAAGAAAGATGGAATGCCTGACATGATGTAGTTGTGAGCAGCAGCCCACAGTTTTTTCAGTGCTCTTGATAGAAAAGCTGTGCTGAAAAGAAGCCTTGGCAGGAGAAGCAATGGATCCATATGATGATGTATGAATATAGTGGTGTAAGTGATGAGAAAAAGTGGTCACAAATACAAGGAAGCAGACTAGCCTGCCAACAATGGTACTAACAGAGATGTGACCTAAAAAAATCATTTTAGGATTTTTCAAAATTCATTCATTCATTTATTTATTTTTGTCCTTGAAACCTTAGAGCCAAAATTGGCCAACAGGCATCATGATGTGTTCTTACAGAATGACTAGACCGTAGGTCTTCGTCACCAAGAAAATCTCAAGGCTTGCTAGACGCTACAGCTCTGGTACACCAGCACATCAGTTCCCAGCACTTCACTGTCTGCGCTCAAAGCCTGCTGCCTGTAATGTGCGATCATGCATCACAGAGCTAATGTCTCCCCTGTGAGTCAGCCTCCTCTCTACCTTGTCAGCCTCGACTTCCCAGCCTTCATCTACTGCCAGTACAACCACATGACAACTGGAGAGAGACGCTTGTCTGTTCATTCAGTCCTCAGAGCCGAGCTGCGGATGTGCTCATGACTCCCTTGTGACGTCTATACAATAATGTCACTTTAAGTGATACAATAATTCATAGTTAATTGATCAGGGTTGGCACATATGCCGGTCTCTTCAGAAGAGTTGTGTAGTGTCTCCTGCTCCGTCAAAGGCCTGTACAGTGGAGTATTTATAGCTGTACTTTGCTCTTAGTACACTTAAAGATGAGAGATTATAGGCATAAATTGATGAATGTGACTAAATGTATAAGTGAAAATGAAATGAGTTTACAATACAGTCTGTAGTCTGACCACACATTTAATTGCATTCTGCCCAACAAATTGGTGAGTCTGTGTGCGTACGTCTGTGTATTGTGTATTACTTCTGCTTGCTCAGCAGGGCTGAGTGGTCAGGGCTTTGTTCTGACCAGTGGGTTTTCTCTGTGCAGGGTGCTGCTCAGGGTCAGAATGCTCTACTACCTGAAACAAGAGGTGATAGGAAGCCAGGCCCAGAAGGTGCTAGATGGCGTGGACTCAAGGTGAGCTTGACTTTTACCTAGTCTGATGTCAACTTGGGTTGCTTGCACTGAGAATTAAAACAGTTTATCACTAAGATGAGTTTTTCCTGCAACTCTTATTGCTTGGGTCTCCATTAGAATTTATTTTTGGCAAAGACTATACTATACTCTTCCTAGGACATAACTCATCTGTTTATACTTATACTGTTTATGCTTTTAAACCTCTATGCAGCATTTTTATAATTGTACACTAGTCGCAATCTCACTGTACAGAAAAGACCAATGCTTCTTCTGCCTTAATACAACAGTAAATGCCTTGATAGAGATGGTAAATGACAACTCTGGTTAAAGGGTTAAAGGCGTTGCCACAGACTTCTCTCCTGGAGTGGTGTCATTAGCCTATGGTATCAACCTGTTGAGGGAACAAATGATCAGCCAAATTCATTAGAACAGACGTTCCCAAAGTGTGGGGCCCGCCCCCTAGGGGGGGCGCAGAGCCATTGCAGGGGGGGCGCGGCATGAAAAGGGAAAAAAAAAAAAAAAAACAACGCTTGGACACTGCTAGCACGGGCGCCCACACAAAGGCAAAGCAGGAGATGAAGCATAGCTGAATATGTTTCCAAACCAACTTCATTCTAAGCCAAAGACTAGAAAATATGGTGAAGCATATCTTCCCTTTGGTTTCACCTGCACAAGTGCTGAGGTAGGTCTCCTTGCAGGATTGGTTTTCCCTTTGTTGGGAGCAGCGCTGGGCTGTTTGGACAAACATGGACATGGACAAACAGTATCCCACATTCTTGATTTGTAGTTCACAAACACTTGTTGTAATGACTAACTACTCTTGACATTTTGGAGATGTTAGCTCTTTATACAGTAAAGTTACAGTGGGATACAAATAACATCAGGCTGATCCTGCCACAATTTGTTCCCCGGTTCAAATCACGGACAAACAGCGTCCAACAGTTGTTTATGTTTTTGAACCCATTTTGCAGAGGGATTTTTTGAAAAATGTATTGATAGCAATGTTGAATATTATTACACAGAAAAAAACAACTACATGTAAAATAATTACACCATGACGCCTCTGCCTTTGTAAATGGAGGGACAGTAACTGCATGTATATGTGAGTGTGTAAAACCTGCAGATAGTCAGATTAACAGTATTTCGTCTCTACCTGCCATTCTGCAATTCATCTCATGTAAACAATAACGTGCACACAGCGTGACGTGAAAAAAGGCACATACCTTTGACATTGCATGACGAACTCTGTATTCCTCGTCCAGTAAACGCAAAAAAGGAGTTTTAAAAAATCTCCATTCTCGGTGATTCGAAACGCCGTTTACGTGTGGACGAAACAGCTGCGTTTTCAAAAATACCCGTGTAGGTGTGGACATAGCGTAAAAGAGTTAGTAGTTTATTTTCTTACTACCTGTAATTTATTGCAGATTACTTGTAATTATTTGCTTAATTGTTTACTAAATGTTTGAGGTGTGAAATAAACCGCAATGGAGCAAAATATGGGTGTGTGTGGTTGGAGGATGTGTTCGTGCGTGTGCGCGCGCGTGAGGGGGGGGCGCGAACATTTTTCTTGTAAAACAAGGGGGGCCCAGCAAAAAAAGTTTGGGAACCACTGCATTAGAAGGTTGCAGAGCTCCACCTGCTGGTGAAAGACGGGACTTATTTATTTTCTGCTCAAGAACAAGATGGTTCAACTACAGTGCTTTTGCATCTTTGACGTGGTCAGATTCAACACTAAGTTCACTATAGCAACCTTATTTGTATTTAAGGTATAATGCCACATTGTGATCTTTTCCAAAACATGGCAACTGCCATGAACATGAAATTACTATTTACATTTTACAAATAGCTTTGTATGGATTAACAATAAAAGACGTTTTTATTGAAGCAAATAGATGTAGAAGGGTTTTGTTTTTTTGAAGTTCTTTAATCAAATCCAGCTGCTTTTTAACAATACATCAAGAAGTATATTTTGAAAAACGGTCACAGCTATCAGCAAGTATATTGAAATGTATAAACATCACTCCCCATAATACCTGTCTAAAGCTGTGCGTCTTCTTGTCCTCTACAGTGAAGTAAAGATCTGGGTTCCAGAGCCTGACAATTCAGAGCTTCCAGCCCTGTGGTGGGATGCAATCTCTGACAAGTGTCTTCTGCTGGGTGTCTTTAAGCATGGTAACAGTTTTTCTACTAATGTGACTTGCTTGGGGGGGAGGGTTCTTTTATTTTGTTTGCTTTTATATTAAGCTTTTTCCATGATGATAGTGGTGTGTTTGGTGAAAAGGAAAAGTCCGTATTTGTTATTTTAAGTACCATCAGTGGAAACCTGCTAAAATATTTTTGGTTGGTGGGAAATGAACCAGCTTGTCTACTTCATATCTGTTTCCATGCATTATCCTTAACTAATTTTGGTGTTTACTTATCTTCCTGTGCTTTCCCAGGTTATGAGAAGTACAACACTATTCGTGGAGACCCTACCCTGTGTTTCCTAGAGCGTGTGGGGAAACCAGATGAGAAGGCCATCGCTGCTGAACAGAGAAACAATGATTTCATGGATGGGTGAGTACACGACACCGTCCTGAACTGTTAAAATACTTTCTTTTACTTTAATTTGATTAGGCTGGTCCAGATATCTTTTAATCTGTCATCTGCAAAAAAAACAACAAGGCACAAACTTTCTCTATGTGGATAGGGATGTGGATGATCCAGAATACAAGCCGGCTCCAGCACTATTAAAGGACGACATGGAGGTAAGGTCACAAGACTCAAAGGTGAATGTTGCTATTTGATATTTATTCCCCCAAATTTTATTCTGTTCATGTGGATGTAGCGTTTTTCTGTTCAGCTGAACAGAATCAACTTTTTAGGATTTTCTTACCTGGATGATTGAGCATGCATCAAGATATTTGATACTTAATTTGACTTGTTGGGGTTGTCAGTTCTCCGGTATTCTTCTTTAAACATAAATTCTTCTCATTCAGGACGACGCCTCTTCTCCTGGAGACTTGGTTATCACTGACAGTGCTGGAGGTAAGTATCAGATGCTTGTAATTCACAGCAAATTATCATGATTACAAGCACAGGCCTCCCACGGGCAGGAGAAATCTAGAGATTTCAAGTGGTAAATTTAATAAAAACATTAGAAATAATGCCACTCTTTTTGCTGTTTATTTAATTCAGATCCTGTTCCAGTGACAGAAAGTGAAAGTGCCTACTGGCCCTCCCCCTCAGTGCTGACAGCCAGGCTGAGACGTCTGATAACAGCTTCTCAGCGCTACACCAAGAGCCGCCAGATCCTACACATCCACCAGACTCAGTCTCAGTCCTCCCAGCAGACTATGGTGCTGTCTGCTCCACTTTGCCCGCTACCCCCCACGCTCAACGACACCCTCAACCCCAAGATGGCTGCTAAGATTGAACGGCAACAAAGGTTAGAACACAGATTATATCAGTGATGGCTGACAAAGAAGCAATTCAAAATTGATATGCTCTTGTAAAAGCAGAATATTATGTGTCGGGGGATGGGCAGTGTGGGAACCCATTACCCAACGTGCTGACATAGCCTCCCAGAGCAGCAGCCAATTTTCTAGGACTTCAAATGGGCCAATGGATATTCATTTTCAGTTTTAAAAATAGTAAAAATAGTAAATACAAATCAAGATTGTTAACAATAGCCATCAGTTATCTGATGCACTTTTTCAAATTCCATTCTTAGTATCGCAGTTTCAAACATGTCTGGTCAATAGTATGCCAACCACAGACATCAGAAATCTTTTTTTTTTTTTTAAGAGAGAGCGTATGTTTAATTAATGCAACTTAAATTTATTTTCCACTTTCAACAGATGGACCAGACGAGAAGAGGCTGACTTTTATCGCGTTGTCTCCACTTTTGGTGTCGTTTTTGACCCAAACCTCGGGCGGTTTGATTGGACCAAGTTCAGGGCTATGGCTCGGCTGCACAAGAAGACTGATGAGAGCCTGCAGAAATACCTTTGTGCTTTTACTGCCATGTGCCGACGTGTGTGTCGCCTGCCACCTAAAGAGGGAGGTCAGATGCTCATTTTCTTATTTGCAGACATGTATGCAGCTCACAATGTCATATATTATGGTCCAGTCACACCTATATCTGAAGGGAAGATCCTTCAGATTATTTTCAACAGTTAGTGTCTCTAAGCCATTTGATCTCATCAAGAAAATCCATTTAGTTGGATAACTTAACGTGAAAACAGTGCTTCATGTAGTATGTTGCTTACTCAATCCTGACTCCAAGGTTCTGTTTTGGAGGATGGTCTGTAACACCTTAGTAAACAAGCTATATCAGCAGTTCTGAGGTAGACGACTGATAAGGTTAATCATTTGTGGAAAGATAAACACTGTGACATTGAAGCTCCAGAGAAAAACAAGTCTGAGAGTTTCCTGTTGAGAATTTTTTTTTTCTCAAACCTGCTTGTTCGTTTTGTTCCAGACTCTGCAGTGGACCCTTCTCTAAACATCCAGCCCATTACCGAAGAGCGAGCATCTCGTACCCTGTACAGAATAGAGCTGCTTCGGCAGGTGAGGGAACAAGTCCTTCGACATCAATTATTGTACGAGCGTCTGCCACTGTGTCAGATGAGCTCTGACTTACCTGTTTGGTGGGAGGCTGGTACTCATGACCGTGACCTGCTAATTGGTGCTGCAAAGCATGGCGTAAGTCGCACTGATTACCACATTCTGAGAGACCCTGAACTCAGCTTCATGGCTGCCCAACGCAACTACAGCCAAACAAAAGCTGCACAGCAGCAATCACGTACATCCACACCGCTCTTACACCCTCAGTACCAAGCTACCACCTCAGTGTTGACAGGCTCTCCACTGCCTCCACCTACTCAAAGAGACACAGACCTATGTGGGGTCACGCCCAAAGTGGAACCAATTTCAGAGGGTGAGGAGAGCAAGGAAAGACAGGGAGCAAGTTGGACCCCGACTCAAGCACCAGCTACTCCCACGGGTCTGGAAGAGAAGCCTGTTTCAGTAACCAGGGACAATGAAAGGCAGATGGTGGCAGCACGAACGAAACCCCTCACACCCAACTCCTCAGAGAGGAAACCGAAGAAGACCAAGAGGGGCCGCAAGGACGCCAGGCGTGGCACAGAGTCCGACTCAGATGGCTCCTCCTCAAGTTCGACGTCACGCTCTTCTTCCTCTTCATCGTCATCCTCATCTTCCTCATCACATTCAGGGTCCAGCTCCTCCTCTTCTTCTTCATCTTGCTCTTCTGGCTCTTCATCATCATCCTCCTCCTCCTCATCTTCTTCTGATGACAGTGAAAGTGAGGGAGAGGAAGGAAAAAAGAAGGGTGAGTACTTTCTTATGTAAGTTCCAGAAAACTTAAAGCAAGTAATGTTTTGTTAGGAGTGCTGACAGTGAGCTTATCTAGGTTCAAATAAATGCATTTTCTCTGTTGCACTCTTTGTGGATCTCAAATGTCTTTTTGGCGATTTTTCTCAGTCCCCACTGTTACAAGTGTAAAGGGATTTGATGAGGACAGTGTGGCATCTCTGAGCGCTACGCAGGATGAAACACAAGACACCCATGTAGCTGAGAATGGCATCTCCAACAACTCTTCACACCCTTTCCAGGGTGGAGGGTACATGCTGGCTGCATCGTACTGGCCAAAGGTGATTAACTATGTATATGTGCGGTTTGCATAATTTGCTGATGATGTAATGCTGAAAACACATTAGTATGTCCACTTACAGTGTGGTCAGGTGCTGTGGAGAAATCACACTAAAATTCTGTGGCTCTTGCTTTTTAAGGATCGCGTGATTATTAACCGCCTGGACAGCATTTGCCAGGCAGTGCTTAAAGGCAAATGGCCGGGAACACGTCGGGTCTATGAGCCTGGAGGCGCTGTGGCCTCCTTCTACACCACCAAGCTGCTGGACAATGCCAACAGCATGTGCGAGGACCCCTCTGCTTCACCACAGGGGTCAAAGGTGACCAAGCATGTTGCAGAAAACAAGGAGTTCTCAGTAAAACTCAACGATGTATGTTGATTTCTCCCTTCCTCCCCTCCTCCCTCCGCTTCGCCCTAATCCTAGGACCCTACCACTTCCTGCTGCCATGACCGGTGTTAGTTGCCGTGTTCAGCATGTTTCTCTGGTTTTCTTCCTGCTTTCCTTTGGGTATGATTAGTGGTTTTGACTGCCTGGCAGGAGGAGAGATTAATTTAATAGCAGCCTTCCTCTCTTTTCCCACACACTCAATTTGAATTGGGCTCTTGGGCTGTGATTACATGAGCACAAATCAGTCAGTCATGAGAATATAATAAGGTTCAGTCTGAAGCCTCTCTAGACTGAAGGGGGTCTTGCTAATAATCAGATTGAAATGGAAACCTCTGCTGTGGGTGTTCTCTGATATGCTCCTAAGCAATGTGGCCATTAACATGGCAGGCTTCAGATTTGCTTGTATTCATCTTTCCTTTTATGCTGTTTTTTGATGGGGATCATTTTCCAAATTTATGGTTTTTACCATCACAGATCATTAAACACCAGAAGCTTGTTACCTTCAATATTAAGATATTATATGCTGACAGCAGCTATTGCTTTGGCATGGCTTTCAACTCCAGTCTGAAAAAGCTTTACCCACTGCTTTGCTAAGCACTACCCACTGTGTGTCCATGTGTCCCAGTATTACTAACCAGAAAATATCTGAACAAGATTTGTTTTTATTTTGTGAGAAACTTTTTACAAGATGAATTAACAAAGATCTCAAGTCAGCATTTCCACTAAGAGAGAGCAATGAGAACAACACAGTCTTAGTCATCCTTAAATCACGAGACAAAAAGAATGTGATCATTCAGGAAAGTCTCAGACAGACTCAACAAATAAAGTCTAAAGCTTTTCTTTCTTTATAAATCTGTACAATTGCCCGACAGTCATTTTCCTAGACTTGTCTTACACTGTTGTGTCTGTATAACAGGAGGGAGGTCTGAAGTTGACCTTCCAGAAACAGGGTCTACCTCTGAAGAGGCCCCTGGAGTCCGAGGAAGGTCCCCAGGCCCAGCAGCAGTACCTGGCTCGGCTTCATGAGCTCCAGAGTGCCTCAGATACAGGACTTGCTGACATCACCAAACCTCAGTCCAGCTTCCAGACGGGTATGTTTCTTTAAAAATAATCTTCCTCAACAGATTTGGCGTATGAATACGCAAATCTCTAGGCAACAGGAAAGACTTTAGGCAGCAGAAGTTCTGTTTGTAGTCCAAGTAGTGTTGACCATTCATATTTGAGTAGGCTTTAGTTGTGTGCAGTTAAACAGTTGGTGTTATCCAAAAAGGGAATACATTGCACTATAGAAATTTATTGCCTGATGATGTGTGCTGTATAAAATATATCTGAATGTAAATAGAGCAAAGATCTGAGCATCTGTTCCTGCACAGTGTGCTGAAATGGACAATGCTGTTTTTCTTTAGCACCACAAGATGGTAGCAAAGGATCTTTTTAAATGACAGAGAAAAACAGTCTGGACTGTTGCATTGGCTTTGTGTACTCAATACAGACATTTTCTAGTCATTGAATATCTTAATTCTGTAAGAAAATCATCTGGTTTGTTCATAATATTCTTAAATGTAAGAAAAAGTCGAAGTCCTGACACCAAAATATGAATGTGGCTCCAATTTAAGATTTAAGTTTTTCTGACACAGTAGTTCACTGCTAACAGGCTGTTTCTCCTGCAGTTCCTACAGGTCTTACTGGTCAGATGAGGCCAAATGGAGTAATAGATGGCCAGCCAGTGGTTAAAAGGAGGAGAGGGAGGAGGAAGAACGTTGAGGGAATGGACCTGCTCTTCATGAACAAGAGTAGAGTCCCAACAGTTCCCGATCAGGTAAGCAATTGTTCTGTTAGCTTAGCATACTTCTTAGTAAGTGTGTTATGCTAGAAATCAGAAAACAATCACAAATGGCCGTTTCCTGATTTTTTTGGAACCAATTATATTTGTTAAAAGTGCTCTTCTGATTTGTTTTGTTTTTTTAAAGTGGCTGTTCTGCAAAGTATACAGTATATAATGACATGCTCATATGCTTTCAGGTACCTCCAGGGTGGGGGGGTATTGGCCAGGTTGGCATGACTCCAGGCCCTGCATCAAGCTACAGTCAGAACCCCAGTCAGGTCCCTGCAGACACTGAGAGCAGGGTCCCGGTTATCAACCTGAAAGATGGCACCCGGCTGGCTGGGGATGATGCCCCCAGGAGGAAAGAACTGGAGCAGTGGCTAAAAGAAAACCCTGGCTTTGTGGCAGACACAGGAGCTTTTATCTGTGTAAGTCTTTACTTTTTTGCTCCAAGGGCTTCAAATTCTTCTTGTCTGTTGAAAAGAGACAATTTCTGATTAACTAAAATAATAGATATTTAGAAACATTATTTTATTTAGTACATATTTAATTAAAAAACAGAGGAACCAGTATGAGCAGAAAACTTCTTGTAGTTAGACTTTCTATGTAACTAACCTTCGTTACATTTCATGTTTAGGGGGTAAATAAGATGCAAATGCAGTTCCACTTCCAGGATGGTCGGCCAAAGCAGAAAAGGCACCGCTGTAGAAACCCCAACAAGATTGATGTGAACAGTTTGACGGGAGAAGAAAGGGTCCAGATCATCAACAGGAGAAACGCACGCAAGGTGTGTTGGTGGTGTTTTTTAAGTCATAACCAGCCATACAAATACAAAGATGGCTTTTATTTTGTTAATAATCATTTTGACAGTGTGTACATTATAACAGTGATGTGCACTTGGGTTTATGTTGCCTGTATTCTTTCTTGAAGATTGGTGGAGCCTTTGCTCCTCCGCTAAAGGACCTATGCCGATTCCTTCAGGAAAACCCAGAGTACGGAGTCCCGCCTGAATGGGCCGATGTTGTTAAACAGTCGGTAAGTTATAGAGTAACACTTCCCTCACATATTATAAAATTTATACCTTATAAAATTTAAACAGGTGTAAGTTCTACTGTCATGAAGGTTTTAACCTGTTTCTGATCATTTTAGAGACGGCAGTTTGGTGCCATCGAAATGGTTTTTAAATTCACCCCATTCATGTTATTGAGTGCAGATAATAGTAAAACTGGCCTGACTAACCTTAATGGATATGTTCAAATATGTGCTGTTCTTCTCTTAGGACAACATTAGTTTTATCTCAATGAGCCTAATTATGTAACAGTGAACTGTTGTCACTGTCACTACCTGACTATTTTCTTATATTGGGGAACCCTACCAACATCATTCCATCTTTTCCAGGGTTACCTCCCAGAGAGCATGTTTGACAGGATCCTGACTGGACCCATTGTTCCCGAGGAGGTAAGTCGGCGTGGACGGCGACCTAAGAATCCTTTGGCCAAGGCAGCGGCAGCTGCAGCTGCAGCAGCAGGAGCACCACCTAACCCGGCAGCCTCGGCACTAGGTTTGAACCCACTGCTGGCAAACGGCCTCCTCTCTGGAATGGACCTCACGAGTCTGCAGGCCTTCCAGCAAAACCTCCAGAATTTACAGTCCCTGCAGCTCACTGCAGGCCTGATGGGGCTGCCGTCTGATGCTAGTAACCTGGCTGCAAGTAACTTGGCTGCCATGTTTCCCATGATGCTGTCTGGTATGGCTGGACTGCCAAACCTCCTTAGTATGGGCAGCTTGCTTGGGAAGCCTCCTCAGGAAGCTGCAGGAGGCTCTGAAGAGAAAACAAAGGGAATAACCAGCGGTGGAACAGGAGAGCCAACTGCCTCTAAAGCCCCCTCTCACACCTCAGACACCAAAGGAGAAAGGACAGAGGGCTCAAACACGACTCCTTCCTCCACTTCCAGCTCTGCTTCCTCTTCCTCCGCCACACAAAGTGCTTCAGCTGCCTCTGCAGCCTCCAGTCAGCCACTGTCTCTTAACCCCTTGTTACTCTCCAGTATGCTTTACCCAGGGATGCTTCTCACTCCAGGCCTTAACCTTCCTGTGTCCACCACACAGCCACAGAGCTCAAACAGTGACCCCACCCTTCCAACTGCTCCTCCTCTACCTTCAGTTTCCCAGTCATCACATCAGGAGACAGAGCAGCCAGAGGGAGACAAGGATGGAGAGGAGGAAGATGAGCTTTTGGAAGACGCTTTGGATGAGGGGGAGGAGGAAGAGGATGAATCCATAGAACAAAAGGATAACAGTGGTCCTGAAGGTTCAGGGAAAGCAGAGTCTTCTTCATCAGAGTCTGGGAGCTCTTCCTCATCCTCAGACGATTCAGACTCCAGTGATGAGGACTGATCCTACAAATATATAAATATAAATTTATTTATGTATTGCCTAGAAATGTATACATATATTCACATATATATATGGATTTTCCAGCACTTCTGTTGTGATTTCTTTACATGTAAATACAAGAACTAACTACAATGTTCTGTAATAAAGACTACAAAAACCTTTAAAAAATAAATAAAAAAAATAGGAAAAACTGACCTAAAGAAACTGAAATAAAATGTCAATGTTTGTTCACAAGGTACAGTCTTGTTTTGAGACATTTTGCATGTCAGACTTTAGTAGATTTCTGAACTCTGAACTTGTACCATGCAATTATTGCAACAAAAAAGGCATTATTGTAATTATGTCAGGATTAATTTTATTAAAAGAAGTAAAACTACATCAACACGCTCTTTGAGCTGTACTATTAATATATTTTGATTGTCAGGGGTGTGGGGAATGACACTTGACAAACACTTTGGGTTCTCTTGTAAATAGTACTTTTACAGGTTCGTTGACACTTATGCTTTGCAGATCATACGTTGGATATGTCAGCAATAACTTGGGCAGCTAATGAATGTCACTGAAGCTGTAGATTCTCTGTCTGCCATGTTCCACCCGAGTGCACAACTCTCACAGCCTCACAAACCTGTCAAATACCTTCATATCATCTTGAAGAGGTTATTTATCACTTCTCCTTGTCCAGTTAGGAAATGATTCCTTCCTTAGTAAGGACTTGGAAAAATGGTAAAATGATTATTTTTCCAGACGTACACAATCTTAAATCTGTCTTTCAAAAAAAAAAAGAAGAAGAAGAAGTTAAACATAATTCATTTCTCTACTGTCTGACTTTACATTTTAATATTCACCATCACCTTACAAACATGCCACAGCATGTTCAAGGCGCACTTTAGCCACCAACAGTAGGCATTCACATTCACCTGCACATCTCTTAATTATAACTAAAAGCTCCTTGAGCTGCGGTAACAGAGAAAAACCTTCTACTGTGTGCCAAAAAACTGCCCTTTGACCCTTGGCGGTCTTGACGGAGTTGTTTGGTCTTTGTAGTGTTGATGGATATTATTTCTACAACCCCGATGTATTTGACTGAATCTTACCTCAACTTTGCTAAATGGATTGGCTTCACTGTGCAAATGTACATGTGCATGGGTGTGTGTGTGATCTGTCAATGTACACAATGTTCTCATCTCTGCTGGAATGTGTGTCAGAGGCCTTTTTTGATTTTATTTTAAATGAAACCTTCCTCTGTGTTTTGCTTCCTGAGCTGCTCCTCTCGCCGCATCCATAACTCACCAGGCTGTATGTTAGGTGGTGGTGTGGGGGCTGGCAGGCTATGAGACGTAAACACCACATTGCTGTTGTTGTTTTTTTGTTGTTTTGTTTTTTTTATACCGTCAGAAATTTCTCTTTGGAAATTTGGAGGATTCAAGTCCTTGATGATACGCATTGCATGGCAACCTGTGTTCCTACAAAGCCCATGGAGCACAAGCACAAGATAGTTCAGTTCCTGGCTAAGATTGTAGTATCACTGTCATTGTCTAAGTATTAAATTTTACGCAGTGCCACACGGGTTAGCTTCAGGAAGGGCTCAATAATAGCTTTTGTTGCTGGGAGTTTTCAGCGCTGTCTTGATTTATTTCACTTCACCCTCAACTCTGTTTTCTGACAAACAGAGCTTCAGATAGATGTAGAAGTGCCCTTATCCTGTACCTCACTCTCTTTCATTCACCGCTCACATCTGCGCTCACTGTCCATGCTTGTGTGTTTTGCTCAGCATCCGTGCACATGTCCATTTTAAACCTGTAACCAGGATATACACACAAACACTGGAGTTCACTCGAACCGAAGTACCTTTTTGTAAGTCTCTCTCAGCACAACAGTGCTTGCTCTAGGACTGCTGTTACACAGTGGACTGTTAGATACACAAATTATTTCCGACGTGAGGTTTCTGTTTGGGCTGAGGGTGACAGCCCGCTGAAAAACCTGTTTAGTTCTTAAGTGTAGCTGTAGCATTTTTCTCCATGGGTTCAGACATGAACAAAGACTGAAGACATGCCTGATTTCTAATGTTGCTTTAATGTGGTTTTCTTGTATGCCTGTTATATATAGACCTCGTCATGGGTTTGCTTGCAATGCAATTGCATTTTTTTCTTTTTTAATTATTATTACTAACAGTACGGTATTTTTCTATGTCTGAGCAATGAACTTAAACATGCCACTGTCATTTTGTATATCTGCACCTCTACGCTCTTTAAACTTGTAGTGCCCTTATGCAAACACCCAGCCACTGCTACATCTGCTGTAGGTGACTGACTGATGACTTTTGCTACTTTTTGTTGCCCCGCAGCGATGGATTGATGACTGTGTTAATCCTCGTTAAGAGATAAATGTAGACACAAGATGGGACTTCTTGCTTTCATTGCTTTCCTTCCTTTTTTTCCTTCTTTTTGTAAAGGTTATATTGTATACAGACCTTGAAAGCACTGCTTGCTGCTAAAGAGGCTGTGCTGAATCTGCATTAAACACAGACACAAGAAAACAATGACCAATATGCAAGAGGAACGACAAAACACACTACTGCTGTACAGGGAGGTTTTCATACATGTAATCACTGAGATGACAAAACTACCATCATGGGGTTTGTATTTTTATTTCAAGCTTGATAGTATCCTAAATGTCACCCTGGTCAGTTTGTGTCTTTTTCTTTCTTTTTTTTTTCTTTCTTTCTCATTGGACAGTTGATATATTTGCAAGTTGTGGTCTGTGTAGTCAAAATAATTCTTAATGTAGTGCAGGAAAACACGTCTTAAAAGTCATTTGTAATTTATTGGATTACTTTCTATGAAGTTCTATAGAGGAAATTGAGGTTTAATTATTTTTATTAAACATATTCTTCTGACTATCAATTCAGTGTGCCTTTTACTTTGTCCCAGGGACTTTTTGAAGAATTCAGTTATATCAAGGAGTTGACCACTTTGTCTTGAATCCTTTAAAAAATTGTACATGTATATATCAAATTTTTGTTCAGCATCACAACACATGCAAAAACACACACACATGTGTATGTATATATATTGTTATAATACTAATAATAATGTAATTTAATATATTTGTGTTGCCTCAACATTAGTTTAGTTACACACATACTGCAGCAGGGCACTAGCTCACAGTAACACACAATGATGAAGCAGTGAGCACCCAAACTGTTAGGCCGTAGAGCGAAGACACAACAGGTAAGTATGTGTGACTGAAATAACGCAGTAGGAAAAACAGTTTTGTTGTTAATATTCTAGATGAGGCTTGATAATTTATTTCACTCTGAGTATTTACTTAAAAAAACAATTACATATTTGCTTGTGATTTTTTTTTTTTTTAAAACAACATTCAATTCACTGCTAATTTAATGGATCCATTTGCACATAAACACTGCATAAACGTTAGTAGATACAGAACTCTAGTGTCCATATTTTTCCAGCAATGTTGGAAATGAACAAGGCTACATACCAAACTCTTGCAGCAGAGGGCCTTTCTTCACTGCAAGTCCTTCTTTTCTCCTCAGGGTGGTGCTCAGTGACCTGTTTAACTGCTTCTACTGCTGTTTGGCACTTATCTTAGCAACCAGACCAGATGACAAGTTGAGGCTTGTCTATGGTGAGAGGCCAATGGGCTGAACTTCCTCACCCTGCAGAGCAGCAGGTTGGCTGCACTGAATCATGCTGCATTGCTCTGCTGCTACTAGACAAACACACAGGAGAGATTTTTAAGAGCAGAAGTCTGTCAGTTTGACCTAACATCATCCCAGAAGAGCCACTGACACTGGTGAGTGACTTTGATCCTGGTTTATGAGTTGTGTTTTCTTGAGCTATGTTGAAAGTTCCACAGAGATAATAAACTGCACTGGAAGTCAGCTGACTATCTGGAGTAAAATGCAACAGTTACACGATCTGCTTCAGTGTTCCTAAAAGCTGCAGAATAAAAGAATCCTCTGCACACATTAACCATCTATATAGCTATTTTTCAGCAGGCTTTAATGCACTGAATAACAAAGTCTGATTATAAACCAAGATAAAGGCGATGTTTAGTTTAATTCTCTTTAAGGGACTAGCACATGTTAGAAAGTGAAAGTAGGCCTATTTTCACTTAGCATGAGTTGCATGTGAGTTGACTTGAGTGGAGTCCAGTCCAGAGGAAACAGGAAATGGGTGTGATTTAGATATTGTGCCAGCTTTTAGCAAAATTAAAACAGCAAACAAACATGCAGAAAACACATCTGTGGTGTTTTTAAATCGACACCGTGCTGCCAGGATCTTCCTGCTAAAGATAACAAGATAGGGTGTGATTCATATTTATGAGAAGCTGCATGCATATTGATGCTTCCAACTTCCTGTTTGTCTCTTCTGAGATGCAGCAGCTGGAAGTCAGTCAGAATGAGACACAACTTGATGTTTTAAGATGCCATTGGACTGATATCAGCATTTGGACTAAAATTTGGAGTGCACGATGAGAGTTTTTCTTGCCATTTTACCTCACCATCTTTGTGAAATCCGTTTCCTCCACATGGTAAACGCATCAGACAGCTGCTGCTTCAACCAACACGAACAGTAAGTTGTACGCAAACACAGAGAATCAAAAGGCATCCATTCAGCTGCAATGATCACATAAGTATATAGAAATGTCCTTATGTTGGAGATTAAGCAAAAGGTCAGAATTAAACTAATTCTGGTTCTGATTTTGTCTTGTTAGTGGGGGGGAAGTATAGCTACATGAAAGGAAATATTAGGAAATCACAATAGTAATGTTGAGTGCTCTACTCTGAAAACCTTATGGCACATTTTTGAGCAAAACTGCTTCTTATCCACCTACAGTGTCATCCGCAGTCATTGTAGACTGACTCAGCACAGGCAGTAATAAACAGCACATGTGAGAATGGTTAGAGGAACAGAGTCTCGTTCAGGCTGGTGGTAGCACACAAAGAGACTGTAAAAAGAAGAGGGGACTTTACCGCCAGGGGACGGAGTATTCAATTCTTAGCAGATCTGCAGAATGATTGAACCATGCTTTGAAACATACCTTTTAGAGATTAACAGTCAATATTATCCACCATTATTATTCACGTGAGCCAAGGATGGTTCAGTATTTAACTTATTATTTCCTCATGAGTCTCTGGCATCTAAAATATTCCTGTTGTTACACAACTTGCCAAATTGACAGTTGCCCTGCACAGGGAAACTGAGTTTGAGATGTTTTTCTTAGGTTTTCAGTATGTGAGGTGCGCAGGAACAAAAGTGACTATTCACAGCTGCCTCAGAGCAGGAAGTACACATGAGTCACTAAAGGCAAATGAACAGAGTGGGAAAGTGGTGCTGTCAACAAGACCACCAGGCCATCTAATGCATCCATAACAAGAAAGGCAGCAGCAAATATAAAACTCCAGGTGTAAGACCATAGTTTGACGTTTCTGTAAATAAGCTGGCTTTTGGGCACCCTTCCCAGTAAAATCCATCACCAGTCAGTATTAACTATATATTCTCCATGCTTGACCACTTGTCCACTATACATTAACAGGCTTAAAAGTGTGGTTTTATTTTTTTGAGACACAATTGTTGCAGTCCATTAACAAACAGCTAGCTTTAAAGCAGTGTAGCTGTAAGTGGACTGGTACTTATTTAGTACCGTTTACTAATTTGAGCATTCAAAACACTTTCTACTAAAAGTCTAATTCATCCAGTCACACAAAACCATGCAGTGCTTGTATGTGTACCTACGTACTTTTATCTAACATTCTCACAAACTCACTCCAACAGATGAAAATTGGGATTCAGTATCTTTCTCAAGGATATTTCGACACATGACCAGGAGGAGCCGGTGTTCCGGGAATCCATCCTACCTGGCAAACCATCCTACCCGTTGTTTCTGCGCATGCGCACAACACCGGACAACCCATCCCTGGACCTTCCAATTATTAGCGGACCCACTCTACCACCTGAGCCACAGCCCCGTTCAGTTGCTTTTAGGTTAGTCGTTGTCAAAAGGTTGCGTGTATTTTTTCGAGTTATTTGCCTGCAGTGAGGGGGTTTTAACCTATGCAAACATTTTTTTAAACTTTATTTAACAAACAATGAGTATACAACATACGAACAGATGAAGTATACAAATCAACAGAACATGAACACACAAAGCCAGGGGTAAAAGAAAAAAGTAACAATTATAAGAATACACGCAAAAATTTACATGCATATATTGTTTTGAGAGCCTTTTTGTTGGTGGAGTCTGATATTGATTGTATGTACATTTCCACATCCTTTAAAAAATGACAGAAATGTGGTGTTTTGTTAGCAAACTTACATTTATGGATAAAGAATTTAGCTAAAAGTATTAACAAATTTATCATAAAAAAACATTTATCATTCTTCTTTAACCTATGCAAACATGCTCCTCTAAAATAGTAAGTAGCTCAACTGGATGTAGGGTGATTGCTGATTGGTTGACAAGCCAACTGCAAAAGAATGGGGGTGAAAGTGGCACAGTAAAAGTGCCAAAATTCGTCAAAGCTCAAAAATACAGAATTAAAGCAGACAAGGGTCTGCAGAGGACGCTTTTGGATATTTCTAACACTTGGTTTTCCTACAGTACTTTGTATGTTATAACATCGTGACAAGCACAGACCAACAACAGCGCAAGCAAGAGTAGCACACAGACTGATTGTACCACAAATGTTGGACACTGCCTCCCTGTGGCAAAACACACTCACTGCCGCTCGCTATGGTCTGCCAGCACACCGTCCAATAGAGAACCACGTTGAGCCATTTAGAATGAAAATGATTAAATCAGTAGTTGACACTGATGATGATGCAGTTATCTGGGGTGTGATAAGCAGCTGCTTAGTCTGCCTATGCCTCAGGTCCTACTGACAGTGAATGCACCAAGTCCTCGTACAAGCTAATCTTTTCAATTATGAATCATGCAAAGTTGCCTCTAGTTTGTAAACAAAATGTGTATTTTTTCACTCCATGTTTAGGTGTCCATTTGATTCCTGCTCTGACTCTCATCCTGTGTGAGTGAGGAGGTCACCATGGCAACTGTGCCACAGGGGATTGTGGGAAAGCCAAGGTTTGGCCCTAGTGACTGTCTGATCGCAATGTTGAGGTTAGCCCTGCAGTTACAAAGCATTACTGACTCACACAGTGTTTATCTGTGTAGGCTGTGTGTACGTCAACCTGATACTCGCAGCACTAATAGCTGCAATAAAACGCAACACGCCTCAGATCTTTCATCAGCTTGCCTCACACGCTGTACAAATGTGGCTAGATCAATTTAACAGCTACATAGTGTAGTTAACATCTGGTGTTTTGCTAAAAGGCACCGAGGGTGTGGTCAAGATCAATAATGTGTAAACACACAGAGCTGATAAAGTTTCTGTACTGGGAATTCTTTAATATAGTTTCTACTGTTGTAAGCGAGAGCTTTAAAAAACACACGTGTGGCATTTCATTTACAGTTTAGAACTTACACCTCCACTTTATGCCAACGGCAGAATATTGTTGAATTACATTTTCCATTTCCTTTTGTGCTGCTCAAATTTCTGTGACGATGCCTTGGATTCAGGGCTTGCTCCAGAGATTCGACTGAGGCGATTCAAACAAGACTGAAATGCATGCTGCAAATGTTTCTACAGCATTACAGGGACGACAAGGGAAATGAGAAGACCAAAGGTACAGTGATGATTTTACAGTGGAATGTGGCCTTCAGCGTGTATCTGGTTGACAGAAATTCTTATGATTAGAGAGCAGGCTGTCTTTTGATAGCAGGTGTGAAATTCTGGAATAAAGCCCGTGTTGTTGATACATGCCAAAAATAATCTACCTAATATTGTTCCCAGAGTTGGCAGCAAAGTGCTGCTACGAGGCAGGGGTTTGGTATCACAGAATCTTGGAGAACCTGATCAGTCAAGAGAGGAAAAGGCTGGGCTTCAGTGACATCTCAGTAAGTGCACGCCATCTGGTGGCCAAAGATGGAACTGAGCTTTGACCATATTAACTGAGCAGCCACAGATAAATGTCTCACAGCACCTGTGATCTCATAACTTATGTATTTTATTTATTTTGAGTCATCTTTGAAGTAAAGCAGCTGGTGCTTGTAATGCATGTAAAACAGGTGTGTTTGATGCAGGGCATCTTGGAGCATGATCTTTTCCAGCGCTGTCTAGTGGCCTGTTGCTTGGAGATCACTGTAACCTCAAACAGCTTACCATGTGACTTCCCGCTGCTCCTTCAGATCCTCAAACTGGCACCATACCACTTTTGGAAGGTATTTTTTTTTTGCCATATACTGTACACTTAGTGATACAGTAACATTTAGTCTGTGATTTGAATGCTCCCTCTTTTGTTTTTCTTTGTTCTCACAGGTGATTGAGCCTGTTTGGCGGGTTGGGTCAGGCTTGCCTCACTATGTGGTCACACACCTCATCCAAGTGGAAGAAAAGGTTTTGGAGAACTTGGCTTGGATCAGCGACTCACCACTGTGGGATGAAATCACACCCAACGAGGGCCATATGCCCACCTGCCAACAGGTTTGGAATAACACAAATACTCTTTGCCTGACATCATAAATTATCAATATTTGGAAATTGTATAACATATCCAAAGCAATTAAATTTTTCTTTGAACAGTTCGGGTTTTAATGAGAGTTTTGCCTCGTGTCAAATGTAGGTAATGCATCCAAATAGGCTCGAAGGTCCAATGCAAACGGATCCAGTTGTGCCGAGAGGTATTAACACAGTGCACTAAAGACTCATTTTAAATAAAAGCATTCCCTGCAAACTGTTTACACTATTACTATAGATTGAGTGGTAAACTATTTTTGCCAGTGGATGTCAGTTTGGGGATGAACCACTCAGCCAGGACAGAGCAGCAGTGTTCCCCATCAGCTATAAACAGACAAGAGAGAAGCAGCTCCCTCCATCTGTTTGCTCGGAAGGTCAGTTCTATATCATGGGTCCAGTTACCATTGTTGTTATATGGCTTGTTAAGTGTGGTCATGTCTGTCTTTATCTCAGGTTTACAGCTTGATGGCCAAGCGTCTGAGGGAGCTGTGTTCCACGCTGGAAATATCTGATGAGCTGCGATTAAAGATCTGGACCTGCTTTGAGTATTCCTTGGTCCACTGCTCTTGTCTAATGGTAGACCGTCACCTGGACCAACTGCTCATGTGTGCTATCTACATCATAGCTAAGGTGCGTTTTAATAGTATCTTTATAATATCTGAAGTGTCTCTGTTGTCTAGAGGCTATTATTAGTGAAAGAGATGGTTCAAAAAGACTGAGAAGTTTTCCAAAGACTAATCCAGTTGACCAGTTTCCACTTATTCTTACAACATGACATGTTGTCTTAGTCTCAGTAAGAGTTTCACACCTATTTTAAGCACCTTGAGGCAACTGCTGTTGGACTGTTGTGCTATTTAAATAAAATAAAATAAAGTTGAATTAACCTACATGAATATTTACAACACCCAAGTGAAATTTCAATCATCAAACAAGGAGGAATAGTATAGTAATGTCAGAGTGTGATGTGGTATGTGTTACAAATTACAGTTATTTGTGATTAAGTAACACAATCTCACACACAGTGAGGTTCATTGGTACAAAAGGTCCGATTCTTTTAGCTTGTATCCCTTCCTTTGAAACAGAAACCCTGGATTTGAGTAAACTGTTACATATGGTACATAACAGGTTACTCAATGTTAACATAACATTGTTTTTAGGTTAACAAGTTACCTGTATGGTAAGGCGAATCACAACTGACACGTAAGACAAGTTTCTGAAGGTTTCTAAAGTGCTCGGTTCTCTAAAACATTTTGCACAAACTAAATCTACCATATCGAAAGGATTCAGACAAAAAGTGACCACACCATCAAAAGTTTAATACATCAACTTTGTTTGCTGAGTGAAAGAAAAGCAACTTCAGCACAGGCGCAGAATGAACTAAAACCTTCAGGGAGGTTTACAGATTTACAGTTTTATGGAAAGGACCTACTTGGTGTTGAAATAAAATTAAAGACTGTTGTGAGGGCACTTGACAGCTGAAAAAGCCTTTTTATTAATGTTCTGATGTTCTGAGTTTTTATCGCTTTTCACTGACTTTAATAACAATTAAAGGAAAACTGTATTTGTAATCCTAAAAAGAATCCATGTTGGTAATGCATGGACTTCAGTGGAAAACACATACTCAGTAGTTACGTGGTGGCATTTGCCTTTACAGATTACCAAGATGGAGATACCCTTCAAACAGATAATGAAATGCTACAAGTCACAGCCACGTGCCAACAAAAGTGTAAGTTTCTTTATTTTTGGTTTTTATTTTTTGCTGTCTTTAGTATACAGCTGTGAATTAACAAAATATAGCGATACAGGTTGAAACGTGTATCAGCTGGGCCCACTTATTCCAAGATTCCATCAGTTTTAGCGACATTCTGTTTTGTGTTTATCATCAAATGTTTTAATGTTAACAGGTACATTTTTTAAATAACTGTGACAATATCATTATACCTGCTTTACATGAGCATTTCAGTCTTGCAAGGAGGTTTGCAGGTTGACAATAGCAACTCAAAGCACTTGTTTCAGCATTTACCGTTTCTATCTGCAGGTCTGCAAAAACGTGCTGATTTCAGAAAGGATGGAGGAAAATTCTACCATTAAAAAAATCAGTAAGAAAGCTTTTAAATAAAAAAAGGCATATATTTTAAATATTATGGAACACCTGTTTTAAAAAACACACTTACAAAATAGCCTTGTAATTACAGTAATGTACATAATGCGTCCCAATAAGTATGGAAAATTGGACTACACATTGCCCTCACTGCCATCGTAGCTTTATATGTGTAATGCATGCTCACATGCTTGCAATCCACTGTGGGCAAAGAAATGCGCATGTGTTGTTAGCTGGCTATGTGGCTCGGAAACAGTGGCACTGGTGGTGGTAGAGTTAAAGAAAACGAATGCAGCATGTGTTGTGTTAAATCCAAATAAAGTACTATACAGAGGTAGAACTCATAGCAATGCCTCATTGCACAAGAAAAATGACACCCATCAAGTTATCAAATGATTCACTTACAACATTTTACCTGCATTATATCCATTATCCAAGAGTAGTTCCACAGTGATAAGTAACTTTTTATTATATTGTTGATTATAGATAATGGAAAGCACAGCAGCACTATCCTAACCCCCAACACACCATCAACACATTATCCAAGACCTGGGCAGGAGGAGCGGGGCAATCTCATCCATTTTTACAACCAGGTCTACACGACAAAGATGCAGCATTTTGCCAAACAGTTTGCTCAAACCTCATTAGTAAGTGAACATTTTTTCTTTTTTCTGAGCTGATGTCACAAAACAAAGAAGTCAGTAAAAATGGGAAATGTTTATTTTCCATGTAATGCTTACACTTTATTTCTTGTCCAGCGAGACACCCCTCCTTTGTCTCCATACCCTCGACAGTGGAAAGCATCTCCTCGCTGTTATCAGCTGTCCAACAGCCCGTCCATCTCCATTTCACCATACAACACAGAAACCCCTTCCCCTCACAGAACTGGGCTCTGCTACTACTTCAACTCAAGTCCTCCAGAGGTGTGTGGATATAGTGTTTTCGTTTTCACATGATCGTCTTAAAGAATTTTGTGTGTTGGGGTACAATCTAGGCTGAATACATTCTACATTCCTATTTTGGAAATGATTTAGTGAATAAAAATGGTTGACTTTGCTCGCACACAGTAGAATATTATTTTCCTTTTTTTCACAGCTTCTGCGTGAGATCAACAACATGATCAAAACGGGGAGGTCACCAAACATGCGATGCTACGCGGTATCACTGGATAGAGATGAGGAAGGAGATGGATCCTCAGCCAAGAGGCTTCGTTTGGATGGGCAGTCAGCCTGGCAGAGACGACTGAGAAATGTGTTCAATGATCGCATTACAAGAATGAACCAGGACCAGGTCTAGCTTATTCCAGCTAACAGGCCTAACCTCCACTCCGATGGAAGTAAAGCACACATTTACTTTTTGACAAATTCTCTGTCAGCTCAAAGTACTAAATTTCCGTTGCTTGGCTCTTTTGTTTGGAACCATTTTTTCTGATACCAATAGTCATGTGTGAAGGTCTGTGAATGAGCCACTTTATCCCCAGCACAGTAATAGAAGACTGGTCATCCTGGGTTGCTGCCTGATGGAAGTGTCCTTCATGATATTGTATGAATTTAAAGAAAGACAAGGCTGCAAAGTGCCCAGTGAGTTTTTCTTAAATAAAAAAAAAAAGGACCGGGACAGGACTTTAGCAACTAAAATGCAGATTAGTTAGTGTTTGTCTGCATCCACAGGAATTAATATTTACAGTAATATGAAAACATAAATGTATCCACAAATGCATCCAATAGACATTTGGGCAAAAATGGGTTTTTTTCTGCACAAATTTAACAATTCTGTTAAAAAAAAAGTGTAACTTAGGCCTCTGAAGCTAATATAACAAAACAAAATTTTGATTTAGTCATTTTTGCATAATTAGACTACATTTATATAATTATAGTTCGTTATCTTAATGACTTAAATCTCACATAATAATAATAACATGGTACCTTTACATGTATGCAAAATGTTTTATTTATTTTAAATGTTTCAATGAACTTTTTAAACTCAATTTTTGGTGGATTTCCCAGCATGCTCATTATGTCCTGTTGAAAGATTTCAACTCAAGGTTATCTTAAAGTATATTTTAAATTTTATTCTCACTTCATAGTTGTATGACTGCAAATTGCCAGGTCCCAGAGGCAGCAAAGCATTCCCATAACCATAATATACCCACACATGTACTGTTATCATGGCTGAACAACTCTGTGTTAGATGTGCCTTAGTAGCCTTGGTCTTTGCCTTTATGTTAACTGTAAAACTACAGTTTTGGGCATTCCTGTTATGCAGGTCAAGTTTTTGCACTGTTTACAACACAAAGAGTTGACCGCAGATCCTCTGATGAAAGCTTGGGGTCTTTGGAGACTTGCATAATTTGCTGAGGCAACCCATTATGGACAATTTGGCAGCTATTTTTTTTTTTTTTTTAAATTTAGCTTAATTTAGCTACAAGATTTTTTTTAGATGATTTGCAGAATTATTGATTTTAAATTAACTGGGGAACACCAAACCCTGAATGTCTGAGGTTAAAATAAGACTTATTACTCTCTAATAACTGACACCATATTTGAAGGCTCTGTGTAATTAATTTGAGGATGTACTCATTTGTTCTCACTAGACTGATCTGATTTATGTTTGACTTACTTTTGGAATTTTCAGTGTACATACTAACATTAACTCCTGTCTATGACCTGCATGAATACTGAAGTTTGAAGTGATTTGATTCTGACTGCATATTGGTGATACTAGGGGTTTTATGCATACCACTCTAAATTAATTTAAAGTTGTTTTTACATTCAACTTATCGCAAAACTATTGAGGATAAACTAAAGTAAGACTTTTGCAAAAATAATAAATGAAAAGTGCTGTTACAGTAGCAGAAACTTGCACTGGTCAACATAAATGTAGAAGCTAAAACAAATTCAGTCTCAATAAATCTTTAAAAATCCTGTCAGCAGTTTTAGCCACCGTTTATTACAGACTGAGTATCACAGCTGATTCAACAGCACATCAATCAAAAACTGCACGGTGATTTTATTAAAGCTCTTTTCCAAACAGAAAAGTGTTTTGCTTTTGAGATTTATTGCGCAGAATGATACATGTGTCAGTTGACAGAAGTTGGCTTCATTATCATTTGCTGATGCAACAAAGTTTCTTTAAATCTAAGTTTAACAATAAGGAGGTATTGCCGAGCTTTTGAAGACACGTGACCACTAACCACAAGATTTTAACTTGATGACAATTAATAATGTGGGATCAAGTGAACCCCCCAGCAAACAACCCATCATGAAGGGGGAAAATGAGCAGTCCTCAGCTGATTGCGAATGGTTGGAGGTTAGTGGCAGTCGCTGGGAAAATGATTGCTAATATCCCAGTCATGCAGGCCTACGGATTAGTCAGTGACATCCCGTCAACTACCTGTTGCTAGGAAAAATGTCTATTTCCCAACCAGTTCAGTGCAGCGCCTTCTTTGCAACCAATTTCACCCAGTCAGGACCAGAAACCTCCAAGAAACCAGTGCAACATGATGTAAAAAACTAGGGTTTGGCAATGGAACAGATGCCTTTCTATTTCTATATAATTTTTCAAATTTCAGTTCAGCCGCAGTTCTATTTGTGGTGATTTCTTTTTGTATGAGTTTTGTAGTTTATTTTGCTAATTTAATCTGCCTCCTTGAAAAATTTAATTGCTAACTAATTTGTGCTATTCCTGATGTACTGCCTCTTTCCTTTTTGTTATGTTGTGTTACATCGAGGGTTAATGTGCGATTTCAAAGGTGGGGTAACCCTCAGCTGTAGCACTTCAGCGATGGAATAACTTAGAAATACGTCACGTAAGAATTCCTGTTGTTAGCTCCAGTAGAGTTTACTTTGTGTCCAGAATATGACCAGTTGCTTACTGGTCTTTGTGGATTTAGGCAGTTGAATATAGAAAGATATGAGCAAACCCCTAGACACAATAAAGCTAGTATATAAGGTCAAATTCAGTGAATGAATCTAAACAGCATCATCCCCTTAAATTTAATTTAATGTCGACCACCCTTGACACTCTTAACTTCCCAGTGACCATGCACACCACAGCCTGCTCTGCACCATCCAGCATATCACAATCCTGTAAACTTTACAACAATGCAAATTAACCACTTTAACCTGTAAATTAAACCAATTTTCAAAGAGTTTGAAAGACACTTCACAAAAAGATAATTCAGAAACATGTCATGTATAGATCCAATATCTTTTCTGATCACAAGTTGTTGACTTTACACCTGTTTCTTTCTGCTCTATAAAGTTTGATGTAAATTGGATTTTGTGAAATGACGATGGATAAAACTCACTCCTCCAAGGGAATCAAAACACAAATTTTTCCACTGTGGAAAAGTCAGTAACCATAGCTACTCTGTGATTGACACACAGCCCACTTCAGTGTTTATCAGTAACCATGTTTTGCTTCAGAGTTAATTCTCAACCACTGTCGCTTAGGGAAGTATTTGCAAAAAGGCAATGTGATACAACAGACAAAGGACTGTAAAATAAACCAATAGGCTGTCAAGTTAACAAAGTTAACACAACAGGAAGTCATATAGTTGCCCTGGAGAACAAATGCACCTGAGCCCACAACACACAAGTTTTAAGGTGACGACCAGGGTTTTGACACTTCATACTCCTGTGGACAACCATCAGCTGAACGACACGCTGCACACTCTCAAATTTTGAAAAATCATGGGCTGCAACACAAGTAGGGGGGCCACAGTGGTTGACCCTTCTGAAAAGCCAGA